>NC_086321.1:160132144-160455099 GCF_036172605.1 Pelobates fuscus
AATGACACCATCTCTCCACCTTTACTTGCACTGTAGGCAACATCACGTTTCCCCTGGATTGCAGCCTGCTAACTGTCTCAACAATTTTACATATATTTTCTTTCGGTCTGAGTTATGTCCCATCAAGCATGGGCTCATTATTCTGAAAAGCAAAATATGTACAGAAGCCTGCATACTACTGACAAGCCTTGAGTTTTGTCTAGGGACAACTCCTAGGTAGCCTCAATTTACATTTTAACTGCAGAGAATCATGTCTTACAGGCCAAGAAAGAAAAGATGCCATAAACCATTATTAAGAGTCATTCTAGGTTATATCCTATAATAAAGGCTGCTACATATATGTCAGGTACAAAACCCCAGCAATCTATGCAATATTAGTAGCAATAGGGCTTACTGCCTAAATAGGAAATTAAAAAACAATTTGCACATTTTGGGCAAAACAGCTCCAATTACACTAAATACATGATTATGGACTACATTTTTCATTTTGGGTTTTCAAGTCGCTGTTTAGTAAGCAAACCCCTAAGAATGGAATGACAGCTCATTAAGTTAATTCATACAGCATTACTTTATCATTGACTTAATCATCATAGTTAATAAGACAATGGACTAACCTTTGGCAGCACAGGGACATGTATGCCCCAGATATACCCTATAAGTAAGGTCCTTCCATTAATTATTGCACTACTCTATCACTAAATATTAACCCCCAATACTATGCTATTCCTTAATGATTACCCCTACAATACACTATCAAAACCAACACTACTTTAAATGTAACCATTAACTCAGAAACTACCTTACATTAACCGTTAACCCCTACATAACGCTAGCACTAACCATTATCCTTAAAGGAACTCTATAGTCACCTAAATTACTTTAGCTAAATAAAGCAGTGTTAGTGTATAGTTCATTCCCCTGCAATTTCACTGCTCAGTTCACTGTCATTTAGGAGTTAAATCACTTATTTTCTGTTTATGCAGCCCTAGCCACACCTCCCCTGGCTATGATTGATAGAGCCTGCATGAAAAAAGCAAGCTATTAACATAGCAGGGGATAAGAAAATCTTAATTAAACAGAACTTGCAATAAAGAAAGCCTAAATAGGGCTCTCTTTACAGGAAGTGTTTATGGAAGGCTGTGCAAGTCACATGCAGGGAGGTGTGACTAGGGTTCATAAACAAAGGGATTTAACTCCTAAATGGCAGAGGATTGAGCAGTGAGGCTGCAGGGGCATGTTCTATACACCAAAACTGCTTCATTAAGCTAAAGTTGTTCAGGTGACTATAGTGTCGCTTTAACACTGACTTAAAACATAATCTAACAGATTCACAAATCATATAATATAAAATATGACTTTATGGAGACATTTAGAAACCAAGTAGCCGAAATTGAAAAAAATATCGGTCAGATATGGATTCTTTGGCATTAAACAAACACTGTAGTGTCAGAAACAAAAACATCTATTGCTGACACTATAGTGTTTAACCCACTAATTTGGTCCCTGACTCCCTTTGCTTTTCCTCCCAAGCCACACCGGTCTGCCTCCACTCCTGGTTCCACCTCCATGGCTGAGATCATCAAACTCTATGATCTCAGCCAATGAAATACTTTCCCATAAGGAAACATTGGGAGGCTATTACGCATGCATGACAAAATGCCACACTACGCCAATCAGCATCTCCTCATAGAGATGCATTGAATAAATGCATCTTTATGGGGAATATTCTGCGCCTCCTTGCAGAATGTGGAGACAGAAACACTACATTAAGCTAGAGATGTTCTGGTGACTATAGTGTCCCTTTAAATTTGAAATTCACTTTGAATTCTCACTTTAGTGAATAATTCTGGCAATGTCCTATTTCGTTGACTGGAAATATGATTTGTTTTGTCAATCTTTCTTTTATTAAGGCATTTGCGATGGGGTACAGAATGAAGAAAGGGAAACGTGTGAGCAATATATACAATATAAGATTAATACAGCGCTAACATTGTTGGTCTACATTTCCGTGATATTGATGCCTCATTTTTTGTTTTATGTCATTTAACAATGGCATTTTACAGACAAGCTTAGATAATATTAAGTGCAACTTATGAAACATTTGCAGTAGTACTAGTGTTTTACTGTCATACTAAGTTACATTAAACTCGATAAAGGTACTACAGAGTACGCTATGCCTATGACATGTCTAATTCTAACATTCAAGCAGGTCTGGCTAGTACAGCGTTGGTAGAGCTGGTTAGGTAGGTGAAGCTATGAACAGGTTATAACATATTTGAAACGTGCAAGCATATGTAGCTTGTCATCCTCGTTAAATAGTCTACATGACTAACTGACTAACACATCTAGGAACAAAACAGTCCGTGCCTTAAGAATATTACTGGAGCGTGGCATGCCGCCCCCCATCGCGAGCACATCTTCCAAACTGGTGTTTACACTGAGTGTCTCTGTTGCGGTGGCCTTTGGGGTTAACAGTGACAGAGTCCTTGGTACCTTGCTCTTTTAGAGATAGGGGGTTCTGTAAACCAGCCTTCAGCCAATACCCATTTTCAGCCAGGAAATCATGGGGGGCGCAGGAGTGCGTAGTGCTGCAGTGATGGGATAAGAGCTGTGGGTTCCGACTCCCATTTTTGGCTGGAGGTGTGGTGATGGAGCTCTCTGGCCCCAGGCCCGTGCTGAGGTGCTCTTCTCTGAGCCGCTGTCCGGGGGCCGCTTGCATGGTCGGTGCCGGAGAGCTGGTCTTTTGGTGACCCCAGGTCCAGGTAGGCAGTTGTTTCTAGTGGCGGGTGCTGTATAGTGTTGCATGCCGCCATGTAATCCATGGCCATTTAGTGCTTCCCGCCTCTCCGTTTTAGCCTCGAGGTCCCGTTTGGGACTTGCCTCTCTTGCCGCCAACTTTGCCCAGAAAGCCTCCAGGATGGCATCAAGTTTCGACTCTAGGCTCTCCTGTGGTGCCGGACCGCAGTTTGTGCTTGTTCGCTGGACTCGGCTGTTGCAGGGGAGTGTGTCCACCATCTTGTATGTGGGGTTACTCTCCGCTATTTCGATGCGTGGGCTGCCAGGAGCTATCCGCTCTGCAGTCAGTGGGGTGTGGACCGGGATATCCCCCACGGCCCAGAGGGGGGGGGGGGAGACTCTTTGAAGCTTTGCTGGGTGGACAGACAGGGGACGGGAGATCAGACGTTTCTCCCGCCCGGAGCCGCCACTAGGCCACAGCCACTCATTCAAGTTTTTGACGGGCGGCATCCCAGTTTTCCAGCCCGGAACACTCCAGCCGTCGTCCACGACAGGTAAGTCCCTCTTTGGTGCAGGTTGTGAGTGGCAGGAGTCTCGGAAAGACGCTCAGGACAGCTGTTTGGTAGAGAGCTCCTGCAAGTTGCGACCATCCGCCATGCTGGTCAGGCCCCGCCCCCCTAGAAATATGATTTGTTTTGTCAGAGGCTCAGCACTTGATAAAGGGATTTGTTGAAAAGGACAACTCTAAAATAACATTTGTATAGGCAACATTGTTTTCATGTAACAGTGACTCTAATGAATCTACCCCTGTGGCAGAATTTACATTCCACACACCCCTAGGTAAAAATCCTAAAGGCACCCCAGTCCATGTAAAATATATGTATCACACTGGGGATGTTTGGGATTTTTGGCCAGCCATAGTCTTACATTATTTGCAAATACTTTTTAAATTGAAGAAATTATAATTTTAATATTGGGAATACAAAATAATGTATAAAATACATCTGTTTGTAGTAAAGGTGGGGGTTGTGGAATCGTTATTAGAAACGCTTGCTCTCCCCCCCCCCCCCCCCTTGTTTTTATTGGTGCATATTCTATTTTCCTATTTTTCTTATCCATAAATTGGAACTTACTCTTTATGCATTCATAACTCTCAGAAAAAAAGCCAACACTAGAACAGTGGCAGTAAATTTTATCAGGAATAAATGTCTGTTTTGTGCCTCTTTTTCCTCATTGACAGAGCCAAAACCAAGGTCAAAAAACAGCCAGAAGGAAAAAAAAGTTAGAGAGCAGATGCAGTGGGAAATTATTTGGAGCACATGGGCCACTACGTAGGTGCAAAAAACTGACAGAGTATAAACGATTCTGCCACACTAAAACTCAACCCCCCGTATGTCTATAATAATTAAAATATGCATGTTTTGCTGACATTTTAGTTTGTGCTAATGAGCCCTTTGGGTTTTAACAACATAAATATGAGGCAGTTGTCCAAACTATCAAATGCCACTGTAAATGATTAAGCAGATATTATATATATATATATATATATATATATATATATATATATATATATATAAGGCGTATGCCTGAAATTGTGGGAGGGATTTTATGGCTATTTAAACCCAGCAAATCCCCTTACTCACCTGTCTGCGACGATTTCGGAAATTCCCTCCCACCACACCCTCTTCATATATCATTATACCTGGGTGGGCCCTCTTTTGCAGGCCTAACCTCACGTCGGTTTCGGCACACCTCAACCGACTCTCATATATTAAAATTACACACAGTTTAATGTGCGCCCCTTCCATAATCCCGTACACAAATATATATATATTTATATATATATATATGTCATAAGTATCTTACTGAGAATAATTGGAACATCATCTTATCCTCACAATCTAGCACTTTAGATATTCATTTTAATCCTGTATAATCACTAAAAATTTATTCAAAGACGTCGATGCAAACGGATATATAGAGAAGAAAAGTTGCCATTATACCCCATGGCTCATTAATGCTCCAAAAGGCCAATTCCTAAGAATTCGGAGGAACTGCACAAATGATCAGGATTCTATTGCCCAAGCAGAAAGGAAAAAAACCCAATTCTTGGAAAAAGGATATGATGATGAGAAATTACAATTGGCTCTGGAAAAACTTAGAACTATTCCAAGAAAAGAACTGCTCATGTACAAAATAAAAGACAAAAGATGTCCCATTTCTTTGTAATTATAATAGTAGCAATGAAAAGATAGACAGAGCAATAGGCAAATACTGGCATATTTTACAGCATGACCCGATCCTCAAATCAATCTTACCACCAAAACCTAGACTAATATACAAAGTAGCAAGAAATCTAAAGAGCACTTTGGTCGACAGTTTAAAACCGATAATCCCGCGGTCAAGATAGCGACAGCTAAAAGATTAACCTTCGTTGAACACATCTGTTTTAAATAATCCATGCCAACGAAATTAAGCTCTATAATCACATTTGCACCTGGAGTCTGGAGCCTGGAGAGCCATAACAAACGCAGACAAGGGGATGGCAGACCTGGGAGACACATTAGAGGGGACAGAATGGCAAGTCATATGGACAGCATGTGCCAAAACATCTATATGCACCTCCCTACAGGAACAAACCTACAAAACAATGTTCAGGTGGTACACAACTCCAGTCAAACAATGCCACATGCAAATTAGCCCCACAGACACTTGTTGTCGCTTATACGGTGAAAAGGGCACATACATACACATGTGGTGGCACTGCACCAAAGTGTGCACCTACTGGAGGGAGGTGGTAGATATGGGCTCCCGACTTCCACAAAGAAAACACACATCTAAACGTTGGGCCTGCTTACGGTCACGACCCACTGACGGACTGGACAGATACAAACAGAGGTTACTAAATATGCTTTATCTAGCAGGTCGCCGAGTGCTAGCCCAACAATGGATACAACCAGAGATGCCCCACTGACCCTGGTGTTGTCCAAAATCAGGGATAATTATTTGATGGATAAAATGACAGCACAGGTCCGCAACACTATGGCTACCTTCAAACGGGTATGGACATTATGGGAACAATTTGACGAATGACTCACACCCAGGAACGGGGAGAGGGCCGGAGGGGACTGGAGAGAGAATACACACCTCCAGTACCAAACAACTGGCAGGCTCCTCCCACGTATAGGGGAAAAGACAGTACCAACCCTTCGAATTGCCACGCAAACAAAGAGCGCACATATCATACCTAGAATGCAATAACTACTGATAAAGAACTACATTATACTCTACCTCACTTGTACTTTTTATTGTACATTCCTTGTTATACTGTACTTTTGTTCATTTACGTACATTTGTCTATTTTTTGCTCCACTCCAAAAAATAAAAAAACTGACAGACACTGAACTTATACGCTGCAACATCAGGCTTCTGCGAAAGCCACATACTGAGATGTAACTGTATTAACGCAACAACTGTCAGAAACCAAATAAAGAATAAAAAAAAATGTAAAAAAAACGATAATCCCTAGAAATTGTTTTCTGAATCAAAGTACAGGATTCTATAGGTGCGGCTTTTACTTAGCCTGCAGAACAAAAAACAAAAAAAGACATATAACAGACTTGAATCCACACGTAAACAGAAAATTCACAATCAAGTACCATTTAACATGTTGCTCTAAAGGAGTAATTTACGCACTTAAATGCCCCTGTAATTTTGTATACATAGGGAAAAACTATTCGTTGTGTAACTATAAGGGTAGCAGAACATGTGCGGAACATCAAAAAAGGTCTGGAGTCACTATTCCCAGTACTACCCTCTTCCCCATTTATTTTTCATTTTGAGCACTATCATTTGCAGGTTTATTTGTCACCTATTTTTATATATCAATTTTTATATATTTGCTTTAGATACATGCTTGTAATAAGGTATATAACTTTATTAAATAATTTGAATTCTAGAAGCAAAGACTTATAGAAATTGGACTCTGTTTCCTAATGAATGCAGATATTTGCTACTTACTATGTATAATTATTATCAACCTTCTATAAATCTATTTCGTTAATATGCTCTGAACTTCAGAAGCAGGGATTTATAACATAACAAAATTGGACTTCCTATGGCAATATATTCTTCATTCCCTTTAATAAGTACGGACACTTTTCAAGCAGCACACATACATCATCTTCAGACGTGACGTCTGAAACGCATGATGTGTTCCAAGGAAGAGACAAACCAGAAATGACAAACCGAAAACGCCGAACCGGAAGTAAAGGAAAGGTGGCAGATTTAAAACGAAGACAACTCAGACGAGCATCACAACCTACTGAGGAAGCCCGATCATAGGGGCGAAAGGCATTTTGATTAAATTTTAGGACTATATAGTCCACATACCACATGAGTTTTTTTTTATCTATTTTTATTTATTTATTTTATTTTATTCAATCAATAAAGCACCTTTTAGAAGAAAATCTCCAGTGTCTTGTGTTCAGATTACCAGAGATATACATAGAAGACCAGGAGTAATAGGAGATGTACCTCCTTTAAGTGCCCTTCCACGCTTTCCATCCGAGCCATATGATGTTAATGGCTCTCCACTTGTGAGTGATATTCCTGATTTTATCAACTCCCTAATTATTTGTTCTGGCAATATTGCACTATTTTTTGCTATATTTTATCTATACATATTTATTATACCAGCTACACCTTATGTATTTATATGTTGTGTATTTATAGAGCTTTTCTATTTTAATTACTTTGAAATGTGTACTTTCTTTTCATATGTCATAAGTAGTTTGCCAATAAAATGATGGACACAATCAGTGGTGAGATTTATGTAGAAAGGGTCTTGATGCAAGAAATTATTGTGTGCCCCCTTCTAGTGCAAGAGTGGCCAAAAGGTACATTCCCACAATTCTATGCCAGCTTGGGGATGTACTATTTGTCCTTCATTGCAGGGTTGTATTTGTGTACAGTGTTTGTACATTTGAATGTAAACATGTTTTATGTAGAGTATGTGTGTGCATGTAAGGGTGTATTGTTTGTACTGTTGCCGTTGAAAAACAGTGGCATACTTGTGTGTAATGTACATATAATTAAGTGTTCTTGCATAGCAAGACCACTTAATGTTATCTCACATATATATTATTCTTATTCTTATTATAGCCAAATTTACCACCCTAACTCCTCCCACAGTTTTCACACTACATAGACCGTAATATACCGAAACGTGCGGATTGTTCCCGATGCTGGATTGCTATTACTTTGTGGAACGTTTCACCGAATGGTTAACGGAATATTGTCGTTCTTGTGGCGAAATTGGTCCCATATGAATGAATGGCGGAATGTTCAAAACTAGAGTGGGAGCTGGCAAAAGCTGAAAAATCAGGACATGATTTCTAAACTGCCACCACTCCCTCATTTTCAAGCCCACCTACACAAATCGTATATCAAAACGTTCAGCTATTCCTGCTGGCACTAAACATGTCCACGGCTAAGCCATAGTCCTGATAGTTATCACAATATGACCATTTGTTTGCAACTCACGCCGTCCATTGACATTCATTGAAACTTTACTCTAGCCAGCTCAAACTTGAAGGGCAATTTCTAAACTGTGACTGTGCCTTCATTTCTAATATTTCAGAGACATACTATGCATCAAAATGTAGATCTGGATCTTGTGATTCTCACAATATAAATCTCTTCACTGTAGGATGTATAGTGTGTATGTGTATATAAAACCACCCCCCCTTAGCTCATATCACAGTATTGCACACAATTTATTCCACCAACTATTCCACTATAGAACGGCCCATTCAGTAATTATTTTATAGCGTTCACCTGCCAATATGAGATGAAATACTACAGACTCGAAATTGCTTTGAGAGCTCAACCTGCTTGAAGAAAACAGACAGATTTGAGATTTTCCACTTAATCTTTACCATAAAGGAGTTTCTGCATCTTTTTGTTTTTGTCTGAACACTTGATTGTTGTTAATTGTCAGCCTACTTCTTAATGAAGTTAAGTCATCAGTCATAGGTAGTTTTGCCAATAAAATTATGGATACAGTCAGTGGTAGGTTTCATGTAGAAAGGGTCCTGATGCAAGAAATTATTTTGTGCCCCCTCTAGCGCAAGAGTGGCAAAAAAGATAGATTCCCACAAACCTATGTCAGCTGGGGATATATACCATTTGTCCATGTATGTGTGTGAGAGGTGCTGTGTGTGAAGTGGTGTAGTGTGTATGAGGGGTCAATATTGTGGTAGAAGGGGGGTTCAGGGAAAACATTTATATTATTTACTTAGAAGGGAGGGGGAAGCTTTATGCCCCCCTTCTTACCTCTGGCCTGGAAGAAGGGAACATATCACTGCAATTCCTGGTGGTCCATTGGTGGCGAGTGCACTTCAGCCTGTTGCTCCTCTGGCTACAGGCTGACTTCACAATTTTCTTCCGGGGAGCACAGCGCTGTGTCGGAGAGCTTTGCCATAGTAACACACGGCACCGCTCAGACCTGCCTGTTTGTGGGAGAATCAAAGCCCCCCGGGTCCTCCTCCTGCCCTGCAGTCTCTCTTGTCCTACTGCCAAGAGACCGGTGAGAGAGAAAAAGGCAGACAGCAGGGCCGGCTCACCCCGGTATACCACTGGTATGCATGTAAGGGTGTATTTGTATGTACTGTTGCCATTGGAAAACAGTGGTGTACTTGTGTGTAGTGTTTGCGTTGAATGCACTGGTGTGTTTGTATGTATTTTTGGCTTTTATATGCAGGTGTACATTTGTGTGTAGTATTGGTGTTTGAATGAAGGGATGTGTTTGTATATAATTTTGGAGTTTGAATGCAAGGGTATATTGAAATGTAATGTTTGTGTTTGATTGTAATGGTGTGTTTGTATGTTGTGTTGGCGTTTGATTGCTGGAATGTATGGACATACATACATACTTACACATATACAAAAATATAAACACATTTACAAACACATTCAGGTACACATTGACACATACACACACATAGATACACACACTCAGATAAACACACACACATACACACACCCTGACACACATATACACACTCTGACACATACAATCGCACACTAATACTCACACTGACAAATACACGCACCTTGACACACAGATAAACATATCCTCACTGACACACAGATACACACACTGACAGGTTCATACACACACACAAACATGTTATCATTTTTATATTTGCAGCAACCCTTCTCTTAGCATATATTTTACGTGCAGGAAGGTGAATTGATTGTGGTCCTGTTGCTGCTGGCTGTGTCTGATGGGAGTGTGGGGTCTAGAGCTACTCTATTTTTCTTCTCTCCCCCTTGCTGCCTGTACTGCCTTCTCCTCCTCCTTTCTCTTCTGCACGTGTCTCCCCATAGCAGAGAGGAAGTGGACGACTCTTACTTCCTCCTTGGATCGACAATGTGAAAGGGGCCCAGCCGCACTATTAAAGGGCTGTGGTGCCCGACTGGGCCAATGTTCAGCACTACCCATTGGGTAACCCCAGTGCTAAACCAGCAGTTGTTCCCTCACTGGAAACTTTAAGTTAATATAATCGCCCTAACAAATACATGTGTACATCCACCCTCCTCAATATCAGGCCCATTAAAACTGGCTGCTGTACCTCTTCTTCTATATGAACAGTCCCTTACTTTTGTTCCCTTCATAAATTATGTTTGCATTGCATTTCATTTACACCCTGTGTTTTCCTGTTGTGTTGTGCTTTCTTAAAGACTTGGTAAGACTT
This sequence comes from Pelobates fuscus, assembly GCF_036172605.1. Taxonomy (NCBI): domain Eukaryota; kingdom Metazoa; phylum Chordata; class Amphibia; order Anura; family Pelobatidae; genus Pelobates; species Pelobates fuscus. Next base: position 160,142,641 of record NC_086321.1, read on the forward strand.
TGGATACGAGGTTAGGAAAGGTATTTATCACTTAGTGCTTGGCTGATGGTTTTTCAATACCACAGAAGAAGTAGAGGCTGCAAGGTGATCAGTGTTGATTATCAGGTTTCTGTGGTAGGTGGTGGAGGTCCCTAATGGCAAGGAGAAAGTATGGATGTATCAGCAGGTTTAGGCCTTTTTGCGCAAAAACTGGTGGGCGGTAAGGACATTTTTTCAACCAAAAAGATGCATTAGTGGGCGGTAGGTAGAAAAAGGTTGACTACCACTGAGCTAGACAAACACCCACTGACAGTCTCATGCAATTAAATTTCATTACGCTGAACCAGAGAGGTGGATTATATTTACAATGATCAATTATTTAAATAATAAAACACTTTGATGATTTTGATGACTAGTTACAGTATTCTGTCACCAGTGTTGATTACAGAGTATTCACTGAGGTTTTGAAATCCTTTTATAAGATAACCAATCAGGATTTATTGTTATATTTACAATGTTTGTATTTACCGTGAAGTTCATAGGTCATCTCTTATCAACAAAATTCAGCAGTTTCCATACTGAGAATCTGATGGCTGTGTTCTCTGGATAAATCATGGTATTTATTTATTAGCAGAGCTCAAGGGTTTGCCGACCTGCCATTGATACATGAATTCTCTAATTAACAAGTAATGTATCACAAGGGAATTGTTGATCTCAACAGCTCACCGATTTGTGTTCGTCAACATCTAAAGTCATTCTCTTGAATGAATTATAAAACTTGCAGAACCATGGTAATCAGTTCATTGATCTAATGAGGAAGCAGACTGTTGTTTTTAAGTCAGGAAGAAATGTTTCCTTTTGGGAGTAAAATTGGAAATTGACTCATTGTTTGCCATCTTTTGGATTGACAGTAGCAACAGTAATTTGTGAAAACTGTAACTTGATGGACTTGAGATTTTTTCCGCCTAAATTATTGATTTCTTAGGTATTTTGATAAACTTAAAGGGTCACTCTAAGCACCATCACAATTTTGGATTTAGCTCTCTCTTCTACCAGAAGCCAAACTACTGTTCACTAAAGTGAAATGGGTATAAACATATATTAGCATGGCTTTATCATTTTACAGAATTTGGAATACCTGTAGCATGGTGTAGTATAAAATCAGGACATAAGCTGATGCAATATGCAAGATAGGAATGGATTTAATGATGTGTCTTATCCTTCACAGTCAGTGTATAGATTGAGCCCTTGAATTTCTGCAGCCACTAAATGTTGCATCTGATATATTGACAGGATACCCAGAGGAGAAGGTTTGGAGTGCCGAGAATAGCACACACAAAAAAATCAATATTAGGAAATACACACTAAAATGGTTTCACTATTTACCCCAGGACAATGCTAGGGGATTCCTTCCACTATAATCACTACAGTGGGCTGTCCAGCATCCAGCTAAGTGATGGTGCATGAGTACAAAAACTCACTTGCCAGGTGCATGCCATAGTTTTGGAACACTGTTCCACCCATATCTGCAGTCAGGTAGAAAAACTGAATCGTTAAAAACCCTCAAATTCTGCTATTCATTAAATGCAAATTGGTTGACATTCAATCATGAATTTGCATATTCAATTCATTTACATTTAGGTTGAAAGAGCCGAGCTGCCATGAGAATTTCTGCAATTCAGCTTATCAACTTATCAACATCTGAATTGTAAACGAATTGCCACCAAAAATGTTCAATCCCTTGAGGTATTGGACTGGAATAGTGAACATAAGGGCAAACAGTATAAATTGAATGAAAAAAGTACAAATTTATTTTCCAACCATTTCATATTTTTTCTACTTTTAACTTTTATTTTCACTTCTTTTGGTTTCCATTAGACTTATGCACAAATGCATTTTAGCTGGTACGAACTAATAAAATTCCTTCTAGTCTATGTCCGAGCGAATAGATCCATCTGGGATTTACCTATGGAGCCTTATTCAATTCATAAGATATCAGCTGAAATGCATGTGTGCACAAGTCTACTTCCATGTCTTTTGGGCACAGTCAGGTGTTTATTATACTTGATGTCATCTGAGATTTGTAATTTGACAAAAAAATTTTTTTAAATTGTTTACTTGCTACACATAAAACACATAATCATTGACGTAAAGCAAACGGTATATGGCATATTTTCATACATTAAACTGGGACAAATAGCCCAAAATAATAATTACATTGATATAGACATGATCAACTTTGGGGGTGAAGAAAATTACTCCTGCAAATGAACCTTCACACTTGAGGTATATCACATGCATATTAATAACTGCAGTGGACCATAATTATAATTTTCATTATTCTCTAGTACTGTGACTTTGAGGATGCACCCCAACCTTGTATATAGGTTATAGGCCAGCAGTGTCTTGTGAGAAGGTGAAAGTGTGGGAGAGGCCAGAGAGGAGTTGCCGTCATCGGTGAGGGGCTAGCACACAATACCCCAAAGTTCACAAGCTGTCCCCTTTCTTATATTTTTCCCACAGAGCACGAGTTTTCTGGAATGCGGGGCGAGAATTGCAAATGTGTGCTGTAATTTTGTCTATTAAGAAATTGGCCCTGATTTTATGTTTCACTATTTCAAGTCAGGGCTGTCTTTTAGTACATGGGCCCGACATCCCCACAAGCATACAGGCCCCATAGACTTGCCAGCACTTCAGTATATTATTCCAGGAGATTTATTCAGAACCTTCAAACCCTCCTTATTAAAAAGTTTAGGTGGACTGACCACCTCAGTATCAGCTGTTATCTGTACATTCAATATTTCTGTTGCAAATACATATCTTGACCTTGACAAAAACAACGTGCACACGCTAAACGACAAAATCAACACACATATTTTTAAGCCATAAAGTGACAATAAAGTTTTTCTAATATTTTTAACAGTCCGTGTCAGTTGCCTCCACCTGCTACCTACTAAATGTTTGTGTGGTTTAATCTCTGCTGAAAAGCATGTTTTTATTAATTTTAAACACTGATTTTGTTGGAGGTATCAATAAATATAAGCTTAATTTTATCGATAATTTACATTTTCACTCCTGTGTGCAGTTGTGCAGGCAGGGCCCCAATGCACTGCTTTGCCCGGGGAGCCTATAATGCTGTTAAGATGAGCCTGTCTCAAGTGGAGGGGTATAATCTTTTAACCAAAACTAGACAAGGGTTCTGCTAACTGCAAGTATAATTTTGCTCAGGATTGTCTTCTCGTGGGAACTAAAACCTTGAAAGCAAGAAAAGTCAAGGTCCATAGGTCTTTGTAGAATGTAAGTGGCATGGGACAACATCCCCCCCTAAAGCGACACTACTCTTCACACTACATGTGGTGATAGGTTCCCCTATACCCACATTGCCACTGCCAGTCATGCAACTTGGTCTTCCCTACATGATACATTTTAGCAAAATAGGGGTTTAAATGATTGTTATTGTAGTGTTAGACAGATAGATGATCCCCAGATTCCCAGATTTTATAGGAATCATGTACTTTACATGGTAGCTGTGTTTCTGGTTGTGTTCACAACCTCTAAGAAATCTGTTTGGCATCCCAACTGCACAGGAGAAAGAATCCAGAGGCCACATAGACTAGTAGTACTTTTCCTATGTTGCGCATGAAGTTCAAAACAGCCATCATGACACTGAAAATGTGAATTCAGCAGCTCTCATTCAAAATGTTCAGCTCTAGGCTGTTGAAACTGTTAATTCACCACTGCAGGTGTAAGAGTGTGATGTGGACCATAACAATATGGTTGTGTGACATTGATGTGGGAATAAGGAAGACATTGCTTTGATTTCCTGTTTAACCCTTTAAGGACCGCTGACGGTTCAGGACCGTCAGCGGTAAAACGTGCGTTTGGACCGCTGACGGTCCTGAACCGTCATAACGGTCTGGGGCTACTTACCTGATCGCCGTGGGTCCCACGGCGGCGATCAGTGCTCCACCCGGTCCAGGGGGGTTGCCTGTCTGCCCGGGCAGTCCCCCCTCGGCAGATCAGGACCCCACGGCCATGTGATCACTCGATCACATGACCGCAATAGGGGTCTGTGTATCTGCCTGCAGGGGGACTGTCTGTGCTGACAGGCAGTCTCCCTGCAAGTGAAAAATCAAAAAAATAAAGTTAAAAAAAAACAGTGTAAAATCAGTGTAAAAAAAAAAATAATAATATGTGTATATATATATATGATATATATACATGTATTATATCTATATATAATATATGTATATGTATCATATATATAATGTCATAAGTGTATTTTTATATTTATATATACGTATATTAATATAAAAATACACTTATATTTAAATTACACACGAATATATACAATATATATAATTGCTATATATATGGTATATATATATTATTATAAAATACAAATAATATGTTAATAAAAATAAATAACAAAAAAAAAATTTTTTTTTAATAATTATAAAAAAATATTTATATATGCAATTTTATTCTAACAGTATTTTGATATATATATATATATATTTATATCAAAATATACTTAGAATGTAATGATATATATATCTATGTATAAATAAATAAATAAAAACAATACGAAATATACATATGTCCATATACATAATTACATAAATAATTTCATAAATATACACGTAGACGTCAAATATATAAATATGTATATATATTAAAATTCTACATGTGTATTTATGTAATATTTTTACCTAATTAAGTAATTTTAATGATTGCAATTTGAGGGACCTGCCTGCCAACCCAGGCCGAAAGTCCAGGGAATTTAATTTGCAAGCACTATATTTAACCCTGTAACTTTCCTAGACACCGTAAAACCTGTACATGGGGGGTACTGTTTTACGCGGAAGACTTCGCTGAACACAAATATTAGTGTTTCAAAACAGTAAAACATATCACAGCGATGATATTGTCAGTGAAAGTGAAGTTTTTTGCATTTTTCACACACAAACAGCACTTTCACTGAGGATATTATTGCTGTGATACATTTTACTGTTCTGATACACTAATATTTGTGTTCAGCGAAGTCTCCTGAGTATAACAGTACCCCACATGTAGAGGTTTTATAGTGTTTGTGAAAGTTACAGGGTCAAATATAAGGCTTGATTTTACTTTTTTTTTAATTGAAATTTGTCGGATTGGTTAGGTTGCCTTTGAGAGCGTATGGTAGCCAAGGAATGAGAATTAGCCCCATGATGGCATACCATTTGCAAAAGAAGACAACCCAAGGTATTGCAAATGGGGTATGTTCAGCCTTTTTTAGTAGCCACTTAGTCACAAACACCGGCCAAAGTTAGCGTTTCTTGCATTTTTAACACACAAACAAATATAAATGCTAACTTTGGCCAGTGTTTGTGACTAAGTGGCTACTAAAAAAAACTGGACATACCCCATTGTAAATACCCTGGGTTGTCTACTTTAAAAAAATATGTACATGTTAGGTGTGTTTCGGGGATTTATGACAGATAACGGTGTTACAAGGTCACTATTGATACATTTAAAATATATATATATTGAAACAGCAATTTCCTACTTGTATTTATAGGCCTATAACTTGCAAAAAAAAGCAATAAAGCATGTAAACACTGGGTGTTTTTAAACTCGGGACAAAATTTTGAATCTATTTAGCAGTTTTTTTCATTAGCTTTTGTAGATAAGTAAAAGATTTTTCAAGTAAAAGTCCAAAAACATGTTTTTTTGTTTTTTTTTCACCATATTTTATTATTTTTTTTAAATACAATATATGACATAATATAAATACTGGTATGTAAAGAAAGCCCTTCTTGTCGTGAAAAAAACAATATATAACTTGTATGGGAAACGTAAATGAGAGAGCGGAAAATTACAGCTAAACACAAACACCACAAAAGTGTTAAAACTGCTCTGGTCCTTAACGTACAAACATCGCAAAAACAGGCCGGTCCTGAAGGGGTTAAAAGGGTCTACTAGGGATCTGTTCTCTGTTGTTGTTTTTTTTTTTTTTTTTTATGAAGCAATTATATCTGTTTCCTGGTTTAGTGGGGGTCACAGTTGACATGGTACTGTGAATCAGTAATCGGTTATTGATGCTTATTGGGTAAGTATATTGCAAAGTCAATACCCTTTTACAAAGAATGCATCGATAACTAAAGATAGTCAAGACGTAGCTCAGTGGCTGTGTTGGACTACAATTCTCAACATTTAGTGGGTTGTGTATGTGGGTTGTAATGCTGTTATGTTGTTGTCTATCTTTTATGAACATGCATCTCTTTAAGCCTCCACACATGTTTAATGTACTCTAACAAGATTTCTGATGCCATCTATTGACTTTTCTAGATACTGGATGCCTTAAAAAAAGTCTGCATACTGTGCTATCGACCAGAACAGTCATTTATTGACAGCATTAGGGGGATGTGTATTCTTAATGCTATAGTGCCCTAGTCACCGTTTGGTCGACTAGTCCCCCGCAGCCTGGATAAAAAAGGCCCCTGCTGCCTTTTATGCTAAGATCATCAAAATTGAGAATCTCAGCCTATCCAATGCTTTCCCTTAGGGAGGCTAATGCTCTTGTGTGGCAAAATGCTGCGCCAGTGGTGAGGAGTGAATAAATGGACCATCTGATTGGAATAGTAGAGTTTTACTCCCCTTTTGTTTTATGGAAGCACTTCTAGTGGCAGTCAGTATGAATGTCAAAATGGCAGTGTTTTCAGCTGCAGGGTGTGGGTGTCTACAGTGTCCCTTTAAAGTGGTTGTTTCAAATATATGTATCTAAAGGTTTATGATGTTGAACAGGTCAAAACATCTCTGTTAACCAATGGTTAAGAACATGGCGTTAAGCGGGTAGAACCCAATGAGTCAGGGACAAAGTCATTTTCCAGGGGTTGAGTATAGCGCCCCACTATCCACTATCCTTAAAGGGACAATAGATTAACCAAGACAACTTTAGCTTAATGAAGCAATTTGGGTGTATAGATTATGTCCTACAGTCTCACTGCTCAATTCTCAGTTATTTGCAGTTAAATCACTTTGTTTATGCAGCCTAGTCACACCTCCCTGCATGTGACTTTCACAGCCTTCCTAAACACTTCCTGTAAAAGTAATCTAATGTTTACACTTCCTTTATTGCAAATTCTGTTTAATTTAGAATTTCTTATCTCCTACTCTGTTGACAGCATGTTAGACCGTGCAGGAGCCTCCTGTATGTTATTAAAGTTAAATTTACAGAGCAGGAGATAAAGACTTTTAAAATGAGTTTCTCTCTGATTGAAAGTAAAACCATTTATTCATGCATGCTGTGTGACTTACAGCCAGGGGAGGTGTAACCAGGGCTGCACATACAGAAACAAAAATAATTGAACTCCTAAATGGCAGAGAATTGAGTAGTGACTAAACTAAAGTTGTTTGGGTGACTATCATGTCCCTTTAAGCTTCACCAGCTGACATTTTCAGCTAGTATTTGGTGACTTATCAAATTGATTACGATTCAGGTGACATAAACAATATCAAAGCTCAATAGGCCGACAGTGTGAAGTTGACGAGAAACAAAATTGGTGCCTTTGAAAGGTTTTCAATTACACCACAGGTTCATAGTTATGGAGCATAAAATTTATTGATGATGCTATGGGTAAAAGGTGTGAGACGAACTCTATCAAGTTTTCTAAGGGCACTGCAATATGTGTGTTTTTCTTTACGGTGGACAAGGTTGGACTTTTTGTTTAGGTAGGTTATGTGTACTGGTGGGTCAATACCAGTAATATGGAGAAGTAATAGAAATTCTGCACGTTGATATTTGTGCACAAACTGTAAGTTGTATAATGTTGGGTAAATGTATAATACATAAGATATAATAGAATGGCTGGCGTTACTATGTACATTCTTCTTTCTCAAGAGTACTATTCTAATATTGTGTAACATCAAAGGCTACTTTAAAATTCAGATTTCAGAGCCAGACTTTTTTTTAGCATAAAAATGCATTATTGTTACCATCAGGAACGTTTCATTACTCTTTCAATTGGTTTAAGTGTTTGTAACATCCCGTGCTCAGGGAAATTAGTGAGGATAGATCATTTTAATAGTCAGAAAAGACCTAAAGAAAAGCACTGTTAGGTTGTTAAACATTTTATTGGTTTAAGGATTATGTAAATTTGCACATAAGCTTTAACAAAGAACATCTGACTGTTGTGTCATTCAAACTGTGATGTGTCACTTACTGCCACATCTGGTGTTATTTCTGTATTCAGGCCTATGCTGACAAGCAGCATATGCAAGATGTTCACACTTTAAAAAAAAAAAAAAAAAAAAAAAACAAGGTAAAAAGAGAGCGCAATTTTCTGACTTCAAGTAACATTAACTTTTCATGTCGCCATTCATTCATACACACATACTTATAAGTTAATTTCAATAAATGCTGCTTTATTTGTACAGTTTATACCGAAGAATGAGCATCAACATTTCAACATTTCACTCCTTGCTGGACTTTTTTCAATACCAGTTTGGTTAGGACTGAAACATTAATAATTATTCTTTTGTATAAACGGCACAATTAAACACTTATACTTTGGCAGAGCGATGGGAGGTAAGTATGGCATGGGCGAGTGACAGGATTGGGGGAGTTATTGTGAGTGTGGTGGAGTGCCTGTGTGTGTGTGTGTGTGTGTGTGTGTGTAGGGGGGATGGGGAGGGGAGGGTGACAGTTACACAGATACATACACAGACACACATGCTGATACACACACAAATGCTGATACACAGACACACATCCACACACTAACACAAATGCAAATGCAGACACACAAACTAACACACATACATAGACACACACACATACAGACACACATACGCACAGACACAGATTCTCACACACCCAAATACATACAGAGACACACACATACAGACACACAAAAAAATACACACACATGCAGAATGTTTTAGTCACCCCCCTGGTTCCTACCTTTAGGTGCAGGAGGGTGACTTCTTTGGGGACCAGTGGCTCCAACTGATGGGAATCAGAGTACCCACTCTGACACCCTCCTCTTCTTCCTCCTCCCTTGCGGCACGATGATTGCTTGGAGGAAGTGAACGGGGCTACAGATAGATAGATAGATAGATAGACAGACAGATAGTTATGAAAGATAGATTTCATGTATATATGAACGATAAGGAATCCTTCGGATACACGTATCACTAAGTACCTGCTTTAAACCTCACATAATTTAATATTTTTTTAAAAAAAATGCCTGACTTTAAAAATGGGAATTTAGTTAAAGTATATGATTATACATTGCATAAGCCTGCCACAATGCCACTGTGCCCAAATTTTTGTCATGTCCTATTCTTGCAACCTAATGCCTGCTATTATAAATTTGAATTACTCCTTTTCCGTGCTCCCTAATTTTGAATCAAAGTTGACTGAATTAATGAGTTTAATATAATGTTATAACCAATGACCTGCATTTATTACGGAAACACAAATGACAGAGACACCAGCCCTCACTAAATCACTTGTAACGGGTAGAAGGGGCTAAATTCCATGAGACCCAGAAATCAGTCTCAGCTGTTTATACTGCCATGCCTACTTTTTATTAAACTGTTCTTATTGTTTTTGTGATTCATCGGATAAATCAAAAAACTATTACCATGTTTTTTTCTCCATATTTTTGTTACTGTTCACATCATTCTTTATTCTGTTTTTATCCTTTCTGTGTGTGCTCTATTTGGCCTTGTGCCATTAAACTACCGTTGCCATATTGCTCCGATCTGCCTACATCATCCATCAAATTGTTTTAACACCTCCACTGGAGATCTTTGAGCCCACTCTTTCCACACCAGTAGCTTTAAACAGAACAAAATCATAAAGGGGTTTTAACAAACCCTGACGTGTATTGTCACATAGTCATACAGAATATTTTAGTGTCCACTGGGAATGGGGCTTATCAGAGACCTGTGCGCCCTTCAGGCTAATCATATAATTGTGCTTCTTATCAGCTATACAGAAAACAGCGATCACGCCAACATTTAATGATCACATTACTGGAACATGCTACAGAGCGCTCACTGGATATGTAGAAATAAATGGAGGCTGCAGTGGTGCCTCATTGTTTCCTTTTGTTTCCCATTTAAAATCATTTTATTTATTTCTGCACATGTGATCCAGGAAACATTATGCAAATAAAAACATGTAATTACTTTATCTTAAAATGATGCAGATTTGACATTAAAGGAAAATGTGTTGCTTTCCAAGATTTTTTATATTATGTTTCCTAAATTTAACAAACTTAAAGGGATGTTCTAAATACCATAACCACTTTTGATTATTAATGTGGTTATGGTGAAAGGACACTGTATATTTATTTTGTGATTTATTTTTTTGTTTTGAGTCTGTTCTTACAAACACATATTATGGTTAATTATTAATTTACATTAAAAGTATCCATAACTTCCAACATTTCAAGTGAAAAAAGAGAGACAGTTTAATTTTAGGGGTGTGAGTGAGCAGGCAGGGTTGTTCTGAGCAATTTTAGATGACTTATGGAACTAAAAAGTCTGATTTTTAAACACATTTATCATAGTTTAATGACAGATTACTATGCGTATTATTGTCAGGAAAACAAGGACATTAGGATGAAAAAGGGGGACAGAAGGATTAGGGTATAAATAGGGATTATCCATCCTAAATAGGGAGAGTTGAGTGGTATGAGTATTTCTTTCTTTCTTTTTTTTTTTCATTTCTGTTTATGACAAAGGGTGACAGATGGCAAATGGTAACATACATTTTCAATTCAGAAAATAACCAATTAAACCTTGCTATATACAATAATGTGATATCAGCACTAGTAGTGCCAAAAAACTATATCGTGCCAAAAGAGCTAACTCCTTATATGCCAAAATAAATGATGTGCCAAGAAAGATGTGCAAGACATTCACATGCAGCATATTATGGGAGCTAAAGTGCAAAACATTCCCCACGCAAAGGCAAAAAAAACCTAAATTCTTTAAAGTGATAAAACCAAAAGGAGTAATAATCCATACAAACCTTCATGAAACATATTTAAGTATAGATATTCCATCTGTGTGCAAAGTGCCAGAAAAAAAAAGTATACAAAATACTTATATTTAGATTCTTCTATAACTTCTTAAATTCTGTAGTGTTAACAGTTCCAGTATTTGTAGTTTTCCTCTTGGAATGATGTAATCGATTTTCCTCAAAATGAATAAAATACAGTAATACAGACAATATGCAATAAAACAAAATGACCTGTATGATAATAAATAGAGCCACTCACAAATGTTGGAGCCTTTTAGGTGATCAGGCTCATATATTGCACCTCCAACACTCTTTATTATTATTATTTATTATTATTGCCATTTATATAGCGCCCACAGATTCCGTAGCGCTTTACAATATTATGAGAGGGGATTTAACTATAAATAGGACAATTACAAATAAACTTACAGGAACGATAGGTTGAAGAGGTCCCTGCTCAATCGAGCTTACATTCTATAGGAGGTGGGGTGTAAAACACATTAGGACAGGAATTTGCAATCAAATAAGGTGGGCTGCCCTTTAGGAGAGGGCAAGAGACAGGTATGTGAGGAAGGGGTTAGTCATGGAGGCCATAAGATTTCCTAAAGAGATGGGTTTTAAGGCACTTCTTAAACTCTTAGTGGTTGTGTTCAACCTTTGTAGTGGCGATTTCAATGGCCAGGCTGATAATGGTGAAACCAGCGCTTTTTTCCAGGATAAAAGACACAACAGATGTCAGAGTGATCAACAATAAAATCGACTTTAATATATCAAAATCTATAAAAAAAAATTCAATATACTATAAAATAGAATAGAAAATGCAGGTAAAAAGTCTCTCAGTATCTGATTTGAGTTTCGCCAGTAATAACTGTCTTCCTCAGTCAGTGTTAACCCTTACTGTCTACCCATTTGTAAATCAATGATTGCATTATTATTTTTTATTTAAAATAAATTCCATGTACTCTTGAATTTCAATTTTGTGTTATTGTTTTCTTACTTCCAGTGAAAGCTATATAATACTGTCTGTTAATACTAATTTGGTATTACCCACCCAAACATATAAAAGGAGATATATTACAGTATGCCTGTGTTAAACGTTAGTCTAGCTTGTACAACATAAAATAACTATCTAATGACAAATAATCAAATACACTGGTTGCCATTGCATCGTTCCTTCTATGATGAAAAAAATAAAAAATAAATTGAGATAGCAGTTTGAAAAAACACATTTTGATTTTCAATAATCAAAGCTAGTAAAATATAATGTATATTTAAAAAATATATATTATATACAGTTGCAAGAAAAAGTATGTGAACCCTTTTGAATGATATGGATTTCTGCACAAATTGGTCATAAAATGTGATCTGATCATCATCTAAGTCACAACAATAGACAATCAGAGTCTGCTTAAACTAATAACACACAAAGAATGAAATGTTGCCATGTTTTTATTGAACACACCATGTAAACATTCACAGTGCAGGTGGAAAAAGTATGTGAACCCCTAGACTAATGACTTCTCCAAGAGCTAATTGGAGTGAGATGTCAGTCAACTGGAGTCCAATCAATGAGATGAGATTAGAGGTGTTGGTTACAGCTGCCCTGCCCTATAAAAAACACACACCAGTTCTGGGTTTGCTTTTCACAAGAAGCATTGCCTGATGTGAATTATGCCTCGCACAAAAGAGCTCTCAGAAGACCTACGATTAAGAATTGTTGACTTGTATAAAGCTGGAAAGGGTTATGAAAGTATCTCCAAAAGCCTTGCTGTTCATCAGTTCACGGTAAGACAAATTGTCTATAAATGGAGAAAGTTCAGCACTGTTGCTACTCTCCCCAGGAGTGGCCGTCCTGTAAAGATGACTGCAAGAGCACAGCACAGACTGCTCAATGAGGTGAAGAAGAATCCTAGAGTGTCAGCTAAAGACTTACAAAAGTCACTGGCAAATGCTAACATCCCTGTTAGCGAATCTACAATACGTAAAACACTAAACAAGAATGGATTTCATGGGAGGATACCACAGAGGAAGCCACTGCTGTCCAAACAAAACATTGCTGCACGTTTACAGTTTGCACAAGAGCACCTGGATGTTCCACAGCAGTACTGGCAAAATATTCTGTGGACAGATGAAACCAAAGTTGAGTTGTTTGTAAGAAACACACAACACTATGTGTGGCGAAAAAGAGGCACAGCACACCAACATCAAAACCTCGTCCTAACTGTGAAGTATAACTGGTTGGGGCTGCTTTGCTGTGTCAGGGCCTGGACGGATTGCTATCATCAAAGGAAAAATGAATTCCCAAGTTTATCAAGACATTTTGCAGGAGAACTTAAGGCCATCTGTCTACCAGCTGAAGCTCAACAGAAGATGGGTGTTGCAACAGGACAATGACCCAAAGCATAGAAGTAAATCAGCAACAGAATGGCTTAAACAGAAGAAAATACGCCTTCTGAAGTGGCCCAGTCAGAGTCCTGACCTCAACCCGATTGAGATGCTGTGGCATGACCTCAAGAAAGCGATTCACACCAGACATCCCAAGAATATTGCTGAACTGAAACAGTTCTGTAAAGAGGAATGGTCAAGAATTACACGTCTGATCTGCAACTACAGGAAACATTTGGTTGAAGTTATTGCTGCCAAAGGAGGTTCAACCAGTTATTAAATCCAAGGGTTCACATTCTTTTTCCACCTGCACTGTGAATGTTTACATGGTGTGTTCAATAAAAACATGGCAACATTTCATTCTTTGTGTGTTATTAGTTTAAGCAGACTGTGAGTGTCTATTGTTGTGACTTAGATGATGATCAGATCACATTTTATGACCAATTTGTGCAGAAATCCATATCATTCCAAAGGGTTCACATACTTTTTCTTGCAACTGTATATTATCAGCTGTATAAACATAAAACAGCATAATCCTTTTTACCCTTTTGAGGTATAACACATAGTAAACACCTATAAATATTGTGGATAATATTTCCTTTACCATATCATGTCTGCAGTCACCTGTTCACCCCAGGACAACGGTATGCTTTAATAATGCTATATAAATACCCACTTAAAAAGCATGTTAAGGCCACAGTACCTTGATTTACAACATGTTTATCCGCTAGTGTTAATGACAAATCTTTATAGAATAAATACATTAATCAAAGTGTTAATTCTCTAAAAATCAATGAAAAGTCAGTGTTGGCTTCTCTTGGTATCACCATTCCATATACAGGGCAGTAGAGGTAATACTAACCAAGCAGGAGCAACATATTTTTTGGCTCAGACAGGGTTGTGTGAAACATAAGCCAGTGGATGCCCCGTTTTCAAAATTGAATCTATATGGTTGAGCTAAGGTGAAATGAAAATAGTTTTTTTATGAACGTATATGGAATAGTAGATATCAATTAAAAGTTATGCTTTTTTAAATATACTGTAATATCCTATCAACAGCACTGATGGTGGCACTGCTTTATAATTCAACAAATTCAACATTTATTAGGGAACAGGGGTCTGATCATGTGTATGCTCAATTGACCTCGGGGAAGAGGAGGTTGGTTTATGACCAACATGTAGTGGTCTATTTATTTTAATTATGAGTGTACTTTGGACCAGAACATAAATGTACTACTTTGGACCAGGTGGGCAAACTTCCTCCAGAAATAGGATAAGAAATGCTTAGATTACATATAACATGAGAATATATATATATATATATATTTTTTTTTTTATTTTTTATTTTTTTTTTAAATAATTTTAAGACACAGATTTTCCAGATTTTGTTAAGTTGAGATATACATATATTTTGGAGCTTAGTTAAAGGTTTACTCCAACCACCAAGACTACTTCAGTGATTTGAAGTGGTCATGGTGTTAGGAGGCTGTATGTGCCTTGTTTCAGCTTAGAACACTGCACATACTGATATATTTGTAATTACCTGCTGTGGGTGCTTGCCTAGTTGTCTTGCTTGGTGCTAGATTCCAGTTACGCAAAACCTTTTTTTTTTTTTTGCAAATTGAGAGGGAAGACCTTCTCCACAGTGCCCAGTCGGGCATATTACACCCGAAGGTCTCCCCTCCCAAAAAGGTTCAAGTAACCCTTTTATAGTTATGCAGGTTACTAGCGTACTGTCCAATGTCTCAAGAATGCTAGAAACCCAACAATACAAACTTGGCTACACCTATGTTTTGTATGGTTACTTTATGTTATAGAATTGATTGAGCTCCTATAATTGCTTCTTTACAGTTAATTAAAATGTGTGTGTATGCAACATTCAACATTTTATAATTGATGGGTTTCTAACACCTTAGCACCTGGGGCATAGATAACAGATGTTCTCACCATAGATGAGTCTGGTAGAATCACCAAGGGGTGGGGTCAAACTGTTCTGCAGACATTTCGGTAGTAAAATGGAGGAGGGGATTTTGCCGTATTTTATCTAATTTACAATAAAAGATTGCCATTGTTTTTGTACATATATATACATATGTGTGAAGTACCAACAAGCTGTTTTCACTTTTTTTGTATCATAAATATTCCTTATATAAAACAGAAAAATGTATACTGGGCAGACAAGTATATAATATAGCATATAATCAGGGATCCAAAATAGGAACATATACGTTTATTGCTACATTTACAGAGTAGTAATTATTAAACAGTATTAATGCATATCAATTAAAATGTCTGAAATAAAAAAAAAAAATGTTGATGAATAATTCTTCCTATTATTAATCTGCCTTTTATATAAGCTATCACAATCTTGGCAAACATTATAATTATTAGAATATCAAAAATGATTGGTAAGAAAACATGTAAATATTTGTAATGAGTGCTCAAATAAGCGTAGATGTAAACGTAACCCTATAAATGCCCCCGAAAAGAAATCCATGCAAAATCGAAAAGAGAAAGAAAATCTGAAATTGTTTTGTGTTATTAGAATTTGCAGTCAAATCATGCATTGCTTGGGTTAAGTACATAATCCCCCTAATATGCTTAATGCATAAACTCTACAGACTTATATTCGTATTGAAGTTGTATTTAAACATGTGTCTTGGTTATCTCTACTGTTTTACTGATAACATCCCATTTTCCCATTTAATATGGGTGCAAAATCTGATAGCTATGCAATTGGCTTTCAGAGCATCATATTAACATGATAACATCAGTACTGCCTGTATTAACATCACTTTTTAAGTTGATAGCATCAGCAAAAAAATTGATTCTGTGTCGTTATCCCCACCTTAGTGTTGTTTATGAATATACTAAACATTAGAGGATTCAAATGATCCCTGTGACAGTAACAGAGCACCACAATCAATACAGTCTAATAACAACTTTCTGCTTCCTCGGTTGATAGCTCAGGCTATGCTGAACAATGGCAAATTGTCCTTGTAAAGTTTGCTTGTGATGTCTGTATCTAAAATGTGGAATTCAAATTTTACGTGAAAGACACGTATAGTTCAAGGTGACACATGTCCAGAAACTGTTGCCTAGGTATCAGGAGAATTTCTGAAATATTCCCATAATATGGCTTCAGTGAGTTCCAGTTGCTGGTCATTAGGCAGATAAGACAAGGTTTACCAAAAATTCATGGTACCTGGGTAACAACACAGTGGATGGTATTAAGATAAAATGCAATTATGGTAATAGAAAATCTGTTGTATAATGACCCTATTACAATAATCTGATGTGATGCTGCAGATGACTTCTCTTTGAACCCATTGGTAAATTATAACACAATATAATGAACACATATCAGGGACAGGTACAATTATATAAACAGGTGTTTATCAGTTCAAAGAGTCTTAAGCTTCATGAGTTCAACTTAAAGGAACACTCTTACGTTAAAAAAAATATATATTTATTTTTAAGATTAGAGTGTTCCTTTTGTTGTGTACATTACTGGTCCCTCCTTTGGAAAATAAATAAATTTAAAAAGCCATAAAATGTTCCTGGAATCCAGCGCCAGGGCTGTGTCCTCTCTGAAACTCGGTCCGCCTACAATACAATCATCAGTTATGATGATATAAATATAATAATGATCTCTTGGTCCTATCCAATGCTTCACATGGAGAACTATTGCTGGTCTATATCGTATGCACAGCAATCTCCGCAATCTGCCATTTCAACTCTACAAAACACAATACTTCATTCATTAATTTGGTGTCATCATGTTGTGCATAATAAGGCCAAATTTAAAGGCCTTTGAAAATTGAAAGTCTTAAGGAGGAGGAGCCTCTAGTAGCTGTCTGTCTAACAACTGTTATGTAACATAATTATCCACACCTTGCGGTATCTGCACTCAGCGGCCATGTGTCAGTATACCTGACTACTGCAACATGTTGGTAGACGCTGGCCGTTGTGGATGTAATACCTATTGGATTTAATTATTTTTTCTACTACAAAGCCCAGTTATATAATAATAATAATAATTCTATGTATATATTTATGTAATGGGGTTAAGGACTGAGCCAAATGTACAAGTTGTGATCAAAACAAAACGTAAACAAAACCTGGAATTTGACTATATGTCTGTTCAATCGTAATTCACCTCTTTCATATTAAGTGCACAAACACTTATTATATATCATTTTATTCAAGGGAAACAGGGCTTTCATTTAACATAAACTATTTAGCTATGAAACATAATTTAAAGGACCACTCTAGTGCCAGGAAAACATACTCGTTTTCCTGGCACTAGAGTACCCTGAGGGTGCCCCCACCCTCAGGGACCCCCTCCCGCCGGGCTCTGGAGAGAGGAAGGGGTTAAACTTACCTCTTTTTCCAGCGCCGGGTGGGGAGCTTTCCTCCTCCTCTCCATCTTGATCGCGACGTCATCGGCTGAATGCGCATGCGCGGCAGGAGCCGCGCTCGCATTCAGCCGGTCGCATAGGAAAGCATTTACAATGCTTTCCTATGGACGCTTGCGTGCTCTCACTGTGATTTTCACAGTGAGAATCACGCAAGCGCCTCTAGCGGCTGTCAGTGAGACAGCCACTAGAGGATTTGGAGGCTGGATTAACCCTCATTATAAACATAGCAGTTTCTCTGAAACTGCTATGTTTATAAAAAAAAGGGTTAATCCTAGAGGTACCTGGCACCCAGACCACTTCATTAAGCTGAAGTCGTCTGGGTGCCTAGAGTGGTCCTTTAATATGAATAAACTATAAAAAATTAAAAAAATAAGACATTCTGTTTTTTAGTTCTACATGACATTTTATTTGTAAATGTCATAATACTGGGACGTTACAGGGTCAAATCTAGCATTTTACATGCAACCAAGTTTTTTCACCTTGAAATTCACCAGATTGGTTATGTTGCCTTTGAGACCGTATGGTAGCCCAGGAATGAGAATTACCCCCATGATGGCATACCATTTGCCATTTGCAATAGTAGACAACCCAAGGTATTGCAAATGGGGTATGTCCACTCTTTTTTAGTAGCCGCTTGGTCACAAACACTGGCCAAAGTTAGTGTTAGTATTTGTTTGTGTGCGAAAAATGTAAACAACAAATTTGAAAGCCAATTTTGGCCAGTGTTTGTGACTAAGTGGCTTTTAAAAAGTACTGGACATACCCAATTTGCAATACCTTGGGTTGTCTACTATTGACAGTATTCACTCTGGCGAATTTCAATGTGAAAAAACTGAAACGCAAGCCTTATATTTATATATAGTTACATAGTTACATAGTTACATAGCTGAAAAGAGACTTGCGTCCATCAAGTTCAGCCTTCCTCACATATGCTTTTGCTGTTGATCCAAAAGAAGGCAAAAAACCCAGTCTGAAGCGCTTCCAATTTTGCAACAAACTAGGAAAAAATTCCTTCTTGACCCCAAAATAGCAGTCAGATGTCTCCTTGGATCAAGCAGCTATTACCCCACTAATTAGAAATTGTATCCCTGTATGTTATGTTTTTGCAAGTATTTATCCAATTGCAACTTAAACATCTGTATAGACTCTGACAAAACCACCTCTTCCGGCAATGAATTCCATATCCTTATTGCTCTTACTGTAAAAAAACCTTTTCTTTGCCTGAGATGAAATCTCCTTTCTTCAAGCCTAAATGTGTGACTGTCAGGATCGGGACAGGGATCCAACACGCAGAGTACAAAGAGAGGAAAGGTACGTATACCGGGCCTTAGAATGGCCGGACTAACGTACCGAGAGTAATAAAGAATAGTCAGAGACAAGCCGAGGTCGAGGGAACGAGAAGACAGATAAGCGAAAGACAAGCCGGGTCAAGGGATAACAGAGAAGCAGGGTAGTACAACGAGCCGAGTCAAAACCAATAGAGCAAACTAGAATACCAGAGCACTGAGTGACTAGACAAGCTAGAACCACGACAGGGCAATGAGCTGAAGTAAGGAGTAAGCTTAAATACCCTGGCTCTGGATGAAATCACGCCTCTGACAAGTACCGATTGGATATCGGACACTTGAGTGACAGGTCGCTCGTGATAGCGTCATGACGTCACGTATTGAGCGTCCTGCTAGAAAATGACGTGGATTCCTCGCGGCCGGTGTTTAAGTGACTGGATGAACCGCGAGGAACGGAGGAAACAGCTCGCCTGGACGGATAAACCACCAAGTCTCTACCTCCCTTAGAGGTAGAGGCCTCAGGTACCCTGACAGTACCCCCCCTCTCAGATACGCCCACCGGGCGGAATGAACCGGGGCGAGATGGGAAGCGGAGGTGAAATGCTCTGCGAAGGCGAGAAGCATGAACGTCCTCCTGAGGTACCCAACTCCTCTCCTCAGGACCATATCCCCTCCAGTTGACCAGATATTGCAATTTTCCCCTTGAAATTCTGGAGTCAATGATGGAGCTGACCTCGTACTCCTCCCGACCCTCCACCTGAACAGGACGAGGCGAGGAGACCTTAGAGGAGAATTTGTTGCAAATAAGAGGTTTCAACAAGGAGACATGAAAAGAGTTAGGAATGCGTAAGGCAGGTGGCAGAGCAAGGCGATACGCAACCGGATTGATACGAGTGAGAACCCTGTAAGGACCTATGTAGCGAGGAGCAAATTTCATAGATGGAACTTTTAGGCGAATATTCTTAGTACTCAACCATACCCTATCCCCAGGAACAAAAACAGGAGCCGCTCTTCTATGTTTGTCAGCGTGTTTCTTGAACAGCGAGGAACTATGTAATAGAATTTGCCGAGTCTGATCCCATAATTTCTTCAGGTTGGCGACATGATCATCAACCGACGGTATCCCCTGAGAAGAGGAAACCGAAGGAAAAATCGAAGGATGAAAGCCATAGTTCATGAAGAAAGGGCTAGAGCGAGTTGAATCGCAAACAAGGTTATTGTGTGCGAACTCCGCCCAAGGAATCAGACCGACCCAATCGTCCTGGTGTTCGGAAACAAAGCAACGCAGATACTGTTCGATCTTTTGATTAGTACGTTCAGCAGCTCCGTTAGACTGAGGGTGATAGGCAGAGGAGAAGTTCAATTTGATGCCCATTTGAGAACAAAAGGATCTCCAGAAACGTGAGACAAATTGAGAACCTCTATCAGAAACAATCTCCGAAGGAATCCCATGTAGGCGAAAAACCTCTCTCGCAAAAATCTCCGCCAATTCAGGAGAAGTCGGAAGTTTAGGTAATGGCACGAAATGGGCCATTTTAGTAAATCTATCCACCACCGTGAGAATAACAGTCTGTCTCTTGGAAGCAGGCAAATCAACGATAAAGTCTATGGACAAACAGGACCAAGGTTTCTCAGGAATGTCCAAGGGGTGTAACAGGCCACATGGAGATGCATGAGGTAGTTTAGTCTTGGCACAAGTCTCACAAGCTGCGATGAACTCCTCAATATCTTTTCGAAGTGAAGGCCACCAGAAATCCTTGGATATCAGAGAGTATGTCTTGCGAATACCAGGATGACCAGCTATTTTACTTTCATGAAAACATTGTAAGAGCTCCAGTTGAAGTTCAGGAGGAACAAAGTTTCTTCCCTCAGGAGTGTTTCCGGGAGCTAGATGTTGTGACTTCAAGATCTGGTCAAGTAGCGGAGAATGAATTTTGAGACTGGTATTAGCAATAATATTGCATTTGGGTACAATGGAGGACAAAAGTGGTTCAACTGAAGCAGAGGGCTCATATTGGCGAGATAGCGCATCGGCTTTAGAATTCTTTGACCCAGGTCTGTAAGTCAGAACGTAATTGAAATGGGTAAGAAACAACGACCAACGAGCCTGCCTGGAGGACAGACGCTTGGCCTCTCCGATATAAGACAAGTTTTTGTGGTCTGTCAGAATGGTAACAGGATGTAATGTACCTTCCAATAAATGTCTCCATTCTTTCAAAGCCTTGATAACCGCTAGTAATTCTCTGTCACCAATGTCATACCTGCTTTCAGTACCGGTCAATTTTTTAGAGAAAAATCCACATGGATGTAATGGTTTATCAACACCCAACCTTTGAGATAGGACAGCACCTAAACCAGTCTCTGATGCGTCTACCTCAAGTAAAAAAGGCAGAGAAGTGTCGGGGTGAACTAAAATTGGAGCGGAAGCGAAAAGCTCCTTGAGAGTCTTGAACGCAAGGAGAGCTTCAGTAGTCCAATTCTTAGTATCAGCCCCCTGTTTGGTCATGTTAGTGATAGGTGCAATAATGGAAGAATAGCCCTTAATAAAGCGCCTATAATAATTAGAAAAACCAATAAATCTCTGTACGGCTTTAAGACCTTTGGGTAAAGGCCACTCTAGAATGGATTGGAGCTTATCCGGATCCATCTTAAATCCCTCCCCAGAGATCACATAGCCGAGAAAGGTTACCTGGGTTTGATCAAAGCTACATTTCTCCAACTTGCAGTACAAGCCATGCTGGAGAAGCTTGTGCAAAACCTTCCTGACTTGTTTGTGATGAATCTCAATCTCACTAGAATGAATGAGTATATCATCTAGGTATACAATGACGCAATCTTGCTGAAATTCCCTAAGAACCTCATTTATCAGATCTTGGAATACAGCTGGTGCATTGCATAACCCAAAAGGCATAACAGTATATTCATAGTGACCATATCGAGTATTGAATGCCGTCATCCACTCATGTCCCTGCTGGATTCTCACCAAGTTATATGCCCCTCTGAGGTCTAACTTGGTGAAAATCGTAGAGCCCTTCAAACGATCGAAGAGTTCGGTAATCAAGGGAATCGGGTAGGCATTTTTAATGGTTATCTTATTTAGGCCTCGATAATCAATACAAGGTCTCAAAGAACCATCCTTCTTTTTAACAAAAAAAAATCCAGCCCCGGCAGGGGAGGAGGACCTTCTAATGAATCCCTTGTCTAAATTTTCGTGAATATACTCCTCTAGAACTGAGTTCTCTTTCGTAGATAACGGGTATACATGACCTCTGGGCGGCATGGTACCAGGGAGTAGGTTAATTTTGCAATCAAAGGACCTGTGTGGAGGTAAGGTATCGGCTTTCTTTTTGTCAAATACAGCCTTTAAATCTAGATACTGAGACGGAATTTGTGTCTCCGTAGGGTTGTCAGAGTTAGCCGATGTGTTGGTTAAGCCGAGAGGTGAGACCTTCCGCAAGCATTTCTCTTGACAATTCTGTCCCCACGAAACTATCTCCCCTGACTCCCAATTAATAATAGGGTTATGTCTCCTCAACCAGGAGTACCCCAGAACTATGGGAATAGACGGAGAAGAAATGAGCAGTAAGGATATGTCTTCTCTATGTAGGATGCCAACAGTTAAGTTAATCGGTATGGTCTCATGGAAAATAACAGGCTCAAGTAACGGTCTACCATCGATGGCCTCAACAGCCAGTGGTGTCTCTTTTAACTGGGATGGAATAGCATGCTTGGCAGCAAAACCCTGATCTATAAAGCTCTCAGCAGCTCCAGAATCGATTAGTGCCATAGTCTTAACTACTCCCTTCTCCCACTTTAAAGAAACGGGTAACAGAAGCCTGAGCTCTTTGTAGTTGTGAATAGAGGACAAAGTAGAAACACCCAAGGCCTGTCCTCTAGAGGAACTTAGGTGCGAGCGTTTCCCGAACGATTGGGACAATTTAGGCGTAAATGACCCCTGACTCCACAATACATACATAAACCCTCCCTTCTCCTGTACTGTCTCTCCCTTTCAGTGAGATGAGTACTGCCTATCTGCATAGGTTCAGGAATACGTAAGTCTTCGAACTCAGAGATTTGAAAGGTAGGCGCTAGTTTAAAGGAGGGTCTACGGGTCCTATCTCGAGTGTTCTGCCTCTCTCTTAAGCGTTCATCAATACGAGATATAAAAGAAATTAAATCCTCCAAATTTTCAGGGAGTTCTCTAGTAGCGACCTCGTCAAGAATTACATCTGATAACCCATTCAGAAACACATCTATATAAGCCTGTTCGTTCCACTTAACTTCTGCCGCCAAGGACCTGAACTCTAGTGCATAATCCACAAGTGTTCGATTGTCCTGTCTAAGGCGCAACATTAATCTAGCTGCATTGACCTTTCTGCCAGGGGGGTCAAAAGTTCTTCTAAACGCAGCTACAAAGGCATTATAATTATAGACTAGTGGATTATCATTCTCCCATAAAGGATTGGCCCATCTCAAAGCTTTTTCAATGAGTAGAGTAATAATAAATCCAACCTTTGCTCTATCTGTAGGATAAGAGCGGGGTTGTAATTCGAAATGGATGCTAATCTGGTTTAGAAAGCCACGACACTTCTCCGGTGACCCGCCATAACGTACTGGTGGGGTAATACGGGAAGAAGCACCTACAGTGGCTACCTCTAGACCTGAGACTGCAGGAGAAATAGAAGGAGTACGTGTCTCCTCAGGTGGATTACTAGCACGAGACAAAAGTGCCTGTAGTGCCAAAGCCATCTGATCCATCCTATGCTCCATGGCGTCAAACCTGGGATCCGAAGAACCAAGCTGACTGTTTGTACCTGCAGGATCCATTGGCCCTGTCGTAATGTCAGGATCGGGACAGGGATCCAACACGCAGAGTACAAAGAGAGGAAAGGTACGTATACCGGGCCTTAGAATGGCCGGACTAACGTACCGAGAGTAATAAAGAATAGTCAGAGACAAGCCGAGGTCGAGGGAACGAGAAGACAGATAAGCGAAAGACAAGCCGGGTCAAGGGATAACAGAGAAGCAGGGTAGTACAACGAGCCGAGTCAAAACCAATAGAGCAAACTAGAATACCAGAGCACTGAGTGACTAGACAAGCTAGAACCACGACAGGGCAATGAGCTGAAGTAAGGAGTAAGCTTAAATACCCTGGCTCTGGATGAAATCACGCCTCTGACAAGTACCGATTGGATATCGGACACTTGAGTGACAGGTCGCTCGTGATAGCGTCATGACGTCACGTATTGAGCGTCCTGCTAGAAAAGGACGTGGATTCCTCGCGGCCGGTGTTTAAGTGACTGGATGAACCGCGAGGAACGGAGGAAACAGCTCGCCTGGACGGATAAACCACCAAGTCTCTACCTCCCTTAGAGGTAGAGGCCTCAGGTACCCTGACAGTGACCTCGTGTCCTATGTATAGCCCTGTTTATGAATAGATTTCCAGATAATGGTTTGTACTGGCCCCGAATATATTTGTATAATGTTATCATATCCCCTATAAGGCGCCGTTTTTCCAAACTGAAGAGATTTAAATTTTTTAACCTTTCTTCATAACTAAAATGCTCCATTCCTTTTATCAATTTTGTAGCTCGTCTCTGCACTTTTTCTAGTGCCATGATATCCTTCTTTAGAACAGGTGCCCAAAATTGCACAGCATATTCAAGGTGTGGTCTTACCAGCGATTTATAAAGAGGCAAAATTATATTTTCATCTCGAGAATTTATGCCCCTATTTATACATGACAAAACCTTACTGGCCTTAGCAACGGCAGATTGACATTGCATATTGCTACCTAATTTGTTGTCTGTGACTCTGTAACTTTTGAAAACACCATAAAATCTGTACATGAGGGTACTGTTATACTCGGGAGACTTCGCTGAACACAAATGTTAGTGTTTCAAAACAGTAAAACGTATGGTATCACAACAATTATATTGTCAGTGTAAGTGCCAATTGTGTGTGAAATTTTTTTTCACAATATAATCGTTGTAATACAGTTTACTGTTTTGAAACACTAATATTTGTGTTCAGCGAAGTCTTCCGCGTAAAACAGTACCCTCCATGTACAGGTTTTATGGTGTCTAGGAAAGTTACAGGGTTAAATATAGTGCTTGCAAATTAAATTCCCTGGACTTTCGGCCTGGGTTGTCAGGCAGGTCCCCAAGGATGGCATAACACGCCCGCCTCCCTTAAGGGGTTAAATTACTTTGTTTGTACAGCCCTAGTCACAACTGCCTGTGTGTGATTTTCACTGCTTTCCTAAATCTTTCCTGAAAAAGAACATAGATATTTTAGATTCCTGTATTACACAGTCTGTTTAATCTAGAATGTCTTATCCCCTGTTCTGTTAAGAGCCTACAGGAGCCTCCTGAGTGTGATTAAAGTTCAATTTACAAAGCAGAATATTAAAAGCCTCTAAAGCAAGTTAACTTTTGATTGAAAGTGAAACCATTTTTTTTCATGTTGACTGCGTGAGTCACAGCCAGGGGAGGTGTGGCTAGTGCTGCACAAACAGAAACAAAGTGATTTAACTCCTAAATGGCTGAGAATTGAACAGTGAGACTGCAACGGCATGATCCAAAGACTAAAACTGCTTTAGGTCAAGTTGTTTTAAAGGGACACAATAGGCAATCAGACCAATTCAGCTCATTGAAGTGGTTTGGGTGCAATGTCCCTGTCCCCTTTAGTCCTACCTTTATAGTCCTACCATTTTAGAGAAACTAAGACAGCCTCTGGTGGCAAGTAAATAAAGGTTTTTTTTATGCTTTATGTTCTGGGGGAACAAGGAAGGAGGGGGGCCAGAGGGTACTTTAGTGTTGGAAACACAACTTTGTATTCCTAACACTACAGATTACCTTTAATTCCTGTAGAATCCTTTTTCAAAATGCTCCTAGGTTTGCACTAATTGGGTATGGCAAGCATTGTTGCTTCCTTATTGTTAGGCTGTATGAAAGGTTTTAAGGGGCTTTTAAATGACCAATATAGTGCCAGGAAAACAAACTCATTTTCCTGGCACTATAGTGCCCTGAGGGTGCCCTAACCCTCAGGGTCCCACTCCCGCCTGGCTGAAGGGGGAGGAAGGGGGTTAAACACTCACCTTTCTCAAGCCCTCGGCGCTGGATACTCTCTTCCCTCTTCTGACGTCACCGGCTGAATGCGTAAGCGCGGCAAGAGCCAAGCGCGCATTCAGCCAGTCCATAGGAAAGCATTCTTTATGCTTTCCTATGGATGCTGGCATCTTCTCACTGTGAAAATCACAGTGAGAAGCGCGGAAGCACCTCTAGCGGCTGTCAATGAGACAGCCACTAGAGGCTGCTATGTTTACAGCAGGCAGGGTTAATCCTAGATGAACCTGGCACCCAGACCACTTCATTGAGCTGAAGTTGTCTGGGTGCCTATAGTGGTCCTTTAAGCATTTATATTATGAGGTTTTGATTCAAGCAGCATGATTGGTTAAATATAATAAAGCACATGTCAGGGAAGATTTCAATAACTGGTGCACTGAACAGTTCAACAGAGGGATTATTTGATATATCTCTACTCTAGCAATATTGCAGATGGAGCATACCGTAAGTAGCATAGATACATTGTAGGTAACACACAACTACCACTTTTGCCATTAACATGACTCTGCCATCCGCGGTATGGCAAGGTCATCTTCAGGTAGGTATACTTACTGGAGGAAGCTCATGCTATGGTAAGATTATATAGCTAATAAAAATACTATTTGTTTAGTACAAGTACAAGTGTTTATTTGTTTAGTGTTTCAATACTATGTATAGAGGTACAATATTGAAATTTGTAAAACCAGACTGTAAACAGATTTATATTTATTAGATGATCTTACAAAAGGTACATAATAACCAGATCTCTTGATAACTGTCCTGCTTCTGCAGCCATGGACATTTCCAACTTGTAGTTATAAACGTTACTGCACAAAGAACGTATTGCCAAAATAATAATCTACCACACACATTTCTTTTAGGGCAAGTGGCCAGTTCCCTCTTAAGGTAATATACCTTTTCTTTATAGAACATATTCTTAGGTCTATCATAGCTATTTTAAAGAGACACTCCAGGTTGTAATTGGGCTCACCAGTTTTTTCCACAGATGCTGGGGATCCTAAAAAGATAGCCAACAGTGTGTTGTTAGGAGTACATATTTGTTTTCATAACAATATAACAATATACTTTTCCTTTAACAATAAGCAAAATCAACAAATCCAAAATAATAAAAGATAAACAAATTACTCATATGTGTTGCTGTTCCAGCAATAGTTTCCTAGGCTTTCAATAAATAGCAAATTTGCTCTGCCAAAACATCTAAATCATGCTGGTTAGTCCACCCATTGTAAAGTGCTACGGAATTTGTTGGCGCTATATAAATACAATAATAATAATAATTCACCAGGATACTCTTGTATGGACTTTTCAACTTTCTGACTTTATCCCATTAAGCCTGCACATCAGTGGGGGGTTTTCAGTGCTAGAGTTTATGAAAGTTGTAGTCCAGTTAGTAGTTGCTCAGATTTTTTATTTTTTTATTTTATTTGTTTTACCCATGACTGCTGAACTAAAAGAAAGATTTGGGGTTAGGTTTAAGACATTTCTACAGATAATAAAGAATATCAATGCTCTGCTGAATTCTGATCTAACCTGCCAATCAAAATCTTTTGAATTTATACATGTAAGAGGATTAGGTCCCTAGATTTTCACTGTGCAATATCACGGAAAAGTAGTTTTTAGACTGCTTGATCATGCACAGTGTCGACTTACTATACAACACTTCTGAACACATTTAAACATCATGGACAAAAAGGTTTCTTAAAGCTAGTAACAGAGCCACTTTGATAGAGCTCTCAGTGGTGCGAACAAGCAACAAAATGCTAAATATTTTATGCATATGAAATACATATTTGCATTTTTAGCACATTCCCATTCTACGGTTAGAATTTTGAAGCTTTAGAACAGCCGAATAAAGCCATAAATGTTCAAGAAAAGATAGATTGATAGATTCTTTGAAATGTATCTAACCTATGGCATTACATTTCAGTTCCACAGACAAACACATGTGCATATCTGTATATATTCAATTCCTGAGTTAAATGCAAATTATGGATTGAATATTTGGTGCCAAAGTGGTGCCTCTTGCATTTTATGGAGTATGTATTTAGGAAGGTTTGTTACAGGTATATAAGTGCTTCGGATGATCTCAAATAAGGAGTTGGACCGTAAAATAAGTTGGAAATCATACAGACCTGCTGCGCCAAGAGGTTGTTTTCCGCTGTTCCATCTGACTTGTAATCCTTTCTGGCTCACAGATCCAAAACCGCGTGACTCTAGGGAGCAGTGGGACTGTGTTTGAAATGCCATACATGTTGAATCACCAGGTAGTGGCAGAACTGTCAATCATTCCCCATTCCCTACAGAATTTGAAAAAGCAATGAATTAGATTTTTTTTGTGTGCGGTAGTACACATAGTGTTGCCACGCACACTCATGTTAAGATAAAATATGTTTTGATTCACTGTAAAAATGCCACAATCACAAACAGTAAAGCACAATTATGTTTGTGCAAAATAGACCACCGTGTCAGGAAATAAACCTGAAATATAAAATGAAAATAACAGTGACGGAGTTGTCAGCATTGTCTGGACCACCTCTGTATGAGATACGTTTGCATTACTGCATGACAAATATTAGTGAATCCTGGGATATTTTCTTGTCCTAAGTACAAAGTACACTTATAAATTGTTGAAAACAGAGGTTAACTGTTCATGAAAGATAATACTGGATTACAACTGTCATGCTTTTATAAGATTTCCAAACACCTTGCCCTGATGGGGTAAATCAGTGGTAGGGAGGGGAAGTATTTTAATAAATATATATATATATATATATATATATATATATATATATATACATATATATATGTATATATATATATTTAATTCCAAGTTGTCCCTCCCTGCACTCAGACTTAATCCATATAATTGCCGGGTGCTGCAACACCAGAGCTAATGTGTAGATATAGGTATTCAAGTTTAGGCTGGCACTCACAGACTTTAAAATTCCAAAATCTTTACTCAAGTATCGTTAAAAGACAGGACCAAGGTTTCAGTCCCGTCTCAGGACTTCCACCAGGATCATAATGTTACGTTATGATCCTGATGAAAGTCCAGAGAGGGGACTGACTGAAACGTTGGTCCTGTCTTTTAACGATACTTGAATAAAGATTTGGGAATTTTAATGTCCGTGAGTGCCAGCCTCAACTTAGATACCTATATAATCCATGAGTTTAAATCTCTGTATATTTAACTAGAAAACTAAATGCTTATTTGACAGCTGTTTAACTCTTTAATGGCTAAAGGAATGAGCAAAGCTTTTTTTAATTCTGCAGCAACAAGAAGATTCTTGAATGGATATATAAACAAAATTTTCTTATGAATATATACAGTTAAAGAAAGTATGGTATGTGTGAGTGTGTTTCTATTTTCTATTTATTTCTATTTTTTTTTTTTCAATTTTGTACCCTTTCATTGACTGTTAAAAAAAATGAACATGAAAACTTAATTCTAAAAGTACAATCCGCTGCTTTTAAATCAATCCGTAGTAATAATGAAAGCTGATGGGGAACATATGCGGTTCGCCCGCACTTAATAAACTATTCTTTCTTATCTTTTGGCAGAGATAAATTATATTTTAATGATGTGTCATTTTGATGCAGTTAATCTTAATGCTCAGCTGTGGCGGGCAATGCTCGAATGACCCTTTCTTTGTTTTGCAGGGACTAAATTAATTAAACATTGCCATTCTTTTTTTCGATTTTTTTTTTTTTGTAACAACTGACCTGTAATCAAATTGTTTGTGTGCCTGCTTTTAGCAGTACAGTTTACCAGATGACATGTTCATTTCTGTCTACTTTTAGATTCTATTTTAAATTTTAATGTCCTGCCAGCAGCAGCCACTCATTGCGCAGGAAAAGTATAGAGCCTCTGAACGGAATTAAAATGACAAGTTTATAAAAACAAACCAGTTCTCTGAATTTTCAAGGCCAAAGTCATCTGCTGATTTAAGAAGTTTAGTCATAAACACAGCATTTCAAGTGCTCTTTACCTTCGCTATAGAGACTAAGGGGAAGATGCATTTGAAAGTCAAATTATTTTGTAGGTTGCAGGAGGAAAATTCATTTTTACAGGTAATCAGGTGGAAATGTATTTTTCCAGTACTCTGCAGGATTTGTTTGACCTTTTGGTGTACATTTTGAGAGACCTGACACTGTAGATTTATTCTTAGAGTTTAAAGTGCACACTTTACTTGTCGAAACCACAGCAAAAAGCAGAGTGTCAGCATAGTAGTTATCTGACTTCATGCTTAAAGGAACACTCCAGAACCATAAACCGCTTCAGCTTGTTGAAGTGCTTTATGTGTAAGGAGTGTGTCCCCTTTTTTCATTTTACAAAAAAGTACACATTTCCATAGAAACTTACACTTTTTTTTTTTATGAACCTTGTTACACCCCCTAGCTGTCAATCAGATAACTAGTCCTGTTACTTCCTGGTTTGGTTAACTCAGTGGAGCTAAACTCAAGAGTCAGCAACTGCTGAGAGCACTTGCCTTGCAAAGACTTCTCATTGAGATGCATTGGGAAGTCTGTGATTGGACTGCCACAGAAAGGCTGGGCGGGGTTAGAAGGGAAGGGCTAGCAAAAGCTTCAGAGAAGAGATCTACAGTTATTGCTATTTATAACTATATCCCCAATAAAACATGCATAATTACATTTGTGCATGTTTTCATTCGTGGCATAGCTACTAAACAGTGATTCCGATTCCATTTATTTGAGGAGTGGTGTCTCCCTTTACGGAACACTTCCCCACCCAGATCCTCCTTTAAAGTCAATAAATTACTGGGTCACAAAAGATTTTAAATAATATGCCTAATTTAGAATATGGTAAATCTGGACAACTCACAGTCTACCTTGTTTCATTATGGCATCTGCAGCATAAGAAAATAGAAGACAAGGACACACTGGAAGCCCCCCTCCCCTCTTAATTTCAATGGTGCCCAACAATGATCGTGGTTTTGTAGATTATGCCTTTGCTTCCCTCTTCCTGTAGACAAACCTGTGTTACATCCAGAATGTCAGCCCATAACCATTATCTCTACTCACAAACACAGCAATAACTATTATTTAGTGCAGTCTTACCAAATAATCATATCTGTGGTTGTGATTCCATTTTTTCAAGCCGTGTTATCCTTGTTTTTCTGCATTAACATAGCTTTTTTAGAACTGTCTTGTACCTTACAGTCACAAATGACACTCTCAATTATTTAGAGGCCGAAGTTCTACTAGATATTCTCTCCATCCAGAAAGCCTTTTCCCAATTGTTACATTTAATTTACCCATCAATCTGTGCCTAGAACACCTGATTTTTTATTTCAGCTGCCATTCCCAAAAGGTGATAAATAGCACATATATATTGATAAGTATGTAACTATGCGACAGGCCAAGTTTTTTAGGAGACATTTTCATCTGAACTTTAAAAAGTATGGGGTAGTATTGATAATATGGCACGTCTCTTTTAAGTTTAACAAACACCATGTAAAAGCTCTTTTGGTGTTACTAACTCTCTGCCACATATGTTATTTTTAAAATAGAATTTGGCCTTCAAAATACATTTAAAAAAATTGACAGTAAAATACAATTTGGCACACGTAGTGTTAATACAATTGGTGAACAGATGTGTTAGGTGTATTTTTTTAACCTATTTTTAGGGTCTTTACCATAAATTGCAGGCAAAATAAAGTGTACCATAAAGTGCAGGAAACACATTTTGAATTCTCCAACAATTTAACCTGGCATAAGATTTGACATTTTAGAATACAAATGGCTAATGAAAAACATAACTTTTATTTATATATTTAAAATGTATAGTTTTCAACTCTTGACTTGTTTAAATAAAACGAATACCTTAGTCAGTTCTAATGGTGTTCATAAACATAAATATAACTTAATAGGCAAGAGCAAAAATACTGTTTTCAAATCTTATTTCAGAGTTGAGGTTTGTCTCGGTGTAAGCAATTATTTTGTATTGTGGAATTAATTAAAAAAAATTAGTTGTAAATTAGTTGAAAATATGTACAATACATGGTCCCCAGGTTCTCAGTCTATTCCCACATTAGATAACATTTTATTCACACAATTAATTTAAGCACATTGCGCCAGTTAGATTACAGTTAAAGAAATGTTCCAAAATCAGCAAGCTGAAGTGCTTTTGAGGTTAAAATAGTGCCTCGTCCTTATATTTTTATAAAAGTGCTGATTTCAAAATAAATTTTCACTTTTATAAACTAACAAGGTTGCACATTTCATCTGTCAGTCAGTCAGCCAGGATCATTTTTGAGAGTTAAGAGAGCTGATATTGTTCTTCATTTGAAAACTGACAATTCAGCTGCAACTCACATAAACCCTATAACTGCCAAAAAAATCGCTTCCTGGTGTAGTAAGCTGTCACTTCAAATGCTGAGCAACATGGCGATTTCTAGTAAATGCAATAACTACAACTGTCACCGTCCTTCTAATTTTCTTTAATATATTTTTATGAATGATATAATGCTTTTGAAAATAAATAATCAAATTCACCACTGAGGTGCCTGGGCTGGCCATCAGGCTAGATAAATGCCAACCCAAAAATGGAGCTCCACGGCTGGTTTGTAAATCAAACCTCTTCCTCAAGAGCCAATCCTCTATAATGCAGGGTGGAGGGCCCAGGGAGCTTGTGGTGAACTGCACCAGGAAGGGTATCAGAACGGGTCCTTAGACAATGGCAACAATATGATACTTTCCGACTACAGAAAAGAGCAGTCTCCAGCAGTGGAGGTGCAAAGTCAGGACCTAACTCAATGGACCACCAGGGAACTTCCCTGGCCAAAGTTAAGCCAATGGAGGGGGAATAAACTAGTACAATAATTGTTACTTTTTTTAAAATACCTTTTAAACCCAATCCACCAATACAGTGCAGCCTCTATCCCCCCACACACAGCAAACCGCCTATCCACCGTACACACAGTAGAGCCCTTTCTACTCTGCACAGTACAGCCCCTATCCCAATCTACACAATACAGCACATATACCTTCACAGTACTGCCCATATCCCACCCCAGATATGGTACAGCCCCTATCCCTTTACTTTATAACCACAATTGCCCTCACACAGTGCAGACCCTATCCCACCCCCACAGCCTGTATCCCCCATATACTAAGGCCCTATGCACACTTTACAGTCCCTATAGCATATACATACACACACTATACACTGATCAGCTACAATATTAAAACCTCTCAGGTGAAATGAATGACATTGATTATATTGTTACAATGTCACTGGGTGAGATATATTAGACAGGTTTGAGAGTGCCCATGGTGACCCCTGACCACAGCCAAAAGTGTCCTTCAATGGGGACATGAGTGTCAGATCTGGACCATGAAGCAATGGAAGAAGTTTGCCTGATCTGATGAATCACATTTTTTTGTTTTAGATCAGGTGGATGACTGGGTACTTGTGCGTTGATGGCAACAAGTGGCCAGTGGAGGCAGTGGTTATACTCTGGGCAAAGTTCTGCTTGGAAACCTTGGGTCCTGGTCCTTGGACACCTTGGGTCATGTGGATGTTACTTTGCTATGTACCACCTTGTACACCTCTTCATAGCAATGTTGATTCCTGATGCCACTGGTTTCTTTCAGTAGGATAATGCACCCTGCCACCCTGCAGAGTGCACTATGAGTGGTTTGAGGAGCTATTTTCTAAATGTTCAGATATAGACAAATCTGCAAAGAGTCTCCTCTCTGAAAACAGAATCCCTCTCTTTTTTTTTTCTTTTGTAGAATGGTTCTAGGTTTGGAATATTTGTGTGTGTGTGTGTGTGTGTTTGCATATCACAGAGCTCCATTTTACTATGTGTAAATTGTAATATACTATATATATATATATATATATATATATATATAGTAACCTAAACTGTCTGTAAGTAGAGCACACTGTCAGGTACCAAGGGAACCTCTGCCAGTTCTATCAACCACCTCAGTGTGTTCTCCTGTTACTTTCATACTTTGATACGAGTAAACTCAAGATAGTATATAACGGAAAACTCACAATATACACTCACTAATACCTGCTGATATTAACTTAATAGGAGTGTGAACATCAGAGGCAAAACAGACCTAACAAAATACATCTCTTTTCACAATTCTGTTTCTTGAGAATCTTCCAGAAATAAATCTTTCTCTAATTGGCCATTTAAAATATACTGAGATAAAAAAATTAGACTAAGGATAAATGTAGCATTCCACTATTTTAATGTGGATGTTAGCTGTAGTTAGCCTATCCAACGCTGCCTTAGCATTGTTATTTATTTGCCTATCTAAGACGAAGGTATAAAGGAGAGAACTTCTCTAGATAAGGTGTTCCCTCTTTAAACATCTTAACTGAGAATAATTAGGGTACATCTGTTGGGTCCTCGCTTCATTTAAAGTGATATAAGACTGCAAGGTCTGCCATCTAGGAGGGAGAAGGGCACACAGTGACATGCCTGACCTATTGATTAGTGCCACACAAGGTTAGAAACTGCCAGACTTGAAGTGCTTCTAAGAAATCAGATTTTAAGAATGTTCCCTTTGCTTAAAACAAATCAATGAATTAATCATTTTGATTGACTTGCGTGTATTCATGCAGAGATGCTAATATATTCTTTACATTTGGACTAGCATAGTTTAGTCTTGCAATATTTACGTTGTAAGTGGAAAGCTAAAAGCTTATTTTTTTATTTTTTTTCTTAATGGTTGTTATTTTTAATCAATCAAGGATACATTTAGGGCAGTACAATGTATGCTAACTCACTGTAAAGTCAAGACGTTGTTACAACATAGAATTTAGTTCACCTGGAATAAACAGGTAGCTCTGTCTCCGGTGTTGGTTAAACTACAAACCCCAGAAGTCTCAGCCAGCCTGTGAATTCTGTGATATTGATGGCTCATTGTGGCACTCTAGATATTTGTGACCATTTCCCATAATGCTCAGAAAGCACCATCACCAGTGTCACTCGTAAAGGTTATTGTAATAATACTTATCTGAACATTGGCAGTGTTAAACCGTAATACAGTTGCCGTTATCTGAAACAGGGTAAGATGCGTAAACTCTGATCTAGTCAATAAATATTTTTTTAGGTATATCATATGTAAATGTTAATTACCGTCTTGTATGAGCAGTCAATGAGTAACAGTACACATGGAATCCCACAATAGAATGACGTGATCAGTTCAACACACAGTCATTCATTTATTAAACAGAACTATTACTACTTACCTAGAAAAATATATATACATTTGCATTGTTCTAAACCAAAATAAAGATTAGATTTTTTTTTTTACATTACCAGTATAATTCATAATGCAGAATCAGAAATTATATCCTTTTTTTTATTTGCATACATAACTTAGCGTGTTTCCTGCGTTTCGTTGTACTCGTGAGATTGCAGGGAAAACATAAGATCCGTGATAGCTGTGTCGCAATTCTAATGTTTCCCCTCTCTCTCTGGGTGAACTCTGCAGGGATTGGCCAATGCAATAATTGTGGCACAATCGTGCGGTTCTCTGAAATGACTTGAGAATCAGCTTCATATGATACAGTCAATCTTTGAGTCCCTGGTGAATAGCACGTTTCTTTCTACTTGTAATAAATTCCTTGCAAAGAACACCTTTTAAACGTTTTCCTTTGTTTGCATTACCTGATTCTTTCACATGTTGCAATCCTCAGTTTGTCAGTGATGGACTAAATTGTGTTGACATCAAATTGACACCAATATGTAAAACAAGTGGGTCAACATAGGTCACTATTCTGTCATAATTCCTGCTGTTGTGAGTTTAATTAAACCAGACAGTGTCATATGAACCTAGTGATTTCATTTAATAAAACACTTTATAATTAGTTATTACGTTAATTCTGTCTTTATTCAGTGGATTTATTTGTGATTACTTACTTACCTTTTGTTATTAAGTAATTAACAATACATTTTGAGAAGATTTATGCAATTACATATTACCATGTTAGTGTTAAATCAGCATATTTGTTCTTAATTGAGGTTGAAATGTTATCAAGACATGTAGAGGATCGTTAATGCATTGCTTTGTGAGTGCATTTAAAGCAACCACAACACCCACATCGTTCCATGTTCCGCTGGGCACACTGAAGCCTGTTTACCGGATTGCCTGGAGTTATTACGGCAGGTGCCTGCTTGTTTTCTGTCTTAACGCTCCCGATAATAAAAAACACTTTTGTGTCTATTTACTAAAGTTCGAACGGTTCTGTGCCGAACAGGACAAAAACATCCGACATCGTACTGGGCCATTTGGACCACTATTTGACAATGTCCGGATTTTGCAGTGTTAACTCAGAACAAGCCAGTATTTGGTGCAGTATTACTGAAATCCAGACCCACATGGTTAAAATGTATAGTTTTTTTTTTTTTTTTTTTTACTGCTTAAAAGTCCATACTTTCAGAAGCCATGCAATCTCTTCTTCTGAGTTCCTTCCTGCATTTACTGTGTTGGTACATTCATCTCTTTAAGGTCAGAATGCTTCATTGGAAAATATAGGGTTGCCTCAGCCATTTCCTGTGATACTGCTTGTGTAATTATGAATATTATTCCTGCTGAGGAAAATACAGAAACCTGTGCAAACAGCCTGAGGCAGTATCAGCACACTTTTTTTTTTAACTTCCTTTGACCTTATTCCCATTACAGGCAGAACAGGGAGTATCCTTTACTTCTATTGCATGAACTGTTTGATAGTCCATCTGCTATGTCTTGTGTGTGACCTCTGGGAGGCGTTGTGTGATGCTGTTTCATCAATAAGTGACCTAAGCTTCTAGTGGCAAAAACGTGCCTACTATCAGTAGAAACACATGTCTCCACACAAGTGTTGTTAAAGAAACCAAGAACTCCATGAAAAATTGGTTGCAAGTGGTACCGTACAGTGGTTAGAGCACCTTCTAGACATAATGCTTTTCTGTGTTGTGTATGACCAAACTGACAATGACAGGCATGCTTCTTGTTCTGCACTGAATAATGTCTTTATTAGTAACATGATGCAGAAAATATGTTTATACTGACAACAGGTAAACAACTATTTTCTCTTGGACTTAACCCCTTAAGGACCAAACTTCTGGAATAAAAGGGAATCATGACGTGTCACACACGTCATGTGTCCTTAAGGGGTTAAAGGCATTCACCACGAAATCCCCTTTTCAGCCTTTTCGATGGCATATCATTTTTGGATTTGTACTAGCTGAGAGGCTGCCAATTTTTTTAAAAGGGGAATCATCACACAGAAGAAAGACTGACTACAGCTTAACGCAGGGGTAGGCAACCTATGGCACATGTGCTATGCACGGCACTCGAGGTGTCTTTGCACGGCACTCAAGGCTGCTAGAACCAAACAGGCTCTGTCCAATCAGGAGTCCTAGTGAAACTACAGATATCGGTTAATATAAAAGGGGGGTGAAGGACAATCCTCAATGTATGCATTGCAGCACGGTGATCACTTCCTCCCAGCGATTGTGAATGGGAATCCACACTGTAGTAGAGCAGCCCACAGCTGCTGTTGCAGCTCCTGCCCTTGAGCTGTACATGGCCAGCCTGGTCCCCACTGGAACCCAGGGAAGCCAACCAAACTGCTAGATATACACAGAAATGCAGAATAACCCTCCCCTCATACAAATAATACCAACAGCCCACACACAAACATACACACAATCCCAACAAACTCAACACCACTAGCAATCCACATGCATGCACACAACCCCACATGCAGCCTCTCACACGCAATACCACAAGGAGCCACATACATTGTACAGCGCTACTGAATTTGTTGGCGCTATATAAAAAATAATATAATAATAATAATAATAATACATACACACTACCAAACACACAATGTGACATATCCATCCACACACAATTCCACAAGCAGCCCCCATATACAGCCCACATTTATACGTATCATACACAACATCACAATCTACTTGTGAACATATACAATATAATAGCTCATATATGCACAAATACAACTGTGCAAAGCAACTGCAGTATAAATAACACAGGCAGAATACGGCAACATACACACCTCAATTTAAAAAAATAGGACCGGCACGCTATAGGACATCACAATCTTATTTCGGCACAGTGCTGCTAAAAGGTTACCTACCCCTGGCTTAGCGAATAGTATGAACCGGCTAGTGAGCCATTCTTCTTCTTAAAACAAACACTAAAGGATGTAGTAATGTACAACAAATTATCCCTTTACACCACACCAATGTATAACAAGGATAAAGCTACTTAGCTTGAAATTGCAGCTTCCCAAGGTCCCTAATAAGCACCCAGAAAGAGGGCAGATCCTACCAAAAATAGAAACAGATAAGGGTATTTTTAAACTATTGGGTTTAACCTTATCCCATCAAGAAATCTCCATCTTAGAAAAGGGTATGAAATTTGCCCCAGACAGGGGAGCTAATCATTTAGATCTTTTTATTGATCTGAAGAAATGTATTAGATATTTAACAGTGAAAAGATACTTTCTGAAAAACAATCCTAATAACTCGTTAGAAGAGAAATTAAGAGAATCCCAAAAGGATAAATTTAAACGTATATCCTAATTTTTTCCGGTCCAAGATAAAGGCCGATCAACATACAGAAGATCCTGACCTCCCACAGAGGGAAGGCAACCTTAAGGCGCCTTAAACATTTGGAGTCTGTGAGTTCCACAATCAATGGGGACACCACTCTTTGATTTTCAACAGTGTTGCACAATTATTTGTTATCTTTTTTTCTTAGATACTAAGCTGTATCCCAATTTCTATATTGTATCACTAAAGGATGTAGGTGTGAAACATTTATTCCCTAAACATCTGGAATTTTCACATCTATATTTGCCAAAGTCAAAAACCAGACACGGGAACACAATTTC
This sequence comes from Pelobates fuscus, assembly GCF_036172605.1. NCBI lineage: Eukaryota > Metazoa > Chordata > Amphibia > Anura > Pelobatidae > Pelobates > Pelobates fuscus. Next base: position 160,181,751 of record NC_086321.1, read on the forward strand.
AAATTGAAGTTGTCATGACATTTGACATTTTAACTTTATTCAATTTATAATTTCTCCTTAAGCAATGAATATTTGAAAAGATAAATTATATTTTTAATTTCATTAGGAGATGCTAGTGAAATCCTTACCTCCTTGCCTTCTCTTTGCAATGCTGGCGCTGCCATCATGCAGGACCAATGAGTGTTACCCTAACGGAAGGCCAAACCCCCTGCTCCCACCTACGTCTCGCTCACTTCTAAACAAGCCTTGCATGGAAATAGTTTCCCAAACAAAACGTACCTTCACCATGACACAGACACAATGACGTTTATGTTAATTTATAAAATTGTCAATTTCTACTTAAATTTGCACTTTTTGCAAAATTAAAAAAAAATAGGACACATTGTTCACATTTTTTTTAGGAAGCTAAAGTGCATTAGGGGTCTGGAGTGTCCCTTTAAATAAAAAGTCCAGTAGTGGTTATGATGTCTGGAGTGCCGTGTTGCCTCCTCATTGTTAGTAGTTAAACCATTTTGGGATGATGTGTCTATTAACTTGCAGGCCTCCAATATGTCCTGATTTCTTATCTGGGGTCTGTTGGATACCAGGTTAGTAAACATCCCTGTTGATGAATTGTAAAAAAGTGAGAAGGGATGGTAAGGGGTTTTAGGCCAGAATAGCTAAACTGAAAAAGAGCTGAACTGGGTTGCTTCTTTCCATCTGTCTATTTTGGTATCAAACGTGCAATTAAATTCTTAGTTATCCATAATTAATTGACAAATATGCTTAGTACACCAGAATAGGTCACTCCTTTGCACATTGTCAAAAAAGGAAGCTGTCTATAGCGAAAATTAAAATGTTCCATGTCATTATTAATGGAAAAAAGTAATAAATGGAACATGCCATGGTATTATTATTATTACTATTATTTATAAAGCGCCAACAAGTTTCTTAGTGTTGTACAATGGGTGGACTAATAGACACTTGTATTTGTAACCAGACAAGTTGGACGCACAGGAACAGAGGGATTGAGGGCCGTGCTCAATGAGCTTACATGCTAGAGGGAATGGGGTATAGTGACACAAAAGATAAGGGTAAGGTAGAAAAGTAGATTGCTAGGATAGTGTTCATTGAGGGCTTGGTGTTTTGTTTTAATGATAGTTTCAGGAGAAGAATCAGGGTGCAGGAAGGGAAAGCTGTTCACAGTTTAATTGATATGTTTTTCTAAAGAAGTAAGTTTTCAAAGACTTTTTTAAGGAGTGGAGATTGGGTGAGAGTCTAACAGAGAGGGGAAGGGTGTTCCATAGGAACGGTGCAGCCCTAGATAAGTCTTTAAGATGAGCATCAGAGGTAGGAGTACGAACAGAGGTTAGATGTAGGTTTCCGGCAGAGCGTAGGAGCCTAGACGGGACAAATTTGTGAATTAGTGAGAATAAGTAGGTAGGAGCAGCCTTATGTAGAGATTTGCCATCAAGTGTCAGGATCTTAAATTGAGCCCTATATCTTACAGGAAGCCAATGGAGGGACTGACAAAGGGGCATTATAGACTGTAACGGGGCAAGTTGGGAACACGTAAAACCACTGAGAAGGGGATTACAGTAGTCAAGGCAAGAGAGGACAGCAGCAGGTGTAGAAGAGGTTCGGATGCACGCAATGTTTTTGAGATGGAAGCGGCAGGATTTGGCAATTGATTGGACATGAGGGGTGAAGGAGAGGTCGGAGTCAAAAAGAACACCTAGGCAGCGAGCCTTATAGGTAGAGCGGATGGTATCACCATTGACTTGGAGGGAAACAGACAAGGAAGTAGCAACACTTGAGGGATGGAAGACCAGAAGTTTTGTTTTGGACAGGTTCAGTTTAAGGAAATGAGCAGCCATCCAGTAGGAAATAGCAGAGAGGCAGTCAGAGACACGAGTCAAGAGGGTTTGTGAGAAATCAGGGGAGGAATGATAAATTTGCGTGTCATCTGCATAGAAATTATACTGGAAGCCGAATGAGCTCATGAGTTTACCAATGGAGGCAGTCTAGATTGAGATCAATAGAGGACTAAGGACAGACCCTTGGGGAACACCAACAGAGAGGCATTGGGGAGAAGAGGCAGAGCCAGAGAAAGAAACACTAAATAAGCGCTGGGAGAGGTAGGAAGAGCACAAGGAGAGAGCGATATCTCATAGACCGAGATTACGGAGGATGAGAAGAAGCTGTTGATGATCAACAGTATCAACAGCAGCAGAAAGGTCGAGGAAAATTAGGATAGAGTTGTGGCCATGGGATTTAGCAGTGATAAGATCATTGGATACTTTGGTCACAGCTGTTTCAACAGAGTGACGAGCACGGAATCCAGATTGAAGCGGGTCAAGCAGAGAGTTGGATTTGAGGAAGTCTGTTAATCTCGCATGCACAACTCACAAAACTTTTACTGTAAAAGAACATTTCAAGCACCATAACCCCTGATGAAGTTAGAACAGTTTGACTTCTTACCTCTGCAGCCAGAAGAATTGGAAGCTCCTGTTTAAGAGCTCTTCTGAGAGAAGCCATGCAGTGCAGGGCTAGCACATTGGCTGAGAGCATTGGCTAATTACTTTCAGCCAATGAGATAAGCCTTGCACCATATAAAAATGTTACACAAACGTTTTCATAAATGAGTTGGGTTAACTTTTGCTACTGCATGACAAAAAAAAGTGTTTGACTTCTGAATTCTGTCCTTTATATTTTGTATAGCATTGGCGTTATTTTTCCATAACCTTATCACAATTTACAATCGCCTTTGCTTTCCCAGTCGTAACCTATTTATTGGGAGGTGTTTCATTTTTCTGATGGTTTTCATGCTTTGATTTTTCTGCTGAGAATGATAGAATTTCCAATAAGCATGTCATTAAAATAAAGGGAATTAAAGCCTGGAAGAGCACAGCTATTTAAACTTTAATGCCTTCTGTTTCATCTCCAGGACTTGTGCAAGCAGTGAGACTGAAAGCGAGGCCGGAGACTATATGGACCAACAATACGATGACATTAACAATAAAATTAATTCTGTCACAGATCCTACTGGATTCCTGCGAATGGTCAACAGGAACAACACCTTCAACAGGTAGTGTGGGCTTAATATGAAATTGTAACAATACTCTCTGTGTTTGCTTTTATGACAAAGTTATATATATATTTAATGTTTGTAGTGCAAAGCAACAGTGCCATCAGGCTGCTACTGAGGTACTTTCTCTCCATTTCTTGTTACTGGAGTAAACTAGACAGTGACAGGCAGAGCATGCTGGGAGATCAAGAACAGTGTGTCCATTAATGCCTGCTGCTGTTATATTGTACCACAATTATTATCTTCAAGGCAATGTCAAACCTTTCTCAGCTTATTTTATGTCCCCGACCAAATCATTTTATATTCTAGTCTCCATGACAAGGCTAAATTAGAGTGACTCCGTTCAGATTATCCAGCATTATGAAAGGAAAAGGGCATTCTTATTTTGATTTTGTTCCCAACGATTATGAGAGCCCTACGGTATATAACTCACAAAGGAATTGACTTCCCTTGCCAGATCTAATTAACCATACAGAAGCAATCTGTTCTACTAAAAAAATAAATAAATTCAATCAGATTTTTGCATTACAAGGGAGCAGGGGTCTCACAAGGCAGAGCCATCCCTTCACAGTTACTGAGAAATTGCCAATTAAAAATATCTTAAGAGCCCTTGATGAAACTATAGGTCTTTAGTTTTAATTGGGTGGAAATCAGTGGAATAACAAATTCAGTTTTATCAAAAAAATTGCCAAGTGTGGTCGGCAGAGGAAGATGGAAGTTAGATCTTCAGATAATTGATGATCTACTGTGATATCTACTTTGATAACCTACTCACCAGCAGATGTCATGTCTGGATCATACTAAATAAGAAGCCAAGTCTGCGCTATGCAAAATTACACCTGTCTCACCGATTGGTCCATGTAGTCACATTTAACCCTTTCTGTCCTTAAAGGTAGATCTAAAGAATAAAAGGAACGTTCAAACAGAAATGCAGAGGGTTGATGCAAGCACAACCATTATTTTAAACATTATTTCCTCACTTTATCACCATGAAGATGTCAGTGATTCACATTTACGGTTGTTGAGTTTTTACAGTTTAGGCTCAACTTTCCAAATCTGACACTGATGTGATTACAGAAATCCAAAAGGGAGAGAACTTGTTGAGTAATAGCTTATTAATGAATGAAATAAAAAATATACTGGTTAGTACTGAAAAAAACACTAGCTGGAGATGGGTTACATTGCTCTCTTTTACAATATGGCATGCTCACTATAAAAATCACAGACATGTACTGTTACTACATTGTCTATGTACTACAACTCCAATCACGACCAGCACTACAAGTCCAATCATGACCAGCAAGCCAAAATATTTCAGTCCTGCCACAGAACCATTCATTACTTTTAGGGGGATACACTTTTTTCAGCCAGCATGTGCTGTTTCAAAACTAGGTATAGGTATAGGTCTAGGTATAGGTCACCCTGATGAGAGTTGTTGTTGTTGTTCACTTCCGCTGGAATGTCTTGCGCCATAAAAACCCATACCTGAAATGGGGACATGTTTATATCTACGTGGCTCTTGTGTGCATTTCTACTTGTTTCAGGTCTGTTTTCTATAATTCCAGTGGTGCTTAGTCTTTATTCAGACATCTGACATCCTTTCAGAAGTCTAAAGATAGATAGAGAACAAAGACTTAGTGTTAAATACAGCGTATAGTTGGCTCTAGTCATATTTGTTTTGGTTACCAATCTTTTTTTGAATAGTCTCAAGTCAGTTCTCATGATAGACCTCTTTTGTTACGATCCCTTCATGTGATATCCCGAACCATTTACTGTATGCCCCTTGTTTCCTCCTTTTTTGCGTTTCTAATTTTTTCTTTTACTAATCTCTTAAAGGGAAGTACCAATACTGATGTACAAACTTTGATCTGCTCTGTTTCTGGGTGTATATATATATATATATATATATTTTTTTTATGTTGACTCCACATATAATTCCACATACAATATATATTTGTTTAGTTTTTTCCTAATGTGATACTTTTTGGGAATTCAAGATGATTTTCAAACTGAAGGCTAAAGTAACGGAACTGGAAGAATTCTCAGAGTCAGCTATGTGTCCATTTCAGCTACTTTGGCTTTAAGTTTAAAATTCACATTGAATTTACTTTGAATTCCTGCCAATTCTCACTGTAGTAAATAGCCCTGACTGTGTTTTGTTGTGATGAGGTGGCTATTAACTTGCAGGCCTACCAACTGATACAGTCCTCCCTGCAGGATCTTCCATCAGTGGGCTGGCCTGACTGATTGGCAGTCAGTGCATTTATTGCAGTCAGTACATTTAATGGGGTGCATTTACCCCAGACTGACCTGACAGTAATTCTGTTGGACCCGCACCCTTTCTCTTCTGGGCCTGCTCCTTTTGGGTGGAGCCTATGATGCAATTGTGCCGCTGACCCACCCCCTTTACACTCCTCCCACCAGCTTCCCAATTCTTGGGATTCTGGGTTGGCAGGTGTTAACTAGGCATTGATGAGATATAGTCACCTGTCTGGCACGGCACTTAATTAGTGCCTGCAGTTCTACAACACTGCAAATCTTTTAGATCTACATTTCCCAAACTGTTTAGCTAGTCTAAGAGATGGCTAAGCATCATGGGACACATTGGTCATTAACATCTTCAATGGTTCAGGGTATCTCTTTAGAGACAATGCAAACACAGCTGCATCAATACACATTCTTCTTCTTTTTTTTTTTTTATAAGTAGACTCCAAGGATTTAGTCTAGGCATTAATACCTCAAAAGGCAGATTCCGGAACAAACATTTTACTTGCAATTTTTGGGATAAATCAGAATTTGTGTTTATTCAATTACAGTATCTGGACGTCAGCTGGCAAACATCTGCTGTTTATGTCCATGTAGAGCAGATTTACTGATGAATCTCACAACTAGATTAGTTGGAGGAAAGCCAGGTGTCTCTGAATACTAAAATATCCAGCCGTTTCATGATTATGGGAATTTTTTAATGGAGAATTTTCACACATAATTATTTAATCACGTAATTTGTAGAAAAAAAGGAAAACTGCCATTATCACTTCTTTCCTTATGAAATCCTTCACTTAACACATACTGGGCAATTATCCTTTTATCTCAGACTTCCTATTTCAGAAATCAAATTTGTCATAAAGTGGCCTGAGAATAGATTAAGTCATGCACAAATCAAGGATGAACGGCGTGTAGATACAGTAAGGAGAATTAGCTATCAGACTTTTATTTAGCATAATGACTATGCTTTGTTTGGTTTGTGACCCATGCAATATAAAAATGTATCACGTGCTAATTAGAGGAAACATGTACGAGACATGCACAACTGTCACAGCCATATTATACACCTGATGTCCTCAGTGCAAGGTCTCCATAGTGACTTATGTCTGTTTTGTGTCTTCACTCCACTTGAGTTTAAAGGACAGAGTTTAGAATCAAGCTTTTGCAGAATAACAGGTGCCTGACAAGGCACAGGCTTAGGTATTGCCATATATAGCAATATACCGGTAAGTGCTAGGCCTTATATGAGCAATATAAGAGAAACATAGAAACATAGAATGCGACAGCAGATAAGAACCATTTGGTCCATTTAGAGATAGGCCTTATATGAGCAACGAGAGCATTATAAGAGCCAGGGTTACACCTGACAACAATGTTCTGGTAACAATATGAAAGATTTCTAAATTAACTTAATGTACTGAGATGGGTCTACTAACTTTACTGTATTGTGTCATGAGCTCAATTTCTACACAAGGAGCTTTGTTTTAATGTGACATAATTGTGTATTGACATAGGAAAAAATAAAAACATCAACAATTGCATTGTGCATCATATACATTCTTGATACGCAGCAGTGTATACAGCCAGAATACAGCTACTTATGTTTCATGCATGAGAAAGGTAGAGGTTAAAGCATTGTATGCCTGGATAGTCGTATCCTTGCGTAGAAATAAAGTAGCATCCAGATTCACATAATAACATGAGTGATCTTCACTCTAGCCCTTCTTACTACCTGTAAGATACTTATACATTGGTTGCCATGATGGCCAAAATGTCTTATGTTTTCTAAGTGTGCCTAAGATGTTATGTGTCATATCTTCATATAGGTAGGTGGTGTTCAAGGACTCCATAAACATTGAAAGGGCTCTTTTTGAAGACCAGTTTCATCTCCTGTTCTATCTTCAATTAAAGGGACACTATAGTCACCCAGACCACTTCAGTTAAATTAAGTGGTCTGGGTGTCAGGTCCCTCTAGGGTTAACCCTGCCTGATGTAAACATAGCAGTTTCTGAGAAACTGTTATGTTTACATCTGGGGTTAAGCCAGCCTCTAGTGGCTGTCTTCCGGACAGCCACTAGAGGCACATCGGCAATGATTGAGGCATATTATGCCTCAATCATGCAGAGCGTCCATAGGAAAGCATTGAAAAATGCTTTCCTACGGACACTTTGAATGCGCACGCGGCAGTGCCGCGCATGCGCATTCGGCGCCGGTGGGAGGAGAGGTAAGGGAGCCAGGCGGGGGAAAAGGGTGAGTAGCTGAAGGGGTTTTAACCCCTTCAGCACCACGGGAGGGGGACCCTGAGGGTGGGGGAAACCTCAGGGTACTTTAGTGTCTTTCCTGACACTATAGTGTCCCTTTAAAGCCCACAGTGCTCAGTGATGATCCTCAGTGCATGTATTAAAATTTCCTATGCTACAAAGTCATTGGAGCATCCACGGCATACTCACCAGAGGTGAATTTCTGTTCACCAGGGCTAAATTTTGCTCATGCCAATGCCTTGTAGCTAGTGGACATTGTGAGCCTGGTGATTGGGTTATTATTAATTTTTTTTAAAGTGAGGTCCTCTGGACTCCATACTTAACTCTGGTGTCTGTGAATTGCACCCAACTCTCCATCGACCTTGAGTGAAGTAGATTGAATGAAGAGTACAACCGGATAAAAAATGTAGATGTTTTTAAAAGCAATTAACTGTATGTTGCAATTATTACAACACGGAAGACAGATATGCATGTATCAGTCTACTATAGCTAGCCTGAATGGTGCCCTATGGCTAGTGGGACGGGAACTAATGCATCTGCAAAGTGATTATGGTTATTTCATTACTAATTCTGGTTTGAAGCCTTATTATTTTGTTTGCATAGTGGCAAAGAAACACAACTAATACATACCATTCTGGCATAAATTTAACTTGAGCGCCAGAATAAAATTAACATGACCCCTATATTTATACCTGTGAAACATTCAATACAAAATATAAATATATAAACATTACTAAATAAGGGGAACACTACATTTAAATTTGTAATCAATTCATTGTTTCCAGGGCAATATGAAATATACACAGTCACCCAGATCTCATAAATGCCAGTGTTCATTCATTTATGATATTTTTCTGCCATAATTTCGAAATCAAGTCTATACTCCCACACGTTCCATATACACTTTCTCAAAGAGACACTTGATTATTTATATAACGTGTATGTATGTGAATATAGATGCAGTCATCAAAAATTACAAGGCATTCACACACATATCTGTAGATAAGAAACAATGGATTTATAAATGTAGAAGAAGGATAAAGAAATAGAAACATAGAAACATAGAATGTGACGGCAGATAAGAACCATTCGGCCCATCTAGTCTGCCCAATTTTCTAAATACTTTCATTAGTCCCTGGCCTTATCTTATAGTTAGGATAGCCTTATGCCTATCCCACGCATGCTTAAACTCCTTCACTGTGTTAACCTCTACCACTTCAGCTGGAAGGCTATTCCATGCATCCACTACCCTCTCAGTAAAGTAATACTTCCTGATATTATTTTTAAACCTTTGTCCCTCTAATTTTAGACTATGTCCTCTGGTTGTGGTAGTTTTTCTTCTTTTAAATATAGTCTCCTCCTTTACTGTGTTGATTCCCTTTATGTATTTAAATGTTTCTATCATATCCCCCCTGTCTCGTCTTTCCACCAAGCTATACATGTTAAGATCCTTTAACCTTTCCTGGTAAGTTTTATCCTGCAATCCATGAACCAGTTTAGTAGCCCTTCTTTGAACTCTCTCTAAGGTATCAATATCCTTCTGAAGATATGGTCTCCAGTACTGTGTACAGTACTCCAAGTGAGGTCTCACCAGTGTTCTGTACAATGGCATGAGCACTTCCCTCTTTCTACTGCTAATACATCTCCCTATACAACCAAGCATTCTGCTAGCATTTCCTGTTGCTCTATTACATTGTCTGCCTACCTTTAAGTAATCAGAAATAATCACCCCTAAATGCCTTTCCTCAGATGTTGAGGTTAGGACTCTTATCAAATATTCTGTACTCTGCCCTTGGGTTTTTACGTCCAAGATGCATTATCTTGCACTTATCCACATTAAATGTCAGTTGCCACAACTCTGACCATTTTTCTAGTTTACCTAAATCATTAGCCATTTGGCTTATCCCTCCTGGAACATCAACCCTGTTACATATCTTAGTATCATCCGCAAAAAGACACACCTTACCATCAAGACCTTCTGCAATATCACTAATAAAAATATTAAAGAGAATGGGTCCAAGTACAGATCCCTGAGGTACCCCATTGGTGACAAGCCCAAGCTTCGAATATACTCCATTGACTACAACCCTCTGTTGCCTGTCACTCAGCCACTGCCTTACCCATTCAACAATATTGGAATCCAAACTCAAAGATTGCAGTTTAATGATAAGCCTTCTATGTGCAACAGTGTCAAAAGCCTTACTGAAATCTAGGTAAGCAATGTCTACTGCACCACCCTGATCTATAATTTTAGTTACCCAATCAAAAAAATCAATAAGATTAGTTTGGCATGATCTCCCTGAAGTAGACCCATGTTGTCTCTGATCCTGAAATCCATGTGTTTTTAGATGTTCAACAATCCTATCCTTTAACATGGTTTCCATCACTTTCCCCACTACTGAAGTAAGGCTTACTGGCCTATAGTTGCCCGACTCCTCCCTATTACCTTTCTTGTGAATGGGCACAACATTCGCTAACTTCCAATCTTCTGGGACTACTCCTGTTAACAATGATTGGTTAAATAAATCTGTTAATGGTTTTGCTAGTACACCACTAAGCTCTTTTAATAGCTTTGGGTGTATTCCATCAGGTCCCATTGACTTATTTGTCTTTACTTTTGACAGTTGAAATAGAACCTCTTCCTCTGTAAACTCACGTGTAATAAATGACTCATTTATCCTTTTTTTTTAACAGAGGTCCCTTTCCTTCATTTTCAGCTGTAAATACCGAACAAAAATATTCATTGAGGCAGTCAGCTAGACCTTTATCCTCATCTACATACCTTCCTTCTTTTGTTTTTAATCTAACTAATCCTTGTTTTACTTTTCTTTTCTCATTTATGTATCTAAAAAAAGTTTTGTCCCCCCTTTTTACTGTCTGTGCTATTTTCTCTTCTGTGTGTGATTTGGAAGCTCTTATAACTTGCTTAGCCTCTTTCTAAAGAATAAAAAAGGATTTTTACATGCAGAGTGCCTACTTAGGTTGGAGAAGAGTTTGATTCGAGGTGGCACTTACGCAACCAGCAGGGCTGAAGTCCACAAGCATTGTGCCATTACTACAGCTGTGCTGTTTTCATGGATTGGGGCATGGGGAGCACCAAAATGAGAAAATGGGCGTGCGACCTAGACTAAGGAAGCAGGTGACTTCTTTCATAAGATGTTTCTGTCTCAATATAAAGCAAGAACAGTTACTAAAAACGACAAGTTCACTGGTACGGTTTGCTTTATGCCATCATAGGTCATCACCTATGTGGGTCAATATGCCCCTGTAAATCACTGGATTGAGAAACACAGGAGGTGTGCAATGAGATGATCCACCAGTGGGACATGTTCAGTATGACTTAAAGACCCAGAGCTATGATGTATTTCATGATTTACTATATTCCTCCATAAAAATAAAGCGGTTCACTGTCCCTTCATTTGCTAGGTATCCAGAACTAAGTCACACCAGCACACAACTATGCAGCATTGTATAGCTGCTCAGCACACAATAGAATGTGTGCCTTTGTTTAAAGTGTTTTCCACGAGATAAAATGTAATCCCCTCTAAGGTAAAGTCAATTTTCAGACTTTTTTTTTTCGGTCACCACAGATTAACATTTTTTTCTTACTAGGTTATCTGCTTTTAAATACAAATGCTGTGAAATGCATAGCTTTTTCTCAGCAATCCAAGATATATATCAAATCAGTAGATTATATCTGCTTTCTGTTTCAGATGCTCACAGGTCTTCTCTTTTGACAAGGTGCTCAGATTTATATCCATGAATAGTCTATTTCCAAAACCTCTATCGCTGCTTTTAAATCCACTACTGCATAGGCGCCTAGAACGTGAAATTTATTTGCAGACACAAAAACATTATCATCTATAAATACTGCTAGAATTTGATTTCTGCATCATTTTGCAAGGATTGCAAACCTCCCCCATTTCACAAAATATAGCTATTGTGACAGTATTAACTGTGCTATGTCTGCAGGAACGACCAATAGGAACTCTTAATATTCACCACTTTACTTAGCATGCCGAATGATATCCCTCATCTCTAGCTAAACAATAAAATTAAAGTTCATGACATTTATATTAGACTGAACAGTGAGTTATGTTGAGCTGACAATCAAATTGGAGAATATGGGCTAAAATTGCCGAGTCTGAATAAATAAGAGATTTTAATAAGTTTAATAAGAGATATTCTTCAGCTCAACTATTTGTCTTAAATGTGTCTTAAATTTAAAGTTATCAGAGCCTGCTATAAACTGAAAAATTTACTTTGTCAATTGTCAAACAATAGAGTTGTGGACTGTAACCCATGATATTAAAATGTTAGAGATCTGTGGGGGGAAAAATTGAGCATAGCACTTTTTCCTAGAATGTTTTTTTGTGGATAACGAGGATTACATTCTATTAAACATCTCTTGATGTGCAGGAATGATTCTGCGAGTGCCACATGGCTGGCACGTATTTCCATCTAAAGATTCTAACCATATGGGCCAATTTATTTAAACAACATAGAAGTATGACAGCACAGCTGTGCTTTCTGTAAGGCCGTGCACATCCTTTGACTTGATCTTCATTTAATGAGATTTTGAGAAAATTACAATACAAATATTAAATAAGGTTGTGCTTACAAATGTGATAGTGCTGTTTGTTTCTGTTATTGAATTGTTTACGCTTGTTATAAACCAATAATAAGAATACTAGAGGAATCAATTCAAAATGTTGCAGCTAAATAGCTTGCAGAACTGCATTAAAAACCCATAAGTAAGGCCCTCCATACTGGGGCCATCTTAATTTTCACCACTTGGGGAAGGAATAAGGGATGCATATGTTTAACCCCTTAAGGACCAAACTTCTGGAATAAAAGAGAATCATGACATGGCACACATGTCATGTGTCCTTAAGGGGTTAAAGAGCAGGCATGACGCACATGGAATTAGGGGATATTTAAGATAATAGTAATTAGTGTTTTTCAGTGGAGGCTGGTGACATTTAAAGATGGAGGGGTGCTTGATGGGATCTATACTCTTAACCCTATTAGATGCCATTCACTGTTCAAAATCAGGTGATTCTACAGTCAACAATCAGGAGAATGGAAACTGCAGATATAATTATGGCCTGCACATATTGTTGAACACACACTTATCAGTAGTCCCTACAATGGCAATAGATGTTATTATTTTATTTATTTTCTTGCAACAAAAACTACCCCACCTCCCACAATGGACCAGCCTCAATGGATGTTTTGTACCGGTAAAGGTTAATGATATTTAGTACCTGTCTACAATAGTTATCAGGGACCTCCATTCAAGAAAACTGAAGATTCTGTGTAAGTGCCGTAATTCTCAGCCTGACCTCTCTTGGATTGGTACCAAACACAGGCATTGTCACATACACTGAAGTTTAGTAGATGAACATACATCTGATTTATATGTGCTAATATACCATGTCTTAATGTATATTAAAATTTGTAAAGGATCACTATAGTGTCAGGAAAACAAAGCGGTTTTCCTGACACTATAGTGCCCTGAGGGTGCCCCCACTCTCAGGGTCCCCCTCCCATGGCGCTGTAGTGGTTAAAACCCCTTCAGCAGCTTACCTTATTTCAGCGCCGGGCTCCCTCAGCGCTGGTGACCTCTCCTCCCCCGCTGACATCAGCTCCCCCGTCTGACGTCAGCAGAGCTGAATGCACATGCGCGGCAAGTGCCGTGCGTGCATTCAATATGTCCATAGGAAAGCATTTCTCAATGCTTTCCTATAGATGCTCTGCGTGATGGAGGCATAATATGCCTCCAGCGTCGCAGATGCGCCTCTAGTGGCTGTCCGGAAGACAGCCACTAGAGGCTGGCTTAATCCCAAATGAAGGGTTAAAACCTGAGGGACCTGGCACCCAGACCACTTCATGGAGCTGAAGTGGTTTGGGTGACTATAGTGTCCCTTTAACCAACCTACTGAACGCAGTGCTCACTGTTTTGCAATCGTCAATAGCTTTATAAAAATCAACAGTTACAAAATGATGCAAGCAGAAAGTGCACATGATTTTGAAAGCTAAAATAGCAATATCATATGGCATCATCATCCAGCCGGGAGCAAGACTAATGTCAATGCTGTGCATATTATATTAATGTCAAATCTGGGCAGCTTGCATTATCCTACACAAACTGCCATCACCAGCATGTATCATATCTATGACATTCACTGCAAGATCTATACCTGTACAAACACATTGTACTTGTTGCAGAGTTATTTGTCTTCTTCCCTCCAAAGACTAAATGTCCCATAATCCTTATGCTGTAAACCAGATTCTTCACTGTAGGAGATGTAGCTTGGCCATAAACCCAACAAAGGCATGGTAACATCTGATATGCATATTATAAGATATATTGAGCTATGCGTGGTACAGGTCAATGGCTGACCAGCCCAGAGATCTTGAGGCATAGAGGATATAAATTTGTTAAACAGTCTATACATTTGGGAGAAGGATTTTGTCATTAGTCATCCAAGGTTCAATGCACTAGGTGACCAATGAGATATATCTATATATGTCTTAGCAGCCATGTGTGACATTGAGTATCCATAAGCACTGGAGTGTGTCTACAATTCCTTAGGTTTACCCACACACAGCTCTTGTTCAACATCATTCCACACAGTATATCACTCAAACTAGTTACCTGTGAATCCGCTCTTTTTATTTATTGAAGATAATAAAACTGAAGTGATGGGCTTGAAACTGACTTTATTTATTTGAGGATTGATGCCTCATTATTTCTGTATAAAAGACTATTATATTACATCTGAATCCCTTTAACAGCCTGTATAATTTCAGCTAGATTACTTTTGGTTATTGAAATATAACTTAAAAAGTTTATCGTTTATGACTTTTAAAAATAATTTTCAATGAGAGTAATGCCAGTTTATACTTTTTAGGCTTAGTTTGGTGAAATGAAGTCAGTGAAATTGCATGCATGGCATGTAGCTACTAAATGCCCCAAGACCACTTCAATGAAGTGGCCTGAGTGCAGTGATCCTGTCCTTTTAATACTGCAATGTAAAACATATGAGTTTTGTAGAAATACTTCATTGTTACTTTACTTTGCAAGCTTAAACACACCTTTAGTGCATGTCTTCCAGACAGTCACTAGAGGTGCCCCCTCTAGAACAATCGCGTCCATGAGGACATTGAATGTCATCAAATGCAGCTTATACTAAATAATTGAATTCAATGCATTTGATTGAACGCATCTCATCCCCAATGCTCCTTTATGAGGGTTGGTTGGATGATGGTGGAGGAAGCAACACCTCCACAGTGATGTAGCAGAAGAAGGAGCGGGCAGCAGCACCGAGGGTGTCTCAGCACTGGAAAAAAGTAAGTTACATTTTTTATTTTATTTTTAGCAATTGTTATTGTGCACAGGTGGGCCCTCAAAGGTTTGTATTCCTAATTCTGTAATGTTCCTTTAGGTTTCTACAGATACTAGATTTAAAAGAAAAGAAAACTTGATTAAAAGAAATGTATCCCATGACATACACATAATTTCTCATCTGCTAGGGAGCTTCAGTGTTTTACTTAGAAGAATGCAGGGTGCATTTTTAAAATGTTTCCATTCAGGCCATTCCGATTTTGGCAGGATTTTCGGGTGCTGACCCAGTGTCTTGCTTTTGGGGACACTAGGGAAGTGTCTCCAAAAAGTGTACCATTAGACTGCACTTAAGGCACTAGGAACTTGCAGAATACACTGAACATATATTACATGCATGGTCTGCCCTTAGAGAGCTGACCTGCTTGATTGACAGGCAGCCTGGCTATCATTCACGCTAGGCACCCCTACCCTTTCTGCGTGGATCTGTCCCAATTGGGTGGAGCCAGTAACTATTGCATCACTGGCTAGTCCTCTTTACCCTTCTCCAACCGGTGTCCCGCTTCGTTGGATGCCAATGTTGGTGGGTTTTGACCACATGAATGCTGGGAAGGTAGAATTGTTAGATTACTCCTATTAATTAGTAAAATTAAGCCTATTGTGATTCTTACTGAATGTCATATATTTTCTGCCTTTTCTAGAAATGAAAAAAAAAACAGTTTTTAGAACAGATTGTTCTTTTAATTGGTAACAGTTCTTGTCTTGCTTTATTGGGTAAGACAATGTGTCCTTGTGGAATGTTTTTTTTTACATGAATTTGGAAGTTTGATTTTCCTTTAATGGCTTGACATATGCTCCAGAATATTGTTTCATCACTGGGTGGTCTGTGGCATTCATCAAGAGAGCTAATTAGAGTAACCAGTACAAAAGGATTAGAAATGTTAAAATCCATGACATGAGAAAGCGCATCACTGTTTGCTGGTTGTTTTTAAATAATCTGATTTGAATGCTGCATCCATCACAAATGATAGCATATCTTGGGTAAAAGATTATTTGTGCATCACATATGAGATATACATGGTCAAACACAGTTTTTATTTACAGACCAGTGCATCGGAAATTAAAACCTCTTTTAGGCTATAAATCAGCTTCCAGAGATAGAGTTCTTATCTATTCAGTAATAGTGTTTAAATCAAGCAGAACTGGTATAGTTGTCAAAAAGAATTCTAGAGGGTCTGGAATCATAGATCTAATGTTTAACCTAAAAGGCTATTAATATATTGTAATTAATTATTTTTATGAAAGATACAGTATATCCTGACTTTCCATTATTTCTATGTTAGGAAACAAAGAGTTTTTGTGAGGTTTTAGAACACTTGTCTTTTGTATCTGACACTCTCAAGGGGTAGCTGAGAGTAATGTTGTGTTCCCAACAAGAATCCGATTAAACTTAAGCATAGATTATTTATTGAGGGTATAAGGACTTACTCTCAGAAGCTAGAGATAGTAATGGAAGTTTTTGAATAGAACAGATGGGTACTATATATGGAGTCTAAATAGTATCATAGCTCTACCCTAGCTTGCACATCTGCCCTGAACTTCAAATATTGTCCATCTGCCTTGCACTTAGAATATTGTCTATCTGACCTGCACCTAGAGTATTCTGACTAAGGGCTGGGAGACAAAAGTCTACACAACATCTTTCCAAAACTACACAGCATTCCAACCTACATCCAGGTTGCTGGGATGCTTTCTGTCAACTTTGCCGAAGTCTTCATAGCAGAAGCGATCTCTCTCTGATTGTTTGCTCTAATAATTCCAGTGTACAAAAAGTAAAATGACAAAGAGAAATACAGAAAACACCAAGGTGATTTTATAATAAATATTTATTATAAATATTTGTCCCCAAAAAATAGTTACTTTCTAAAATTCGGAATGAATGAAGGTGGCAATTACAAAGTAGCAATTTAAGGCGTTATCTGTTAAAAAGCCCTTTTCTTACTGTTGATCTATCAGCTTTTTAGTAGATAGCGCCCTAATTTTCTTTACTTACATGATATGGCCATTTTTAAGGATATCAAATTAAGATGCTATCTACTAAATATATGATAATACCCCCCCCCCCCCCTCCTCCCCCCCCACCCTATTTTAGCCCTGCAACTGAAAACATTGCCATTCTGCAGAACAGCAATGTTTGCATTACAGGGCTAAAAGGTAAAAGCACAGTAAAATTCTGCTATTTTTATCAGATTGTCTCATAGTGTGCACTAGCCTCCCAATGCTTTCCTATGGATGCTGGCATCTTCTCACTGTGAAAATCACAGTGAGAAGCGCGGAAGCGCCTCTAGCGGCTGTCAATGAGACAGCCACTAGAGGCTGGATTAACCCATAGGTAAACATAGCAGTTTCTCTGAAACTGCTATGTTTACAGCAGAAAGGGTTAATCCTAGGTGGACCTGGCACCCAGACCACTTTGAGAATGCTTTCCTATGGACTGGCTGAATGCACGCACGGCTCGTGCCACGCATGCGCATTCAGCCGATGACGGGGAAAGGAACCGGAGAGTCCCCACCACCGATGGAGCCCGGCGGTGGAGAAAAGGTAAGTGTTTAACCCCTTCCTCACCCCAGAGCCCGGCGGGAGGGAGGCCCTAAGGGTGGGGGGGCCTAGAGACCCTATAGTGCCAGGAAAACAAGTATGTTTTCCTGGCACTATAGTGGTCCTTTAACCCCTTAAGGACCAAACTTCTGGAATAAAAGGGAATCATGACATGTCAGGCACGTCATGTGTCCTTAAGGGGTTAAGAAAAGCCAATTTCATGATTTTGCTCTTTCAGTTGTTTAGTAGATAATTTGCTATACTTGTAAAAAAAAAAAAAAAAAAAAATGGTTCCGAAACAAATCGATTTGATTCGTTAGTTCGTTTTGTTTTTTGTTGATGCAAAAATTTTAGATGCTGATGATTCCACATGCGGTCTCAAACTCATATCTCACATGCCATGTAGGAGTTAAGTAACCTCGTGGTCTGTGCATTTCCTCTGGTCTACTCTTTTTATATCTTGACTGGGGAAGGAGCAGATCATTATTAGTAGTGCATCCAGCTCACCTTGAGGTTTACTAAAAGAATAGGATGCAAATTATGTATGCTAAATGCTGTGTGCTATTCATCAGCTTTTGCCAGGGTTTATTATGTTTCCAGTATTATAATTCTTTTTTTTTTTTTTATATAATATTTATTGATTTCAACATGCTATGGAAAGCATGTGCCAGTATCAAGCCTCATAAAAGGCTGGGACGCGCAGGTCTCTACTGTACGATTTATAGGTAGGAGAATGTAATGAAGACTGGAGAGACTTGCAGGTCTCATCTGAGCATGGTAAAACTGGTACGACCGACACACAGGTTTCAGTTAAATCAGGTAACAAAACGGGTGTCGGACTCGCAGGTCCCTTTGCAGTATTCTAATTCTTCTTATTATATTATTTTTTTTTTTTTAATGTTTATTCTTTGTTGAAAAGTTTTTTTCTTTCTTTTCTCTTTTTTTTCACATATATATATATCACAAAAAACAAAAAAACAATTAGACATTAGACATTAAACATTAAAAGGAAAATTACATAAGGTATATGTAAAAACATTACAATTCAATCATAATTCGAACATTTTTAAGACAAAAAGGAAGGAAGATTTTACATATATATACAGTGATTCCTGAGAGCATTTTTTATTCTATAAAATCCCTTCCTTATATATATATATATGCTTTTGATGAAATCTCCTACCTATACTAATTGTATATCAAAGACCTAAAAGCACAAACACATATATTCATTCACACACACAATATATATATATATATATATATATAATAATAATAAAATTCACTGCCCCTTGCTGAGAGTTAGTCGCGTACTACTCCTAGGAGCCTAATAAAGAAAGCTTAACAGTCACTCTTTCTGTCAATCAGAATCATGATTCTTATTATATTATTATTGTATTATTTTTTCTTTCACTTGCTATCTCAGTAATGAAAAAAGCATTATTGTGAATATTTTTGAAAATGCAATTCTTTAGATATGGGTTTAAATAGTGTATATTTCTTGTGAAATTGCCTAACTGATAGAGTGTAATGTAGCTGTGTAATACCATTCATTTACATATCCCTTATTTGCCTGCTTTAATTTTTTGATTCTCAACCTTTTGATTGATTGATTGATTGATTTTGTGCCAGTCTTTTGATGTTATATATCACAATTTATCCTCCAGACCAACTCCGAAAGATCTGTTTTACTGCACAGCGATAGATTTTTTTCCCCTCTCTTCTATTTCCTTTTTTTTTAAATCGATTACTTCTCTTCTTTTCACTGTTTTCTTACTACTTTAATACATTTTATATTAGAATATTTTCAATATTGCTTGAAAACACATTGTTACAGCAGGGTGCATACATAGACAATGGTAGTCCAAGTCAAGAACCTGGGTGGGCATCCTGATAGTTATAGCAGATGTTGGCAGGGGTACCAGAGATCGGATAATCTCAGACTCTGCTGCAGCCTGAAACCATGGATACAAATTAAATTCCTGAGCAATTCATTGACTGGGTGTACATCTTTAATGTTTATATAGTAAAAAATGGCATTACTAAGCAACTGAGAATATTGTAATGCACAATTCAAATTAAACCGCACTTCAAAACTGCAGCAGGTGTTTTGGTATGGTTTTGTTTGAACAGAGCGTTACAGCACTTGTATTTTGAAATCTAAAGTCTTGGCATACGGAGAGCATCTTCTGCATGCCCATTATATTCCTTTGGTAAAGAAGTTTATGGAGTAAGTTGCCAGTATATATACCGCCTGTTTAGCCCATAGCCGGCTAACAGCACAAAGGGTTAAACTGCTTCCCATAAAATATTGTCCCTTTAGATTGTCCTGTAGTGCTGCCTTGTATTGTTAGCAGTCTCCTTTTCACTGTGTCTGCCATTTATATCAAACTGCCTTTGAATTGCCTGGCTTGAGTCTCTGTTTGAGTTTTCTGTTGTGAAGACAATTTACACACAGTAGATGGCTGGTGTAAAATGAAGAATCAGATTCACAGCTGGATAAAAGCTAATGAAGAGCAGACTTTATTTTTTTTAAATGCTTATTCGTTCACTTTTGTTTAAAGCAGGCTCTTTCGTGCTGAGTTAATTTAACACAAAATAATACACCACTCTGATATCTAAACAACTATTTAAATTAGCACTCTTTGTTCATGAATGGAGGCAGATACTTGTACTTCTCTTATCCCAAGACCTGTCAATCCTTGGGGCAGTGAAAGTGGAGAGCAGGCTTTCTAGGCAGTTAGGTCTCAGCCACAGCTTTCTTTTCATAACAGGCAATATTTAATGATAAAGTGCACCTTCTATGACCAACGTGAAAACAGCCACCTTCTGATCAAACAGTGATTGTAACCTGACTGCAACTTTAACCCCTTAAGGACCAAACTTCTGGAATAAAAGGGAATCATGACATGTCACACATGTCATGTGTCCTTAAGGGGTTAAAGGGAAGAGCACGGAGTCACTTCAAGTAGACACTACATCAAATAGCCAATATGAATGATACAGGGCCCCATCTAGTGTATTGGAATACTCTAACCGGGACATACAACAACTATATACAGATAGTTATTCAGGGCAGGTTTTACATAGTTCATCTAAAGTTTTTTATTGAAGTTGCATATGGTACCAATTTAAATGTCCAAGTGTATCCACGTGTTTCATGCAAATGTAGATATTCTCTTTTTTTTTTATTTATTCTTTATTTTATTTTGATCACATGAAATCAATAATTACAAAAGACAATAGTTCGTAGTGCCCAAGCATTTTGACATAAATGATAACATGCCTACAGAGTATGTTTGCATTCCATAGCTTGTGTGTTTTCAACATTCCCATGACATATTACATGAGAGTATTTAAACAAAACCATTGAAACCAATGTCAAGATTAAAAAGAAAATGAAACCCCTCCAAAAAATGTGAAAAACTTTTACAAATCCTAAGAAAAAGGCCACCCGTCGTGAGCTCCAGAACAGCATTCAGTATATATTCTAAGGCAAATGATTTCTAAAAGAGCCGGGTGCCTCTATATTCAGATGCCTTAAAGTCTTTCATTGATTTAATATGGATAGAAGTTTTTTTTTCAAACATTATTTTCCTTGGTAGCATTCAAAGTATTGCTCATCTCTAACTGAGCGAATAAGTGCAAACCCCCTGCATTTTCAAATTGTGAAATATGCATGCAACCTTGTTTTTATTTTTCCTGTCAAATATAAGTGAGTTACGTCATTTTGACTATTTTTATTTTGAATGTAAAGGAACTACTTACCTGATTGCAGTGTGTTCCTCAAGAAATAGCCTTTAAGTAGAGACACTGCTTGTTTAATAATTCAAGGGCAAGGTGTCCGAATCTATCATGTTATGCAGAGACTTCTGCAAGGCACCCCATGGTGAAAGAGCCAATGACGCCAAGGGATTAGTATATAATGAAAAGATGGGTAAAATATAAACTGTGCAATTCAAATTGTTATCCAATGTGTAGCTGAAAAGTCATTTTACTATACGTTATATGGCCTCTTCGGTGTGTGCCGTTGGCATGCTGACAGCATAGCAGAAACACGTCAAACATGGGGTACAGGAGAGGCTGCACACAGCTTCATTGCCCCCAAATGATGTTGCCATGTCCTGTTTCTATGTCAGGAATTGTTGGATACTGCAGACTACATTTGGGGTGAAGATGATCGTACAGCAACCCCATCCATTGCAAGACACTGGCGATTTTGTTTGAATGTATATCTGTCTGAAGGTGAACTTGTCATCCACGTGATTTGTGGATTCTAGGTTCATGTTCATTAGCCCTGTTGCAATAATATACAATACGTTTCTATCAGCAAAATCATAGCCAGGATAACCACCAGGTAATTCTGGGACTGTTGGTGGACTAATAATCCTCATTCACTCATCCAGTATGTTAACATATTATATACAAATGTATTCATTTAATATTTAACATGTACTAAAAAAAAAACTAAAACGTGACTTGGCAATAATGGTTTAGCATCTGTTTTTGTCCTTAGCCAACAGTTTGGTCTAAATAATACAAGTCTAGACTGCAAGCCAGTAGTAGCTCAACATCCCTTTATGTACCAACCCAACAAATGCTTATACAAATTGTTCAGCCCAACACAGTGCTGCAGCTGGTGACAAATAGATCAACACAGTACACAGTAATTACTCCGTTTGGAATACCAAGCTCTGGCTGTATTTGGCTGCATAGTGTTATAGACACCCTCTATAGAAACATTTACAATTGCTGGAGAAATAAATGCAGCTGTAACCAGAATTTAATCAGATAATAATATCGAAGTGGATTCAATAGATTGTATTTGTTTTTTATGTATTGCCCTCTTTACATGCGGATCCTAGAGAGTTGAAAATGTCATATTTACAGTCAAGTTTCCAAAATTGCTATTTCTTATACCCACATGCTTGTATACATAATAAAAATACTACTATATGGTGTATCAGTACACTCACACACACATTGAGTTTCAATGCAGCCACACACATCTTTATTATTACATGCAGTTTTATAGATTTGCAGACTGATCACTGAAGGATAACTGACTAAAAATGTTATAAGGTGCTTAAAAATATGTTCTAGTGGTAAAAACGTTCTAGTGATTTTAATTAGCTGCTCTTACACCCTCAAGTTATCATTTAAATAACTTTAAATATCCAAAATAATGAAGTTGTTATGGTGGAGCGCTTCGTGAATTATTTCATATACACATCTTCTTTTTAGCCCTTTAAGGAGGTATTTACATAAGTTAGTATCACATTAAATTAATTCACAAAGTGATCCACCATAACAACTTACAAGTTGTGTATGTACATATATCGATAACACACCTGCACTATAGGGAGATGTTGTGGCAGGACCTGCTTATAGTTGCAGTCATAGCTATGTGATGGATAGTGTCTTCATGGCAGACTTGCAAAGTGAAGCTTACTGAACCATTACTGTTTTCAAACAGGTTACAAGTGTCTGTTTCTCACATAGCACACATGTTGCTTTCAAGAGACTGGTAGAAAAAACAGAATGCCATACTGAAACATTGTTAATTGCCTAATCTGAAGCTGCGTGTATTGCTCCCTGGGTATATAAACCATTCATTTCAGTTTTCCCTTGTAAACTGTTTTTTTTTTTTTTTTTTTTTTTTTTATTCTTGCGGCCTGCCCTATGTGGGAATATACTTTTATTTACAAGGTACAAATAAAGGGTTTATTTGTCATCAAGTTGTTTTTTTTTTATTAAATCCCTAACTCAACAGTTTAAGCCAACACATGACTGTATATATAATGCATATATATATATATATATATATATATATATATATATATATAAATGCATGTCCCAATCTGTCAGAGCTTGATTAATTATGACCTCAACCACTTCTTAGCTGTGGGCAGTGTTGCATGACAGAGTCAGAGCTAAGAGCTAAGAAGAGAACTTTACTATAACAGCGCACATGCCTCAGTCCTGTCTGAGACTAGTAGTATGAATACAGAGATTAGTGGGAATATAGGTGTGTAAGAAATAGTCAGAATAAGCCAAGCAATTCCCTACCCCCATATCTCTCACTCTCAACAATCAGTATATCATTTATTTTTTAAGCTACAAATATTATCATGTTTATTGTTAGTGCAATAAAAAATATCACTGTGTACTGCAATAATCCGGCTATCTTGGCATCTGAAATACTGGACAAACATGGCTATTTACGTATATAATCTACATACATATCTATATTGTAACATTGGAATAGGAAAATATACAGTCATATAGATTTACATTCAGTAAATCCAACATTTGCTTACAGTATATGTCAGTTACGGGCTGAAATTACCTTTGGTGCCCCAAAATACTCAGTTTTTACCAAAACATTGGGAGATACTTTGCTGATTGAATGGTGGCCAACATTTGTTGATTGCCAGTGTCAACAAAGTGAAGTATAGATTGTTTTTTTTAGTTTGGATCTTTGAAAAGTACTTAGCAGTTGACAAATAGCTTCTGTGCTGAAACTCCTGTATACCTGGATAACTCAAGAGCATGCAATAATAATCCCAACATTCTATACTTCCTTCTTCTGCAATGGTAGGCCTCGGGCCTGCAAAACCCAACCACAGTATGACTGATATTTATTAAAAAAGGAGAATATTTCCCCCCCCCCCAGCTTTCCTTCCTTTCCTTTTTTTCAGTGAATAAGACAGGAGAAAACTCAGAGGGGAGGATGATTTATATTGCCCTTCTATACTTGTACTAATAAAAGAACATCCTTGGGTGAGGCAAGCTGATAAATGCATGGCTACAATGATGTGATCATCTCTTTTAAAATGAAACAATCTCTACTGATTAGACTTATCAATTCTGCGGTAATAAATGGTTTTGCTTTAATTATTTAATGGCAGGAATTCAGCTGAGCAGTGCCATCTTCTGGGAGATAACATGATTTAAAACACTTTCAGCACCATATAGCAATTACTAGAATTTATGACAGACCTTTAAACTGCCTCTTTTGACTGGATGGAATTAGAGTGGTTATATATTTATACAGCAGTTTTAAACTTGATTACATTGATGTAATATTATCGCACTGATATTTTAACTGCATGTTATTGCACATAATGAGATAGATGGTAAACAAACATTATCCGCATACATCGCTGTATATTTATACAGTGTCCGAACAATCGCATTTATTCCTGATCGTTACATAGATATTTTTTGCTTATGACATTTAAAATTTCATTGTTATGTTTGCTGGTTTTTTTTTTATCTGCATGTTAAATATTATTATATTGCTTTATTATTTTGTGGATAAAAATATATATATATATACATATACACCCGGAACACCTCTGTGCAGTTTAAACAGCAGCCATTTTAATGACAGCAGTTAAAATGGCTGATACCTCAAACTGTAACTCCCATTAATTTCAGGCAGCACTGTGACATGTATGCCCCAGGCTAACCTTACAATAAATCCCTCTCCTTAAAACCCACACTATCACTAAATGTTATCTCGTATGACGTAACATAAAAATTAGCTCCTGTTCTACATTAGTAATTACTCTGTTGTTAGCCCTTGTATTATGTAACTGTGTAACAGTGCATAAACACTAAATGTTTCACCTGTGCCACACTATATTATTATCTGTATAGAGAAGAAGCTCTAATTTTTGTACTCCGTTAAAATTCCTATAATACTTTAGTTTAACTGTTTTAGGCTGTTGTGAGGATTTTTTTTTTTATCAAGACATCAGTGTGAACGTTTTTGTATAAGGGGGAATGAAGACGAACTGTGTCTTTAAGACACATTGTAATCGCTGTCTAAAAGCTGATTTTTTTTTGCAAATGACCTTTTAAATATCTTTTTTAACTTAATTTGCATGTGCACTGAAATCATGTCATCCAATACAACTGTCAAGGTCCCATAATTCCCTTCTTCAACATGCATATGAGCCCAGAGAATTATAGAGAAATGTGTGTGCTTGGGAATGTTGGGATGATAGCTGTGCCTTTTACGTCAAAATGTCAGAGCAATTGTTTGTTTCTGCTAAACTTTCCTACAGACTTCACCATGGTAAACACATGAATAGTGTAATGAGTTAATTGAAACACATATGGTCACTTTAGAAAAAGAGAATGGCTACTATTTAATTGTTATAACCCTGTATATCTGCACATAGTACTGAAGGCCCAAGTTTATCCTTAGAAAATTGTTCATGTTACCAAATATAATTTTCGTGTATTGCAGTGTACAGGGCATTTCTTTTAAGGAAATTAAAGTTTTTTTTTTTTTTTGTCTAATACACAGCTAAACTGGAAAGGAATCTGTAAATATGTATTTATGTTCATAAAACCGGAACCATTATCACTTTGTACTCTGGGGATATTTTTGGTCTAATTCAGACATATATTAAAATCCATCACTATTAAATTATATTTTACCTGTCTATTTTTTTCTGCTATTTAAGTTTACAGCCTCTAGGAAAGGAAAATAGACTCAGTGAGCCACTTTATAGTTTGTACAGGAAAATCAATAACGGTTTGAGAAAAGTAGACTTGACTTTAGAGACAAAGAAGATGCTGTATCAGCACCAGCAAAGCAACTGAAGCAATAAAGCCTCCTCTCAAGATAAAAGAAACCATTACTTATCCCAGAACACTTTTTATTGAGATAAGAAAGAGAATAGACCTTTTTTTCCACTTATGGAGAAAGCTATACAGTCATAATGCCTTGTTAAATGTTTTTCTATAAAAGTATTCAACATTATGCCATTATTTAACTCAAGACATTTATCTGGAAATGAATCATGTACTTAACAGAGGGCCGAACCAAAACAAAACTAATCTGTATATGTTTTATATAGCATATACAGTAACATAAAGCAGAGCAGAAACATTCACGAAAAAGGGTTTCAGGATTCTACTTAACATGGAAAAAAAAACATTCACTTAAATTGTTGGTGTTTCCCTGTCATACCCATCGACGTGTGACATTTCCACCAAAAACTGTACCACAAAATAGAATAATGCAATAATGATAAAAAATGATATTGTGATGGTATGTCACTAAGAGCATATGTCTAACACTTCATGTAGGTCCCCGAATGACTAAAGCTGCAGAAACAGAAACAATAGTGATTTAATTCCTAAATGGACAAAAATTGGGCAGTGAAACGGCAGGTGCATGATCTATACCTTCAGCACTCCAGATGTTTTGGACTACATCTCCCATGATGCTTCTACAGCCATTGTGCTGGCAAAGCATCAAGGGAAATGTAGTCCAAAACATCTGGAGTGCCGAAGATTGCCCACCTCTGATCTGTGCACCAAAACTTCATTAACCCCATAACGCTGTTATGGCATACTATGGCGTCCTAAAAAAAGGATGGCTTTCAGGTTGTTACAGCAACGTAGTACGCCGTAATGGTTTAGCCCTCCTGGGAACCTGGATACTTACCTTCCGCGGCGATCTCGATCAGTGGGACTACCTGACAACCCAAACAAAATTTGAAATGCACACTAACAATGAATATATTTTTTGTGTATTTTGATGTCAATATAATATATATATATATATATATATATATATATACACACACACACACACACACCAGAAGGAGTGCACTACTGGTGGATATATTGTGGCTTAAGACAGCAACCCTGTAATTACCGATTAGAATAACACTTAGAATAAAATGAGACATATATATATATATATATATATATATATATATATATCCAAAAGTAGAATGCACTGCAGGGTCTTGGTACTGGAAGTGAGTGTGGTTCCTCCCTTCATCTTTACCATATATAACTATTTAGTGTGACATGAATGCCCTGTTCCTCCTGAAAAAAAAAGATATATAATAAGTCTGGGTGCACTCAATATGAAAGAGGTATATTATGGTTGAATGAACAGACAGACACACAGCTAAAACTTCAAGTTTTGTTTCGGTCAGAACTTGTACAGTTGCCTCTGTCCTTACGAAGTTAAGCTAAAGTTGTTTTGAAGCCTATAGGATTTTTTTTTTAATTGACAATTACAGCCACACTATTACATGGTGTTATTAAAATTATATAGATTTTTGTGAATATTCACTGAAATCGATGTATATAAAGGAAATCTATATGAAAAGAGCATCTTTTAAAAAGCGGTGTTAATTGGCATGTAGATAAAGTGATTTTTGTATTATGTATCAGTTGGATATTTTAATCTCTATGCACTAGTACATAGGTTACCAAGTATAACAGAGTCTTTTTTATTATTATTATTATTATTATTATTATTGGTATTTATATAGCGCCAGCTTATTCCGCAGCCCTTTACAATAAAAGGGGAATTTACCAAATGAAACAATAAAAGAAATGTAACAGGGACAATAGGTAGTTGATACATTAGGTATGACAAACCTGTTGGAAACTGCCATAGTTTCATGGGAATTTCAGTCCAAAAGCAATAAGAGTTATGAAGCTTTTATGTAAATATGTGTGATAACT
Organism: Pelobates fuscus; assembly: GCF_036172605.1. Lineage (NCBI taxonomy): Eukaryota > Metazoa > Chordata > Amphibia > Anura > Pelobatidae > Pelobates > Pelobates fuscus. Next base: position 160,209,799 of record NC_086321.1, read on the forward strand.
GAGACATTCCATAGAGATTACCACATATAACAGCATGAAAGCGGAGAGAACAACTTGTGAAATTTTCTCATATTATAATAAATGAATATGCTCTAAAAGCTATTTTTGACTGCAATGCCAGTAGGTTTTTTTGTTTTTGTTTTTTTCATTAAATTGTTTCTGTTACTAAATTTATTTCTTTTGTGTAATTATAGAATATTACCCAATGTTGACTGTTGGACAATTAAAGAATATTATCCACTGTGGAGGGCCATTAGCTGCCAGAATAAATGTTAAGCACTTATTCATTTTGTAGCTGTGCTGTTGTCTTGTAGTCTTAATGGCCTAATAGTGTATGCAGTGCTTCAACAGTGAACTTTACATACACAAACACACACATCATCTCAAAGATTACTACCTTAGTTGTCAAGGTAACCTTAATTATTTTTTTTTTATTTGTCTTGTAAAATATTTACAACCTTTTTATTGTACCATAATTCTGATCAGAGTTATTTGTTGCACTCAAATTAAAACTTGCAGTGAAAGGACTGAAAGAACACCACAAAATAAATAAATAAAATAAACATTGTTACACGTTTGAAGTATCAGTTGGCACCTGTAAGGAAATTTGATAAGAGTGGACATCCGGTAAATTCACCAGTAATGCTTTTCTTTGCTCTCTTTTTAGGAGCTGCCAAAGTATGACCAGTCTTTTCAGTAATCCAACATCACCAGTGAAGGACAACATGTCTTCTCTTCCCCGAAAACAGAGCCCTCTTAGTAAACCACCACTGCGTGCTTTGTACGATCTACTCCTGGCTCCAATGGAAGGGGTAAGCTCTCCGACCTCACTGCGTTCTGTTGATAATACCTTTCTGTTTCAGTCACATCATAACATAAAGCATCAGACCTATAGCAATAAAGAATTCAAAGAACATATATGGGGCTTTACTTGTAGTAATTTAACTACAAAAATAACTAATAGGGGTTTATCACAACACATGGAATTGTAGTGAATAACCGAAAGTGGTGCAAAACAAAGGTATTTACAATACCAAAACCAGAATAGTGAGTGAATACTGCTACTGAATCCATGGGCTAATCTCATTCACAGAAAACTAAACACATCAATAAAAGATAGGACACAATCCTTATTTGTACACCTGTGATAGAAATTGTGCCATACTTAAATTCAAAACAATTGGTTGACTTACACAGTACATGTAAAACTTACAAATATGACTAAATAGTGCAGATAACTTAAAACTGCAAATTAAAAAACAGTTTTTTTTTAAGTAAAACTCTGAGGCCTACTTAGTAGAGACAGACCCACACTCATAGCTCAGGTGGTATCGCTTGTGTGACAATGTCTGATATATGCGCTGGCGAGCTTAGAAAGCATCATTGCTTTAAAAAAAAAAAAAAAGGGTTCTACCCTGAAGCTGTGTACACAGGCCTGGGCTGGCCTTTGGGCAAAGCAGGCAAATGCAAATGCCCTGTGGGCCGCGACGGCCATGGGCCGAGGCTGACAGGGGAGATCAAAGGATCTCCCCGACGTGCCCCTTTAGGGCTGGTGCTGCCTGACCTCCGGCACATAGAGGGAGCTCTGTACCATGGGGAGATAAAATATCTCTCTCGCCAGCCTGCAGCTAGCAGAGCGCCTGCCAAGGGGTCTAGACCAGATGCCTCATTCCACTGGACCACCAGTGAAAATAATACCTCCCCAGCATCCTCTCTTGCCAAGGATCAAGGTAAGGAAGAGGGATGGGGGAATATGTAGAATTTGCCCCATGTCCCCCTTCCTCACCCAGGAGTCCCTGCTCCCCTCTCACCCAGAAGTCCCATGTCCTCTCACACCCTGCAGCCCCTATCTTCCCTTATCACCCTGCAGCCCCTGCCCCCTGTTACTCTGCAGCCCCTGCCCCCTGTTACCCTGCAGCACCTGCCCCCTGTTACCCTGCAGCCCCTGTCCCCTCCTACCCTGCTGCCCCTGTCCTCCTCTTATCTTGCAGCCCCTGTCCCTCTCTTACCCTGCAGCTTCTGCCCCATCACCCTGCAGCCCCTGTCCCCCACTCACACTGCAGCCCCTGCCCCTCTGTTACCCTGCAGCCTGCAGCCCCTGCGCTGGATTAAGGTACCGTATATACTCGAGTATAAGTCGAGTTTTTCGGCACATTTTTTGTGCTGAAAAACCCCAACTCAACTTATACTCGAGTCAATGTCTGTATTATGGCAACTTACATTGCCATAATACAGACTGAGGGCTGGCAGAGAGTTTACTTACCTCTCCTGCAGCTCCTGTCAGCTCCCTTCTCCTCCGCGCTGGTCCGGTCAGCTCCCCTGTCAGCTCCCAGTGTAAGTCTCGCGAGAGCCGCGGGGTCATAGTGCGGCCGCGAGACTTACACAGGGTCTTGCAGAGGGAGCTGACCGGACCGGCATGGAGGAGGAGGAAGCTGACAGGAGCTGCAGGAGAGGTAAGCGCTCTCTGCCAGCCTCCCTCCTCTGAACTGCCAATGCCACTGGACCACCAGGGAGTGAGAGCCCCCCTCCCTGCCATGTATCAAGCAGGGAGGGGGGACGAAAAAAAAATATAATATAATATAATATTTATAAAATAAAAAATAATAATAAAACAAAATTATTAAAATATTAAATAAAAAAATAATAATAAAAATGCCCACCCCCCACCAAGGCTCTGCAACACACACACACACACTGCACTCATATACACACACACTGCACTCATACACACACACACTGCACTCATACACACACACACTGCACTCATACACACACACTGCATTCATACACACACACTGCACTCATACACACACACACACTGCACTCATACACACACACACTGCATTCATACACACACTGCACTCATACACACACACTGCACTCATACACACACACTGCATTCATACACATACACTGCACTCATATACACACACACTGCACTCATACACACACACTGCACTCATACACACACACTGCATTCATACACACACACTGCACTCATACACACACACTGCATTCATACACACACACTGCATTCATACACACACTGCATACATACACACACTGCACTCATACACACACACTGCATTCATACATACTCACTGCACTCATACACACACACACTGCACTCACACACACTGCACTCATACACACACACTGCATTCATACACACACACACTGCACACAGCACTTACACGGACGATATTATTGCTGCAATACTTTTTACTGTTTTGAAACACACATATTTGTGTTCAGCGAAGTCTCCCGAGTACAACAGTGCCCCTCATGTACAGGTTTTATGGGGTTTTCAAAAGTTACAGCGTCAAATATAAGGCTCGTGTTTCATTTTTTTCACATTAAAATTCGCCAGATTGCTTACGTTGCCTTTGTGACCCTATGGTAGCCCAAGAATGAAAATTACCCCTATGATGGCATACCATTTGCAATAGTAGACAACCCAAGGTATGGCAAATGGGGTATGTCCAGTCTTTTTTAGTAGCCACTTAGTCACAAACACTGGCCAAAATTGGCGTTTTTTGCATTTTTCACACACAAACAAATACTAACGCTAACTTTGGCCAGTGACCAAATGGCTACTAAAAAAGACTGGACATACCCCATTTGCAATACCTTGGGTTGTCTACTATTGCAAATGGTATGCCATTATGGGTGTAAATTTAATTCCTGGGCTACTATACAGTCTCAAAGGCAACGCAACCAATCTGGAGAATTTCCATTTCAAATGTAACGTGCTATATTTGACCCTGTAACTTCCCAAAACACCATAAAACCTGTACATAGGGGGTACTGTTTTACACGTGAGACTTTGCTGAATACAAATATGTGTATTTTATTGCAGTAAAAGCAAACAGTATTATGACATTGACAGTTAAAATGCCATGTAGAACTAAAAAAATAAAAAAAAATCTTATTTTCTCCCATTTTTTTCATATTAAATTATGTTTCATAGCTAAATATTTGATATTAAATGAAAGCCCTGTTTCCCCTGAATAAAATTATATATAATAAGGGGGGTGCATTTAATGTGAAAGAGGTGAATTACGGTTGGACAGACATATAGCGCAAATGCCAGGTTTTGTTTACGTTTCGTTTTGTTCACAACTTGTACATTTGGCTCAGTCCTTAAGGGGTTAAACCATCTTAATAATTTACAGTTTTCAGTACCAGTGTTCATAATATAGTGTGCAAAATAACAGTGATTAATAAAGCAATCTTGAAGTGGTTTTCACCGTGAAGGGATGCTTACGCATAATCCATGCAATGATGTCTAACGATACCCCTTCACTGTGCAAACTGCGTCACGCAGGTTTTATAAATCACTGCTTTTTTCTCACTTTATCTTGGCCACGTGTACTTAAGAATTGCAAATATAATAATATTAATCAACAAAGTTGTATACTGGGTTGTACAAACATTATTTAAAGAAAGACTGTCAACTTTTTATTGTGTTCGATTACCAAACTCCATTTTTAATTTTTGAAGGCATGTTAGCATAGGTCAATTTATAAAAAAAAATGTAGTCTTATGTAGTCTTTAATTACATTTTGGGTAAATTACATCATAAATTACTTATCAGACTGATTTTACTTCATTGCTAGAGTTGTAATAAAGTCATAATTCTTGCATGTTTTTGATTACATTGTCTGACTTTCTAATGGGAAGTAGCCCTTCTAATAGTAAAATGCAAAGTCAGGACAGGCAGCACATATTTTCAGATACAAAAGCCAACCAAAGGCAGTAGAGGAAGCACAGGTTGTCAGATGAAGGATACACTAATGTCAGTGCAGGCAACAAAGGTTCTAGTATGAGATGTATACCAAATTTAGGTCTGGCTACACAGGTTTTAAGATAAAGGACAAACCATTGTCAGGACAGGAGGCACCGGCTCTCAGATGAGATACATACAAACGTTTAAACAGGCGAGACAGGCTTTTGCCAGCCAGCAGAGGAAGTACAGGCTCTTAGATAAGCTATATGAGCCAAGCCAGAGTCACAGAGAGGAAATCAAACATACCGTATATCCCAAAGTAACATAGCTTCTTAGCTCTTGACAAAACCAATTAAGAAGGATTTGCCAGCATCAACAGATGGGTCTGCTTTGTCAGGCATATCCATACGTGGTGTGTATGCTGCATCAGTAAGTGCATGCATCAATAAATATATCCACTGTGTCCCAGTGTGCGCCCACTATGTCTGTATAGGTAATTGAAACACACACAGTTATGCATTTAGAGTTGGCATATGGCAGTGTTGTTTTATGCCAAATAATGTAATAATCAAGAAAATGAATCCAATATTAAACTCTAACAAATACTATATGTTTTTCGGTGTGCAAGCACCAATACTGTTTTACATATAAAACATAGGAATACATGGATATGTGGGGTGCACCAGGAGTGTTTGAATCCAATAAAAAACTAGCTGATCTTTAACCAGTCCACATTTAACCCTTTTTATTGTCATTTATTTATAGTGTGCCAGCGAATTTTGTTTATAATCATAGGGTATACAAATGTTTTTAGATCCAAACCTAGTTAAACATGTAAAGCAGAATGGAATAGGTGAATACTGAGATGGAAGTAAGGGAAGCATTGACTTGGCTGCCAGTGATAGGATGTGAGTGTCAGCAGGTGATCTCTGTGTATCACTGGCTGCCCATTGTTAGTGATTGTATGATATAACATATAAGGTAACATTGTAAGGTAAAAATGGTCCATGGAGACTTCAGGCATCATAACAACTTCATAAAGATGTTACAGGCCGGAGCGTTCATTTAAGTTATAGCATCTCCTAAAAGAATGACATTATCATTTATAAAAATAAATTATATACTTAATTGCTTTGTTCCCTTTATTCTTCCTATAGGTTTTCCTTTGCACATCCTGATGATATTGGGCAATATATAAAAAATATTGCCCGGCAGTACATGTAATATTATGTCCAGGGGTGAAATCCTTTTATTAATGACAGATCCCAATGAAAGTACAATTATTAGTTGATTTCACAGTGGGAGCACATGCAGAGTCTTTACAATGTGCCAGCAATTGTATTTATAAAAAAACAACTTATGATTACTTGTAGTTTGCGTTTGGGTCTGTACAGTAACTGCCAACAGAACATGCAGATCAAACCCTCAATACTAAGTGTGCTGCAAGAGAAAATAGTGCCTGAAAATAATTTACCCTAATGAATAGACGTTGTGAGCTGCTTAAAAAAAAAAAAAAAGGAAAATAGAATTCTATGAGTTTGCAACAAATTTATATTGCACAATGTATAATGATGACATTGTATTGTCTTTCTTTAATAGAAAGGGTACACAATAGTGATGTCCCGAACAGTTCGCCGGGAACCGTTCGCCGGCGAACATAGCGTGTTCGCGACTCGATGTTCGGTCTGCCCCCTATTCGTCTTCATTGAGTAAACTTTGACCCTGTACCTCACAGTCAGCAGACACATTCCAGCCAATCAGCAGCAGACCCTCCCTCCCAGACCCCCCCACCTCCATGACGAATAGGGGGCAGTCCGAACATTGCGCGTGTTCGCGACCAGCGAACGGTTCCCGGCGAACTGTTCGGGACATCACTAGTACACAAGTATGTGTAAAAACAGAGTGGTAGACCGCACCACAAAGAGTTGATACTTGAAATTGATAGCCCTTATTCGGGCGAAACGCGTAAAGTACTGTGGGAGATGGGATGCTGGACTTTTATTTATATTTTAATATATATTTTTGTAATAAAGTTACAGTTTTTTTCCTATTTTTCTCCTTGGTCCATTTCTGTGCCTGGTGCACTTTGGATCCTGTTTATATCCCTTGGTGGGGATTATACCACCACTAGCTTTCATCACCAGAGCAAGTCATTGCTCTGGAAATTGTAAGTAGGATACATACTTCTTATATTACTACTATTGATTATACATACTATACCATTGGATTTTATTTGTGTTTTTTTACGCATGGTCGTGGAGCTTTGGATACTACATTCCATCATTATATCCTAAAACGGGGATTATACCGTCCAGGCACTATACGGCAGAGCTCTCAGTAGCTCTGCAAAGTGTGAGTTAGCCCTTTTACTGGTTTTCCATATATTTGATATATTTATTTGATTTCATATTGGCATATTGCACTATTATCTGTTCTGTATTTTTTATTTCCCTCAAGGTTTATATCCACTAACATACTGTTGGGATACTTTATATGTATGTATACATTATTTAATATTCTCTAACTCTTTGTGGTGCGGTCTACCACTCTGTTTTTTTGCACTTTCTGGTTATTAGCAGGTTGGGAAGTCCTGCTGGTTCACTGCTGCCGTTTATTTGTCCTAGTATGTGTGTGTATAACATAGATATTTATTAAAATCATAACATTATTTCATGATTGTTGTAAATACAAAATTGATACATTAGGCGTGTGTTATAGAGAGAGTTTATAGTTTTAGTTGAATATGCTTTATAAATGGTTTCCTATTAATAACATATTTCAGTTTGCATTTATTATTGAACTCTAGAGGGAGCCAGGGATCTAATTTATTAGCTAAGGAACAAAATATTATGCATTGCATACACACACTGCTCGGCTCACTGTTGTCGGATCTGATGGATTTTTGTACAGATTTCTCAAGTCTCGGGACAATCCAAAAGTTCAAAGATGTCTTAAGTCTCTGGACAATCCAAACGTTTCTATATGGGTCAAAGCTCAAGCCTGTTATCCCTTCTAACCAATAAATTAAAGGAAGGTTTAGAACAAACGTTCATTATTTATTTAAAGGGTTAAGCCAAACATTTTATGCTATTCCCATTTTTGTAAAATTAATAATGCCCCAAATATATTTATAATGGGCACCAGTAACGTTGTCTATACCATTTTTAGTGCTAAAACCTGTGAAACGCAAAAAAAAAAAAAAAAAAACGTACTGGGAATCCAGTGCCAGGCAAAGTTTTAAGCGTTTCCATCCCCCACTTGTCATAACATGGCACCACTTCTTCTCTTCTTTTCCATTGTACACGCCATTATTTGTGCATTATGTGCATAGGTGTACCTTATCACTTCCCTTCAAACTCTCTGTTTACATGGGCTAGATTGCGTATTGCTTGCACAAAACTAAAGGTAGCCTGTTAAGCCACACTTGCTTTCCTCTCTGCTATAGCATCAACCACACCTGGGAAAAAAAACACATTTTCCTTAGGGGCATCAGTCCTTCCCTATATCTGGTGCAGCCCTTTATCTGGACTTCTACGGAGGCAGTGTGTGTAGTGGTTATAGTGGCAAGATTGTCTTGGCTCTCTCTCGAGTCTAAGTATTCAAACCATGTGCGAACGGTTTGACTTTCTTACTGGTGGTCCATCAATCCCCACTCTGCATGCAGTGTTGAGAGTTGAAAGCTCTTGTTAATAGTTCCCATTAGCAATCCTGAGCTAGGCATGTATTATTGGCTGCAGAGAAATGCAGGTAACAGAAACCAAAGGACCCCAGGTAAAAAGGTTAAACCATTTCAAAACCGTTTGGCTACTTAAAATGGAAAAAGGGGGTGTCAGGGCACTCCTTCTACCATGACCACTACATCATGTTGCAGTGGTTGTGGTGCTTGGAGTGTCCCTTAAAAAAATAAATCTCACAAGGAATCACAACCAGGGATGAAATCTGATATTATATGGTCTCTTACTAACCACTGGCTGCTGGGCACCACACACCCTTACACAAAAACATTGTAAAAGAATCACACATTCCCACACATGCACACAAACATACTCTAATATACTTTCCCAGACCCAAATACACACACACTTTAAAATACCGGTATATACATTACATGTTTCTAGCCACCCTACTGGTTTCCTGCCTTTTTACAGCAGGAGGGTGGCTTTGCAGATGGTGGCTGGTATAGGAAACTTGCACTCATGCACAGCTTCCTTATAGTTAACATTATACATTTTGATATTATATTGATATGTTTGCCTACAGCTATCATTTTCTCTTAATGTAGTAGTCATTAAGAAAGAACAACCAAAGACACTCTTCTCAATATTATCTCTAACTTTTAGTTGAGAGGTAAGCAGAATCAAAACATAGGTTAAAAAAAACCTACATATTAACCAACACAAGGTCATCCAATGAGTTGTTACAAACTTAGTAAATACTGCTTGATACCTCTCATTCAAATTTGCTGTGTAGATAGAAGCACAGAAGAGATCTAATTAGCACATAAATACAGACTTTGACACTGGTTTCAAATGATACCAGGTGCCACCCAGTGGTCATGTCACTAACTGCATGGGGCTTTTGTGCTAATATATACACACACACACATATATATATATATATATATATATATATATATATATATATATATATATATATATATATATATATATGATTCCATGGAATAAAAACAAAAAAACAAAGAGCCAATAAAAACCCCCACATAAACGCACATATGAGTGTCAATTTTCGTTATTAAAATACTCACCTTGGGTTATTGTAATTATAGTTACAGATGTGCAGAGTGCAATAAGTATATATAGTATGTAAACTTATTTTGCAGCCTCCAGTTCTCTTTTTTTCTCATCTTGATAGGATGTGCTTCTCTCTCGTTCAATACAATCCTTTCTGTCGCCTCCAATGTTCCAGTTATATATATGGCACAACTGTCCTTAACCCCTTAAGGACCAAAGGTCTTTTGATGTGATGAGATGTGATGTGTTTGTGACCAAAGCCTATTTGGCAGTTTTGCCATGCACTCATTCTACGACAATTTCACTATGGAGGTGGATTTACTATCTGTACAGTTTTTTAGATTGATTATAATATGAATACACAAATATAAAGCACAAATCCCGGCAGGGTTGACTCAGCCCTTCATCCTTCTGAGGTAGATAAAAAAAGAGTACCAATAAATTGGGTAATAGTAACATCCCCTGGATGTTGGGCAAAAGTAACATTCCCTGGGGCGTACATGGAATCCAGAGCAATTAGTATTCTTATTTTATTATTTATATAGCGCCAACAAATTCTGTAGCGCTGTACAATGGGTGGACTAACAGACACATAATTGAGATCAGACCACTGGACGTACAGGAACAGAGGGGGTTGAGGGCCCTGCTCGATGAGCTTACATGCTAGAGGGAGTGGGGTATAGTGACACAAAGGGTTAGAGAAGGGGAATTAAATAGTTTGTTAGAGAAGGGTTTATTGAGTGCTTGGTATGTCATTTTTGACAGTTGCAGGAAAGGAGTCATGGGGTGGGGGATGAGAAACCTGCTGACAGTGTAATTGATACGCTTTAATGAAGAAGTGATTTTTCAAAGATTTTTTGAAGGAGTGGAGGGTGGGTGAAAGTCGGATTGAGGAGGGAAGGGAGTTCCACAGAATAGGTGCAGCCCTGGAGAAGTCTTGAAGGCGAGCATTAGAGGTGGGGATCCGGGCAGAGGATAGGCGTAGGTCTTGGGCTGAGCGCAGGGGTCTCGATGGGACATACTTGTGTATGAGGGAGGATAGGTATGTTGGAGCAGCATTATGTAGGGATTTGTAAGCAAGTGCCAGAAGTTTGAATTGGGCCCTATATCTAACTGGAAGCCAATGCAGTGACTGACAGAGCGTGGAGGCATGGGAGGTGCGACCGGACAGGAAAATAAGCCTTGCAGCCGCATTCATTATAGATTGCAGCGGTGCAAGCTGGGAACATGTAAGAACATGCAATCCGAATGTACCTTTACTAGTTAAATGATTTATTATGATTATTTGTGAAGAAAAAATTGTCTCTCATATACCGTGCACTCCACTAATATTGCAACCATTAGTAAATATGAGCAAAGAAGTCTGCATATTTTTTGAACTAAAGATCAAAAAGTTAAAGGAACACTCCAGGCAGCAAAATAACTTCATCTAAATTAAATTGTTATGGTGCCAGAAGGCACTCTTACCTCAAGCGGTTAAACAGTTCTCAAACGGTTTAACACCTAAGTTGACTCAAGCACTGGTCTCAGCTCTCTCCGCTGACGGCATCCAGCTTCAGAATTTTCACTTTCAGCTGATGCTTCCAGCCAATCAGTGACTCCCAATTCACAAAATTAACTTGGAAAGAAGCGTACCTTTTCCGAGGCAGTTCATTGAATGGGGAGTCACTGATTGGCTGAGAGCATCAACTGACTACCCACAGCACTCCGCGCTTCCTGAATGTGAAAATTCTGAACTCGGATGCCGCCAGCAGGGAGCTGAGATCAGCGCTGTTGGCAACATATGGTTTAACCCCTTGAGGTAAGAGTGCCTCCTTGCACCGTAACAACTTCATTTAGATTAAGTTATTTGGTGTCTGGAGTGTCCCTTTAAACAATAAAGACAACTTTTCACAGCCTTCTTTGCTCATATTTACCATGTGTGCCAATATTAGTGAAAGCCACTGAAAATCACATATATGAATCACACTTTGATTTTATTTTCAAATGTTTTCATTTGTTAATTAAATGTGTGTTCTTTTGCAATATATTGTTGGTAAACTTGCTTTCTGTTGGTGTTAAACATATACAAAGTGGGGTAATGCACTCCAATACATGATATTATATGTTTAACAACATCAAATCACATTTTTGGTTTTGGTTATTGAAGTTTTACTGCATGTGTTTCCTTCTTCTGATCTGTAGATAAGAGTGCCTTCTCTTAAAAGAGCACTATTGGGTCAGGAACACAAACATATATTTCTCACCCTATAGTGTTAAAACCACCATCTAGCCCCCCTGGCCCTCTCTTGCCTCCCTATATATAGTGAAATCTTACTCAAATTCAAGCCTGAAGTTGTATGCTGACATCATCAGAAGTGTTGTTTTGAGCCAATCACAATGCTTCCCCATAGGATTGGCTGAGACTGTGAAGGAGGCAGAATGGGGGCAGAGCCAGCAAGATTCAAACACAGCCCTGGCCAATCAGCATCTCCTCATAGAGATGAATTGAATCAATGAATCTCTATGAGGGAAGTTCGATGTCTGCATGCAGAGGGTGGAGACACAGAATGTGTGAATGCATTTTAGGCAGACATGACCCAGGAAGGATCTCTAGTAGCCATCTGAGGAGCGGCCAGTGAAGTTATCACTAGGCTGTAATGTAAACACTGCATTTTCTCTGAAAAGCCAGTGTTTACAGCAAAAAGCCTGACAGTAATGATTCTACTCACCAGAACAAATTCAATATGCTGTAGTTGTTCTGGTGACTATAGTGTCCCTTTAAATTTGCAGAGACAAGTTTGCACTGCACGCCCCCTAGCTTATTAGAGGTTTATTCTACCCATTGTGTTATTATTATCCTGTTTTCTTGTTAACTTTACATTGTAATAACAAAAATGGCAACAGGACGACAGGGTATATTGTATGCTATTTCAGTCTGTGTTATTTGTAGAATGTAGAAAATATTAGATACTTTAGATTTATTTTACTTTCTTGGCAGGATACTTACAACAGCAACCAGAAATGTAATTTCAAAGTAATATATTGTAACTGTCCTAAAATCCATAATGCGTTCTTAAAATTACTTTCCTGGTGACTGGTCTGTACTTCTCATTAGCCAAACCACAGAAATCTCACTTATGATGGTACATTGTATTTTGTTCATCTTTTTTTTCTGCATTGCCTCATTTTCCAAAAATGTTTTCCATCTTCTCTATTTGTTTTCTACAACTTAGTGAGCCTTTTTTTTGTTGATTTTGGCTGTCTACAGTATTTTCCAGTCATTCTTTGTGCTGAGAAAATCTGCCTCTATTTTGTAGAGTATATGTTAATCCCCCTTTTTAATATAACCCTTTGCATCTTGTGTCAGACTGATCCTTGCATAAGGAAACATATTTTATTCAATACGTTTCTTGTCTTCAGAATATTATGCGCCATTCCCTTATGAGACCTTTATGTTAGTCTCTGCTTTACAGCCTATAAGCCAATAACATAAGGTTTTCTTTAAGTGAATGTTCTAAATCATTGCAAAGTTCTCCCATAATTAGGTGACCGAAATTGTGCACAAGACTCTTAATATGGACTTGTTATATATTGCCTTATCTCTTGCCAGGGTTGCTCTGCCAATGTCTCTTTCACCTACATCTTGAAATATTGTTTGTAGGTTCGAACTTGGAACATATTATCTCCCCATTTTAAATATGATTCAATCTACTGCATAGCTTGCACTAGTAATCCTATTTTGGACCTGTGATTCACTGTACAAATGCTGGCTCCTGGACAATGCTTCGGAGGTGCCAAGAAGAATTAACATTTTTAACATTTACAGCACAAAATGGAATTTTAAGTTGCAGATGTTTGGAATACTGCAGCACATAAAATACACATGCAACACTTTCATATGGTTATTTAATTTTCAGCCAGTGACTCCATTAACAAATCAATCTCGTAGAAGTGTTTTCTAAATAGAACCTTTTTAAACATCTAGATTTACTATTTATGGCCCTCACAAAATAGCAGCTACCATGTATGACCCAGGACCTAAATAAGACTTCAGGTAAAGCAACAGCGCTCCACTTGGGTGAATGGTGTATTGCTCTGCCAACTTGCCCGCCTATTCCACCCTTAAACCTATAGATGTATTTTCATTTAAAAGCAGGACTACCTCCATGTGGAAGTGGCAACTTCACTATAAGGGGTAGAACCACATCCATTTGCATGTAAGAGTATACGTTCTATCTCCTTAGGATACGAACTACATCATTGGTCAAAACACATGACCATGAGTGCTTATTTCAGTTATGTTTATACATCATATTAGAAGTCTGCATATTAGGTTGCTATTGGGATACTGGTAAAATTGTGAAGTCCCATTTAAAATGAAAAATCTGAATACATCTTTGTAAATATTAATTTTAGCCCCACGTGCATTATATATTTTGTCTCTCCGACTATATTACCTCACTGTCTCCAGAAGTTTGAGCATATGGAAATGTATGACTTGGTTGAATTATTAGTTTATTATAATTATGGCTGTAATTTATTTGTAATGTTCATACAGTTCAGCGTATTCCGGGGGGGTGGAGAGGAAAACAAACCTGATTAATGAGCACACGATATGCAGCAATCCTACAAATAATTACCTTAATAATGCTCAAGGAGATAATAATAATAATTATTATTATTTATTAATATACCTTAATAATGACACAAGGAGATTTGATATTTTAACATGTATTATTATTATTTTTGCAAGAATTTTCTTCTAAAAAGTAATCTTCAATACCACTGCAATTTCAGAAATTGTAGCCAGTAAATTTAGTTTTTAAAGGGAAACTGCAGATATCTGAGCTGTAGTCATGCATCTGACTGGGCGTCATGAAATAAAAAAAATATTCAGCGTATTTTTGTACAATGCCACATGGTTACTCTGCTATAGAAACAAATAAACAAAAAAACACGTGAATTCCTTTGTTTGTTTTTTACTTCCAAGGGATATTCTTTGTTCAGTGCTGTGGAATATGTTGACATTCCATAAGTAATGATAATAGTTTATATATTTATTTATAAAATATTTTACCAGGAAGGATACATTGAGATTTCTCTCATTCTCAGGTATGTCCTGGGTCCACAAAACATTGCATTGATACAATAGGGTGCAATAAAATACAAAAACAGCATAAATACACAATATCCTGGTCAAATATTTTATAAATAAAATATACACAATTTAACATAGAACAGGTAAGAAATGTATCACCAACCATGACATGTGCATTATGTTTTGAGGTATGAAGAGAGGGATCTCTAAAAGTATTTTAGGCTTGGGGAAGATTTGAAAGTGTGCGGGAGGTCGTTCCATAATTGCGGTGCTCTGTAGGAAAAGGAGGATCGAGACGCTTTCTTTATGTATTGAGGTAGACTAAATAAAGTGCTGGTACTGAATCAGAGGTTATAAGAGGTGGGAACAGCCGGGGAGAGCATTCTGCTCAGGTAGGGTGAGAGCTTCCCAGAATAGCTCTTAAACACAAGGCTGGAAAGATGAAGCACAAAGGGGGTTATACAATGTACTGAGTTTATTAATGTGGGATTGCGGTGCAGGTACATATACTACATCCCCATAATCAATGATTGGCATCAGCATTTGCTGTACAATCGTTTCCTTTAATGTAGGACTTAGGCAGGGTTTGTTTCTGTACAGGGCACATAGTAACGATATTACAGTATTATTCTTAAAGTGGCTCTGTAACCCCAAACTTACCTTTCTACAATCATTTACTCTTCTCTACCCCTTTCAGAATCTGTTTTTCTTTCCTTTCTTTCTCATCTATTTTTCTTTAATAATGTAGGACAAAATAGGGACTACTCTGTCTTATGTATTTTTTTTACGCATGTCAACGCTTGACAACGGGTGGCTCTTAAGAAAGCCAAACTTCCTTTGTCAAGTAAACTTTTCCCACAATACTCACCTTTCCGTCCAGCCCTTTCTCTGTAACCTGATGAGCGTGAGTTTGTCTACTGATGCACTCGCATATGATTACTGGGGACAGTTCTATGTGTCCCCAAACGCGGAACATTAGGGAACTAATTCGGGATGGTGGTACAGGACCCACAAATCATGACTGTCCTGCTGAATTTGGGACTGTTGGGCAAATTTATTAAACAAATGGTATGCAAATGTAACATATATTTAATGAAATAATGAAATTATTGCTTTATATTATTTTTGTCCTCAAGCATTTAGAGTCTTAGACTCTCATCTGAGACATCTTAAACAGATGTTTTCTGTATCACAGCCAACAGTTCACATAAGTGTTCACAAGGAGGAGAACATTGCTCATTTTAAGGAAATGCTAGCTTCTGCATAGGTGACGTGATCAAGGTAACTAAACCATTGCTTTGATTACCTGTCCAAGCATTGGACAATGGGCTCAATTTCAGTCCTTTAGAAATCTACTTGGAGAAAATAAAGCTGGCTGCTTCATGCTCCATCTGAGAATTTACCCTATTGTTTGGCTCTCTCTATTGGAATGTATTTCAGCCACACAGAAGTTATGTTCTGGATCAGAGTTACTTTATTGGGTATAAAATACTGCATGATTTGATGTTAACTGACATTTGAAGGTCAATTACTCCAGCAAACTCTAGCCAGACCTGCTAGAGCTGTCTGGTGCCACATATTTGATACCAGGATCTGGTACACACAGATGTTCTGTACATAAAAATAATATAATACCAATTATAGAAGCTGTTTATTTTCTTTCAAAGTTCATATTCGCAATCAGATTACAGTCGATCAGAGATGCAACTAGTGGTCATTATTAAGTAGCAATGGGAACAACATACACATTAGTCTTCCCCACTACTCTATGTTAGTGTCAATTTAAATCAGAGAGATATTTTGGCTAAGGTTACCATGAACACTCTTAGCTTTTTGTCAATCACTCTTATAAACCCTTTTATTTCTGTCTGGCAATGTTTTAGTTTCTCCTACCCATTTGCATTGTGTGCCCTGTCTGTGCCTGAACTGAACTAGATGGTGTTGCTAAATCTATTGCTAAATCTTTAAAATAATTTTAAAAGTAAAAGGAGCATAACATGAAAAAAGGTTACCACCAACCAACATGATGGTTCCTTATTAAGTGTATATAGCATATAGAGTTTACACAGTTAAAGGGACACTATAGTCACCAGAACAACTACAGCTTATTGAATTTGTTCTGGTGAGTAGAATCATTCCCTTCAGGCTTTTTGCTGTAAACACTATCTTTTCAGAGTAAATGCAGTGTTTACATTACAGCCTAGTGATATCTTCACTGGCCACTCCTCAGATGGCTGTTAGAGATCCTTCCTGGGTCATGGCTGCCTAAAATGCATCCAAACATTCAGTGTCTCCTCCCTCTGCATGCAGACACTGAACTTTCCTCATAGAGATTCATTGATTCAGTTCATCTCTATGAGGAGATGCTGATTGACCAGGGCTGTGTTTGACTCATGCTGGTTCTGCCCCTGATCTGCCTCCTTGTCAGTCTCAGCCAATCCTATGGAAAGGAAAGTGATTGGATCAGGCTACCACTTCTGATGATGTCAGCAGACTGCTTGTTGTTGTTTTTTTTGGCAAACAGCATGCAGATCTACAGCTTCTAGCTTGAATACAGTAAGATGTTTACAATATTTATGGAGTCATGAGGGGCCCAGAGGGGCTAGATGGTGGTGTTAACACTATAGGGTCAGGAATACATGATCCTTTAAAAGCTAGAGCTGAGCTGGTGCAGCCTGATACAAAGGACTCAGTCAGTGCTTCCCCTTATAGCAGTTGTAGAACTACAACTCCCTTGATGCTTTGCATGCCTTTGGAATGATTTTAGAACGACAAAGCATCATGAAAGCTGTAGTTTTAAAACATCTGGGGATCCCACTTTTGGGCACCCCTGCTTTACAGTGTTTGCATTGATTGATTCATATATACAAAGCTTGTGGTAAATAGACATTAAGGACAAGCACATGTACCAATGGAGCATATGCCTGCGTGCCTCTGGGCAATCTAAAGTAATCTGACAGGTAGGCAGTCATTCTCAGGTGACACTCAGATGGCTCTGTGATAAGCTGACTTCTGCATAGTCCATGCTGAACTACTGTATTATACTTAGAAACATCTCATCATTCCATTAAATGGAGCAGACTTGCCTGGCATTAAAAAAAAGCCACAGCGAAGCTTCAAGTTTCCACAGAAGTACTGCACAATGCACAAAGAAAAGTCTCAAAATATTAATTTATTTCGCAACGCTGTACCACTAAAAATCTAATTCACTCTCTCCATCTTAGAACCATTATATAGTCTTTCATTTCTTGATATCATCTGCAAGTCCTTGGTTGCAATATAACACTGACAAAACTAATATTCTACTTGGAAAAATAAATAATGAGACATCTGACACTCAGATACATTTTTACATGTCTTGAAATCAGAGTGAATATGCGATATTCGGCTTATATTTCTTGATTTTTTAAATCACAGTATTGTATTCACCATCGTCTCTCCTACTTTATGCTGTATTGTATAAAAAAATATAAATTTACATTTTTAATTTGTTTAATAGGAAACAGAATGTTTGATAAACTAATACACAAACAAGCTGATTATGGTCTTCCATCTAGCCATTTGTCATTCACAGATGTCTGGTTTTAGAATTACCTCTTAGTCTTACCCAATATACAGTTAGGACCTTCGTACACCTCGTAAACAGATGATGGAGTCATGTTTACTAGCACAGGGCTGGCAGTCAAAAGGCTAATGTTTTACCTCTGCATCACTGACTAAGACAGATCCTTGTGTATTTTAATTTTACAGCTTGCGAGAAACAGATGAAACAAGATAGGTAATTTCTTTAGGGATCTATTGGGAGTAAAAGGGGAATTTCTTTCCACTAAGCAACATTTGTAAAGTCACACATGAATGGTACCAGTGTGTACAGGAAAGAAAAAAATATATTCACACTGTTTTACTTAAGGATAGCCAAATACAATATATATACATTGAAGCTCTTTCTCTGTATCGATTGATATGAATATGTAAGCTCATGGGCTATCTAACTAATCATTTTTATAAAAGAGCTTCAATGGATAGATCTCAGCTTACGGGCAAGGCCCTATCTACCTTTTGTATTTGTCTGTGTATATGGTATGTTCCCCCTAATTGTACAGCACTGTGGAATATGTTGGCGCTTTATAAATGCCAGGAAAAAAAATATCTACACACATATATATATAGTGTTCAAGTAGAGATTGTAGCCGTATTAGTCCAGTGATGCAGATGTAAAAAACAGATAACATTTGTATTGTGTAATACCTTTTTATTGGACTAACAGAATTTTGTAATGACAAGCTTTTTTCGGGAGAACCTCCCTTTCTCTAAAGAAATGCTTTAGCCTTTAGAAAGGGAGGTTCTCCCGAAAGCTTGGCATTACAAAATTCTGTTAGTCCAATATCTGTTTTTCACATCTCTCTCTCTCTCTCTCTCTCTCTCTTTTATTTATATATATATATATATATATATATATATATATATATATATATATATATATATATATATATATATATATATATATGAGAGAGTATTCCACATGAATAGTTGTCAAAATGAAAATTCCTTTCTGTGAAGATATTACATTTTAAAAAAGCTGGATAGATCATACCTAGCCCCTGTTTTCATTAAGGGGCACTATAGGGTCAGGAACACAAACATGTATTCCTGACCCTATAGTGTTAAAACCACTATCTAGCCCCCCTGACCCTCTTTGCCTCCCTAAAGATAGTAAAATCTTACTTGTATGATCTCTAACAGCCATCTGAGGAGTGGTCAGTGAAGATATCACTAGCCTGTAATGTAAACACTGCATTTTCTCTGAAAAGACAGCGTTTACAGCAAAAAGCCTGAAGGTAATGATTCTACTCACCAGAACAAATTCAATAAGCTGTAGTTGTTCTGGTGACTATATTGTCCCTTTAACCCCTCCCAGCTAATCCATAAAAGGAGGAATAGATATCAGCTTACTGTGTGCAATATATTAAGTATTTGCAGGCTACTATAACAGCTTGCAAAACCCTGTATGGTACAGAGTATTGGAGTAATTGCACTGACTGTATGTGGAAAATATACCCACAATCATTATTTTTCTATTCTGGGTGTATTTTTAGGAAGCTAAAATACCAACAAAAACGCCATCAGGCTTCTTGCAAAACACCATATGTCAAGTATTTGACCATTTTTATATTTCTATTTTTAGTTAATTTCATGTTGTAATAAAGATGTACTCAATAATATTTTGTATGATCTTTGCTTGGCTGATGGTTTTTATAGTTTTTTTTCCCATTTTCTTCAATGTCGATTTTATTGGCTGGCTTCTAGGCAAGGATGTCAGAAATATTTGATCCCGCAAAATAATTGGAACAATCAATCAATTTATTAGAACAATACACACATTGATCTGTTAAAACAGACCAATGTTTTTCATTTTGTAAGACGCAGGTCTTGTCTACATAAAACAATAATACAATATACTTGAACTTTATGGATTTTCCAAGTAGGCAGGGTTCACAGAATTGACAAGAAAACAATGTGTTTGCATTGGAAATATATTTTTTTAACTATAATTATAGTTTCTAAAGTAAACTGATAATAGATTATTTTAAGCGTGATCAATCTACAAAAGTAACGTGAACATAGTAATATCGGGCATTTTCTTTTTAATAATAAAGTATGTATTCTCGTTGTGTAAAGTATTTGAACAACCGGACATTGGCTTCCTTAGATATTGAATAAAGAAATAAGTAAATGCACAAATTTTATAAATTAGGTAGACTAGCCAGATCCTGTATATTTTTTTTAGTCTATTGTGATCCTTCATATGAAAGAGGAGGTTGAAAATAGACTTGAACTCAGGAAATGTGAGGCCATAAGCAAGATTTATTACCCTTTTACTTTAAATCCACTTCATGATCACTGTTAAATAGCTTAATCTGCACTATAAAAATACTACAATCCTGTAAGCGGAGGGGGGGAGAGAAGAGAAGATTGTTCGGCCATAAAAAGACGTAAGGATTATCTGTTCTTCTACACCAATATCATAACAGCACACATTGAAATGTTATTGGAATGACTTTATTACATCTAGATAATAGTGACATTTTGGTTCGCTAGCAGTTTTAATATGCTAGGGCCAAAGGACACAACCAAGTAAAGGGCTGGAATGAATATTGCAGCATTCATGAACCTTTTGATTGCCGGAGCACTGAACAAGAATGTTAAAATGAAAATGCCAACGGAAGGCTCCCGACCCAAACCACTTCCTTGCACTATCCTTCTGTCCTCTACCTTTTCCCTCTACGCCTCCTCTGGGGCCAACGACAACTTACTATAAGGTTCCAAGCACCTGAACCGAATGTTATGAGTTATTGTTGGTTACGTTTTGTTTAAGATAAATAAAAATCCTTGGCGGAAGGCGAAGACGATATCACGCATGTTAACCATGCAATGTCATTAATTGGCATGTTATCTAACAACTGTATGACGTGATACATGGCTTTTGCGCAAGCCAATATGTTATATGATGCACCGCTATGTCTGCTAAGATGGGGAAAAAAAATGTATAAAAAAAAATGAAATGTGCATTTTATAAATTATCTATTGTGACTGATTATTGTCACTTATTCAATAGCTCTGTAATATACAAAATTAAACAAAGTGATACGTTATGATCATAATGTGAACTAAATGGTTATAAGTCCTTCTTTGTAAGAGGTTACACCAAGTAACATTTCTCAAACTGTAATGACTACACTTATAATACTGCAGGTCCGTGGTACTCCAGACAAAGTAGACAGAAATGATGGATAACTTGAAGAAGACTTTATTTAAAGGGTAAAAAAACACAAGTAGGAAAACACAATCCTCTATTTTCTTCATTCCCCAAGTCCTTGGCTATAGTCCGAATATATCTTTTGGTGTCTGTTCTTGCAAATTTAACTCTGAATTTCAGCCAAATTGTACTTAAATTTTTGACCGAATTGAATGCTATCCGACCAAATTTCCTCTGAAATCCTAGTCATGCTTTAGACGTCCTTTTAGTAATAATGCTTTTCACAATCGGGAAGCCACAATGACTTCTTAGGTTTTGAGTGAGGTGGCATTCGTTTACCACCAAAGTGAATCTTCTGCATTTTGTGAGTGGATGCAGAGAGGCTGCACTTGCATTGTCTGCTGGAGAGAGCTCAGGTTTTTGTCAAACTACTTCAATATGGTCTGACAAACAATGGCAGACAGCCCCGAAGACTACAAGCAACATACCCACCAAACTTGAGCTTAGAGTGCCATTTATTGTATAATACCTACATTGTTCAACCTTTTTTTGACTTAGCCAATCTATTCTTCAACTTAGCAATGAGCTCAGTGACCAATCTGTAGCAGAATCAACGTTGTTATACGCTTTTTCATTCCCTTTGTTCGGCTGTCCGTACCCCCCATTCGTTTACCAAACCCCATCTGTGTGGACTCTGGGTTTGCATAATTTAACAACCGACCACCCATGGCTGCTAACCACAAATTGCTTGTTAAGGAAAGTGTTTCCCCTGTGTGGCCATTTTGTCTCTCGAACGTGGGCAGAGGTACATGGTCGTCGACGGCCTGGAACTAATTTCGGCTACTCTACTCCGCGAACACCCGGTTAACTGATACCGCTGCCCATTCAACTTCCCGAACCAGTAGGATAACGGCATTTGGGAGACGTAAACTACCGAACAGGGGGAACATTTGTATGCTAGCAGCCAGGGGAAGCTTTCATCAGCGTTTGTGTGAGAATGCCAAATGTCAAAGCCTAAATTTCTCTTTTGTGAGGTTCTGAAGTATTAAAATGTGTTTTATGCTGTTTATAAATATTGTACCTGGGAGATAATGTAATGAAAGAGTTGTTTTTACTCAATTATCTCCTTGGCACAGAGGAGAAAACTGTTTACTTGTCCCTTGTCCCCACTCAGGTCTGTCCCTTGTCCCCTGTAAACTGTTTACTTGTCCCCACTCATGTCCACCTGGGGAAAACCCCTGGAATATGAGTTAAGAAACCCCTTGCATGGGGAGTTGCATAAAAGCTAGCTGTGCCTCAATAAAAATCAGTTGACTCCCAGAACTATGTGTCGTCTAGTTACTGGGGGGATTGTGCCTTGGATATCTTCTTGCTTCCTCAGCTACAAGGATTCTACAGCAGAGATATTTATGCTGATTATTGGAGCTCCTCTACACAATCATTAGTTTCTAATAAAATATATTTTATATGTCAAAAACCATGATTATACTCTTCCAAGAATAAATGCAAGGGTCTTGATTGCATTGCTATAAAAACTGCTTGTGAATATATATGTAGTTATTTGATGTATATTATCAATCTGTTCCAAGCATTGAGTACTTAATAAAAATAGCATGGATCATGACCCATAGGTTACAAATCGATGAATTAGACTAAACAATAGTACAGCTATCAACATAGCTTGCCTTGACGTGGCTGGTGAGCTTATATATTCAAATGGCCATTTGAATAAAACTAAAGAGCCTCCATTTTGTTTAAATGTACATGGGGATTTAGGCCAGAGCGCAGGTAACGTTTTCTTTGTTTATAAGATGATCGCTAATGTCCCTTAAGGCACTTGACATTAAGTATTTGCTGTTCATAGTGGCATTTCTACTACAGCATTAATGCAGTGTGTTAGCTTGCTTTCAAGGCCCCAGCCACATTTTTCAATAGTGGCAGTCAGGATATAGTACTGACACTTGTCTGTAGAGATCACCTGTGTATCTGAAGTCATTTGTGTTCCGATACTTATATTGATTGCCCTGTAGAGAAGGAAAATAAACCATTGTAACATTTGCCAATTATAAGTCACAAGGGGAACCAAAAACAAATTACTTCCCAAGTCGTATAAGTCAGATCTGTTCTTGGATCAATACAAACATATTGTTTCAAGAAGCAGTGGACGATATAAATTGTGCCCTTAAAGTATTCGGCCAAAATCGCCACACTGATCAATGCTACATGATTCAACTCAAACCCCTTTGGGCAATCGTAACCCTTTGATTATCACATGTGCACCCAACTCATGAATTAAACACTACACTGTTGTATTAAGGGTTTTAACAAACAGAAGATGTCCAGTGAGCTTTGCTTTTTTTTTTTTTTTTTTTTTTTTACTTTACCATTAGCATCAGCTATGTCTTTATTATTAACATAAATAAAGATGACAGGCTCTTGCAGACCTTTTATTACATTTACCACAAGTAAGGAGGTGTCGTTTTTTTCTCTCCGAAATACCACATGTACTTTGGCTGAGATCATGTTATAGTCATGCCATTTGGAATTATTGCTACTTATGTTTGCATCACATTTTGTACAAGCTTACTTTGCCATATGCTAAAAATAAGAAGGTTTTTAAAATAAAAAGGAACTTTATGAAGACTCATTTGAAGTTGTATAATGTTATGTATGAATAAGTCTTTCCTATTTTAGAATACTAAAACCAACACTCAAAGCAACAATGCACTGTGCTTTATGCTAAAAAAAAAAAAATCAACTGTATTTTATCCATCCCTGCTTTATGGTCTGATTAGAAATGATCATGAAATTATGGTAACATTAGGAGCAGGGCCGCCATCAGGGCATGACAACCATAACAGTTGTCATGGGCCCGGCGGTCCTGGGGGGCCCCGAGCCCCACATACTGCTTCAGTAAGTAATGGCTGAGCTGGGGAGTTAAACAATCTCCCCAGCCAGCCTGCACTCAGCAAGGGGCCCGCACAGCCGTCCGCGGGCCCCTGCTGCTACTAATCATGTCCTCCGTGCAGGGCACACTGAGGGACAGCTATAGGGGCCTTCCAAAGACCCCACTAGGCTGCCCCTCAGTGTGCCTGTCTCCAAACACAGCCTCACTGAGCTGCCTGTAACATTGCTCAGGGCAGCTCCGTGCAGCTTGTTCTGCAGGAAGTGGCATCATCAGTCACAGTGCAGAGTGAGCTGTGCGGAGCTGCCCTGAGCAGACTTACAGGCAGCTGTCAGCATTGTGAGGTTCCTTCAGAAGAGGACCACCAGAGAGGTAAGGTTTGGGAGGGTTTTGGGAGCCCCTACCCCCCCCCCTTGCTCCCACTGCATCCCCTACCCCCCCTTGCTCCCACTGCATCCCCTACCCCCTTGCTCCCACTGCATCCCCTACCCCCCTGCTCCTACTGCATCCCCTATCTCCCCTACCCCCTTGCTCCAACTGCATCCCCTACCCCCCCTTGCTCCCACTGCACCCCCTACCCCCCTGCTCCCACTGCACCCCCTATCCCCCTGCTCCCACTGCATCCCCTACCCCCCTGCTCCCACTGCATCCCCTATGCCCCCTGCTCCCACTGCATCCCCTATGCCCCCTGCTCCCACTGCATCCCCTACCCCCCCTGCTCCCACTGCATCCCCTACCCCCCCTGCTCCCACTGCATCCCCTACCCCCCCTTGCTCCCACTGCATCCCCTACCCCCCCTTGCTCCCACTGCATCCCCTACCCCCTGCTCCCACTGCATCCCCCTACCCCCCCAGCTCCCACTGCATCCCCTACCCCCTGCTCCCACTGCATCCCCTACCCCCCTGCTCCCACTGCATCCCCTACCCCCCTGCTCCCACTGCATCCCCTACCCCCTGCTCCCACTGCATCCCCTACCCCCCTGCTCTCACTGCATCCCCTACCCCCCTGCTCCCACTGCATCCCCTACCCCCTGCCCCCACTGCATATCCCCTACCCCCCTGCTCCCACTGCATCCCCTACCCCCCCTTGCTCCCACTGCATCCCCTACCCCCCTGCTCCCACTGCATCCCCTACCCCCCTTCTTCCACTGCATCCCCTGCTCCCACTGCACCCCCTACCCCCTGCTCCCACTGCATCCCCTACCCCCCCTGCTCCCACTGCATCCCCTACCCCCATGCTCCCACTGCATCCCCTTCCCCCCTGCTCCCACTGCATCCCCTACCCCCTGCTCCCACTGCATCCCCTACCCCCTGCTCCCACTGCATCCCCTACCCCCCTGCTCCCACTGCATCCCCTACCCCCTGCACTGTGCGCAATGGTAGGGTTTCGCTTTTGGTAGTGGCTAGTGGGCTACCCAACTGCTCCCACTGCAGCTCCTATTACCCTTTGCACCCACTACAGCCTCTATTCCCCCCTGTACACTCTGCAGCCCCTTCCACTCACACCCTTTACAGCCCCTTCCTTTCGGCACCCTCTGCAGTCCCTACCCCTTTGCACGCACAAACATAAAGGGACACTATAGTTACCAGAACAACTACAGCTTAATTTATATTATACAGCTTAATGTAGTTGTTCTGGTGAGTATAGTCTACCACTGCAGGGTTTTTGCTGCAAAGACTGCCTTTTCAGAGAAAATGCAGTGTTTACATTGCTGCCTAGGAACACCTAGGCGCTTCCTGTGTCAGTGTTGCAAAATGTGCAGCACTGACATTCAACATCTCCATGCTCTGCATGTCGACGCTGAACGCTTGTCATAGAGAAGCACATAAATATATGTGCGCAGAGGGCCCCCTGCTACCTGTACGACGAAGAGGGGGCCCAGCAGCAAACTCTGTCCTCCTTTCCAGCTGCTCTCTGTCTAACTTTCCTGCACCCTGCGGCTGCCAGAGCGTTGCCACGGGTTACTATGGCAACGCTCCGCACAGCACACAGGCCTGTTTCGTGAGATTTAGTCAGAGAGGAGCTGGAAAGGAAGACAATGTGTGCTGCTGGGCCCCCTCTTCAATGTACCGCGGCTGGCTCCCTCCACCATGCCACTGGATCAACAGGAAATGCGATCTCCCCCCTCCCTGGCACGGTAAGAACCAGGGAGGGGGGAATAAAATTGAAATATACACAAATAAATAAATAAAATAATACTCCCCTTCCCCCCTATTTTACACACACACTGAATCCTTACAAGCACACTCTGCACTACACACACACACACACACACACTACATTCACTCAACACACTCTGCACTACACACACACTACATTCACTAAACACACTCTGCACTACACACACACTACATTCACTAACACACTCTGCACTACATTCACTAAACACACTCTGCACTACACATACACTACATTCACTAAAACACTCTGCACTCACTACAAACACTACATTTACTAAACACACTCTGCACTACACACACACACACACACTACATTCACTAAACACACTTTGCGCTACAGACACACACTACATTCACTATACACATTTTGCTCTACACACACACACACTACATGCACTACACACACACACTACATTCACTAAACACTCTGCACTACATTCACTATACACTCTGCACTACATTCACTATACACTCTGCACTACATTCACTATACACTATGCACTCACTACAAACACTACATTCACTAAACACACTCTGCACTACACACGCACTACATTCACTAAACACACTTTGTACTACACACACACTACATTCACTAAACACACTTTGCACTACACACACACACACTACATTCACTATACACATGTTTCACTCACTACAAACACACTACATTCACTACAAACACACTACATCCACTACAAAAACACACACTCTGCATTCACTATACACACACCTGCATTCACTACACACACACTCTGCATCTAATGCATGCATACAAACATTACATACATTACACAAAACGTACAATCTGCATCCACTATATACACTGCATCCATGACACACATACTGCATCCACTATACACACTGCATCCATGACACACATACCGCATCCACTATACACATTCTACATCCACTATACACACTGCATCCATGACACACATACCGCATCCACTATACACACACACACACTTCATCCTTGTGGGCGGACTCGGGGCTGGCCCCGGGGGCCCAGATCTTGAGCTGTGTCAGGGGCCCTAAAATTTCTGATGGCAGCCCTGATTAGGAGTAACAGATAGGTTAGCTTAGTTTTGTGCCAGTCGTAATATTTGTACCGTTAGCTATTTTGTTCTTTAATGGGAAAAGGTTTTTAAGAGAAAAAAGTATGGGCAGGGTCGGCCAGCCTTAGGCCTTTAGGCGCCCTGTGCGAAAAATCTTCACAGCCCCCCCCCCCCAATCATCCATGTATGATGTAATGGTTGTGTTGTCTGTGTATGTGATAGTAGGTGTGATGACTGTGTATGATATGTATGCTATGTGTTGGCTGTGTGTGATATTTGTAATGGGTGTATTAACTGTGTGTGATATGTGTGTATTGGTTGTATGTGATATTTGTGCTTTGTTTATTGGCTGTGTGTGATGGTTATTTAATTCAGATAAAAACATGCATTTAGGCCTGTGTGTGAATGCAGGTGTATATTTTTGCAGAGTTATGTGCACACTGTCAGATGCAGGTCAAATCCACCACATGCACACAGTCGCAGGCAGATAGTCACATACACAGGATCAGGCAGAAACACACAGGTACAGGCAGTAACACACATACACAGTTACAGGTAGATAAACACACAATTACAGGCAGACAGCCACACACACACACACACACACACACATACAGTCTTACACACACATACTTACATGCAGACAGCCACACACACACAGGCAGACAACCACACACACACACACACACACACAGGCAGACAGCCACATACACACAGGCAGACAACCCCCCTCCCCCCACACACACACAGAGTCAGACAGCCATACACACACAGGAAGACATCCACACACACAGAGGCAGGCAGTCACACACACAGGCAGAAAGCCAAACAAACGCAGACAGTCACACACACACAGGAAGACAGTCATGCACACACACACACACACACACACACACACACAGTCACACACACAGGCAGACAGTCATATACACACACACACACACACACACACACACAGGCAGACAGTCACACACACAGACACACACAGGCAGACAGTCACACACACAGGCAGTCATACACACAGACACACATACACACAAACAGGCAGACAGTCATACACACACACACACAGGCAGTCATACACACACAGACACAGTCAGACAGTCATACACACAGAAACAGGCAGTCATACACACACACACACACACAGGCAGTCACACTCACACTGACAATCACACAGTTACCTGTGGAGTTCATTGTGGAGGCAGTGCAGCTCCTGGAGACTGTTTGGTGGGGAAGCAGGGACTCCTTCCTGCTTCCTCTGCAGCAGTTATCCGGCGTTTTTAGCTCTGCCCCATCGCAAGGGAAGCTCCGCCCCCGCCGCAAATATATATATTTTTTTTTATTCTGGCCGGCCATGTGTGAGCCGTGTCGGCCACAGGTCTATGGCGCCTAAGTGGCCGCACAGCTTGCACACCCCTAAGGCCACTTAGTTTCACTGGTGTCGGTTTTATCAGGTTCTTACTTCTATTGAAAAAAAAAATATTGTATTCCAGGAATAAAGTTTGCTATTCTATGATCAAACTCACTTTGTAACATAGATGCTAGCCATGTTTGTCTCTTGCAGGTATTTTAGTAACCAGTGGAAGGTCTGTTCAATTCTCAGACCCTTCTACCTTCTAGTAGGTTAATACTGTTATGTAATATTTCACTGTGATTCCAGAATAATAAGGGAAATGCCTGAACAAGAATATTGACATCTCATGGCTTATTCTGATGTACAAAGGTACTCCAGACAATAAACAGGAAAGTAGTTTTTTTCTTGCCATAAGCAATAACTGAAAGGTCTGATAGCCTATATAGATGACTGATTGTGCCACTTCAATAATTGCCTATGGGGAAAAAAGCATTTTCTATTTAATTCACAAGGGCAGTCAACTCAGTACTTTGAATGTTCATGTTCTACAACTCCCATAATTCTGAGGGTTTTGGGACTAGCATACCACCTACCAGTCAGAGTATGGAAAATCTGTTTATACATTGCTCATTTCACAGTGTTGCAATATGTACCACAAATAACATATACAATATAAAAGAGCACACATAAATCTTCCAAAAGCTGAGAAAAGACAGAGTCAAGCAAAAAATCCAATATCACCCTATTTACAAGGTGTATTATTATTAGCATAAGTATCATTGTGTAAATTTCATAGATAACCCAAAATTAAAATGTACAACTGATTCACCTGTAATGTGCGATAATTTTAAAGTGGATCTGTCACTTTTCAGTATTTCACAGAGATGTATTCTTTATGAAATACTGATCAAGACTGTATTGAAATTCCTTGAAATTCCAACAGAATCTAAAGATACTATAAGACACAGTTGGGACTATGTATTCTTACGGACAAGATAGAGGTTGACAGAAGTTAACTAAAGGCCGAGCTTCGCCATCAACTTTTGTCCAAACCCAGCAGCAGTCACAAGTGATGGCTGTGGAATTCAGGCATGGTCTATGAAGGCTTCTAAGGGATCCTCCATAGACTTCAGTGTTGTACTCTCACGCATATATGCAGGAGGGCAGCACTGACACAGGAATACAGCACTGACACAGCTCCTGCAGAACGAAGATGCTGGCGAACGTGAGGCACTGTTTGAGAAAAGTTACATTTATCATGCCCTGCACCCCGCAGCTACTAGATCTAAGCCAGATCTATCACTTTCAGGGGTCTTTGTGAAACATACAAAACCCCTGAAAGTGACAGATCTGCTTTAATTGTTAGCTGTATGGTGATTAAAGCATTTATAAATCTTCTGAATTCAGATGATGAAATTGCTATCCTTATGTATTACATTAAAGGTGTAAAACCTAGTGAGATATTCAAGTTTGAATCAATCAAAGTGTGGCCTTAATGTTATCTAAAAGGCGATTGTTAAGAGATCTACAAAGCAGACATGGAACATGAAAATATAATTTCACTCTCCCCCTCCCCCCAGCAGCACACCAGTATTTTGATTTAATTTTTGCCTTAAGTAATATCTGTGTTGTTGGTCCTTAAGGCGCAGTGTCCTTTGCTGTCATAAATGAGACAACACTTTCACTGACTGCGTCTTTAAGAAGGGCGCATAAAAGAACACAAAAAAATCACCAAAAATTAAATCAAATCACATTTAGTCCCTGAAGGACACAGAGCTTTGTTGTAAAGCTTCTACCATCTAAATGAGAAAAAAATATATATATTTGTCTGTAGGATATGAACTGAAAATCATTTATGTCTCATGTGGTTAAAATACAGACATAGATAAACACAGGAAGACAATAGAAGGCATGGATCTTCCCTAATTTGCACAATAAACATTAGTATGTATGCAGGGATATGACTCGCAGCTCTAAGTAAGTCTCTATGAGTTTAGCTTTGTGCCAAACAGTAATTTCTTTAATTCACTAAAACCGTTGAGCTGGTCATATTGTTTTTTGTTTGGAATTTAAGCACAGATCGTGTTCACGATCTTCAAAAAGACAGGAATACAGTAGTTGTGATGGCAAGCATTTTAGGAATAGACATTAGTCTGCTCTGAATGGGGAACTGGCCCCAGGATCAAGTAAAATTTGATGTTTTAAAGCAGATTGGAAGACGGACAGGCTGGCAAACCAAGCGCATCTAATTTATATACATAGGGAGCAAAGCAAAAAAAAAAAATTTTAATAGAGAACAGACTCAAGAGAAAAAAGCTAATATAGACAGAACATAGACTAGTAAAATGTAACTTGCATTTAACTCCCTGCAAAAAAACTGATTTCCCATTAATAAATAAATAAATTGTAATCCAGTGGCCTACTTGGCACAGGATAGTGTGTATTTCTGGTTGTTAGTAGCAGTCATAGGGAATGTTAACTGTGAATAAAGGGGCTCATCGGAAGTCTGGCTTAGCCATACTCCCCAGCTGTCCCAGATACAGTTGGACAGTCCTGATTTTGAATTTCTTTTTATTGCTGTGTTTGTCCACAATAAGTACAGCTTGAGCATTTTTCTGCACATGCAAGCCTTAGCATTAGCCCTTGAAAAATGGGCTGGTCAATGCATGCATGTTAGCCTTGGGTATATGAGCAAAAGTCTAACAAGCCACCCATTTTAGGGGACTTATCCCATGATACATCATTAGTGACAGGTCCCTGTTGTTGAGCGGTATAAGTTCAGTGTTGAGAGGCTTAAGTTCATCAATAGCTGGAGAGTTTAACTACCTTTTAACCGTTTAAAAATACACTGTCAAAACAAATAAATAAACAAGATACGCATATTAAAAATACACATACATTTGATAGTTGTTTTTTTATAATTAATATTTTCTAACAAGTAAAGATTTGTGTAAGATTATCATGGTTTTCTCAGATTACATGGTGCAAGTAACGAACAGTATGTGCAAGGCTTTTTTTTTTTTTTTATGAATATGCATTTTTCACATTACTGCAATGTGCTCACCTTCCACATGTTCTCTTGGGAGAAAAAAACTGGAGAGTAAAATGGACTCATGTTAAAGGAAATCCAATGACAGATCTACGGCTACAGTTTCACATATACTTCAGTCAGCAAAAACAGTCTCTGTTAGGAATTAATTAGTTACTGAATAATTCAGAAGGGCACTCTAGGATGCATAGAAGCCTACACATTTAAGGGGGGAAATCAAGGATTTTTTTCAGTAAGTTGAGGAACACAGTAAAATTATGTTACCTGATCCTGATAAAGGCAAACAGGTGCTCAAATCATTGTTTGCCTTATATCTAATGTTGCAAACACCTATTACACAGAGCATTGCAGCAATATTTAACAAGGGAATTAATAAATAAATAGAATACAACACTTTGTGGTCCAGAGCTCAGAAACCTGTGCGGTAGACTGAAAGATTATTATTAATAAGAATTTTACTAATTGTGTCCTTTTAATTATGATCTTGCACATGGGGTCCTTAATATCTAATGAATCTGCTTTTTGCAGCCAACCATGTTAATGTAATTAGCTCTGCATAATTAGTTTTATATAAATATATTATAATATGTTTAATAACATGCGCTTATCTTAATATTTACAGGGTTACTCAATAAACCATGTATTGTTAAGAGTTCTCCAGGGAATTGCACATTTTTAGACCAGAGTAGCTGATCTGGAACGTAGATGGAGTTGGAGAATGTTTCTAGGTCGGCTATTTTAATTTGCAATTTAGTAAATATCCCCGTTCCTTGTGTTGAGATCAGATTATTTATCAGCATTCTTTTGACTCCTACTTTCTGATTAAGTGTTTTAATGTGTCTTTTTTTTTCTCGCTGATAGATTTTATGCGGTGCTTATAAATATAAAGCAATTATGAAGAAGGCTGGAATAAGACTGGTTGAGCATAATGAGAAATATAAAACACATCTCTGACCTTGATCGTTGTCTTCTTGATTGGTCCATTATGTGTTAGAGCACTGTAATATGTCACTCAGAAGGTTAAACATGGTCAGGGGATTTACAAAAATGAGAGTTAAAAATTAAAAGCGAATTTCAAATTAAAGTCTAAAGTTGCCAAAATGGTAGAACATCTAGATTTAGTTTGAATTCCTGACAATTCCCACTTTATTGAATAATCTTATGACCCTATATACGAATTATATAAAAGTGTCCCAAAAAGTAATATTTTTTAGGAGGAAGCTTTATTGGCTAGAGATTATTTGTGGACTCCTTTAGATGGTGGGATATGTGGTGGGCTTCTACTTTGTAGACATTTTTCATTTGTTTGATCAAGTTCAAGTGAAATTTAACAGATAGTGCTTACAAGCAGAACATAATCTTTAGTAGATTGATAAATGTCAGGCTTTTAACTGTTGCTTGTATTTGGGTATCATATATGTTGTTGATTTGTATTTTTGAAGGTTTTTCTGGTTCTCTCTTCTTCCTTCACTCCATGCATAGCATTGTTCTGTTAATAAAAACAGCAAAAGTCCAAGGTCATCTTGGTAAATTAGGACAGAGTTTGTTTTTTAGGAGTAAAAAAAAATAAAAATCAGAATTAAGTGGTCAAGCAAAATATAATTAATATGGGCTGCTTCACGCTGTAAAGAAAGCAACTTAAATAGGTAGATTAAATAGACATGTAGTATAAGCACTCCTATTATAAAAAATAAAAAAACAAATAGATATAATAAATATAGCTTTAATGAATAAACTACACGTATTGAATATAGATGACGTATAAAGGACAATATAAAACTGTAGGATGTGGTAGAGATCTACATAGAACATCTAAGGCTGCAATGCCGTAAAAAAAAAATTACAGCCACAGTGTTAAAATGTACAAGTGTAGAAATGTAGCAAGAAAATAAAATGTGTCCAAAACTAAACAAGGAAAACAGACAAAAGATTCACAGTATGTAAAGTAAATAAGCCTTGGGGAAAATACGTCATCTAGGGAAGGTACCAAAAGAGTTTGCTTTTTAACTTAAACATGCAGGATGTCCATATCCATATGTTTGCTACTCCGTAGTTAAAGAAACAGTTTGGGCATTACAACTTCATTAATACTGAGATGTTATGGTGCCAGGCAGTTCTTGGCACCGGATTACCTTTAGACGTTAAACAGTTCATGAATGGTTTAACCCCAAAGTCTATGCTCTGGCTCGATTCTGCTCTCTCCATTTGTCTTTCCACTTTCTGAAATTATTCATAACAGAAGGCATGTACCTTTTTCAAGATGTTTTTATAAATAGGCAGCTACTGAACCCTGAGCCTCCAATTTTTTTAGAAAGTTTAAGGAAAGGGTGCATAGTTGTATGGCGCTGAAGCACAACCTTTGGGGTTAAACCTTCCCTGAATTGTTTAACCCCTAAATGTAAGTTGGTGTCAAGGACCTCCTGACACCATAACTTCATGTGATGAAATTGTTATGGTGCACGGAGTTCTCCTTCAAAAGGGAATCCTGGGGCCCACTATCTGTGCGGAGATCTTTAGATTTAGATTTTAATTACCCCTGCACTTGGGGTGAAGTCAGAAGGAGTTTCGGTTATGGTTTGTTCTTTGTTAAAGAGCTATTAAAACCTTTGGTACTTAGTGTTTCAATTTTACTTTTACTGTCTGTCCCCTGGCAGCTTTTCACATCCCAACCTGGCAAAAAATAGGGCAATTTGTTTTTATATTCAGCCATTAATAAACAGGTAAAATGCTATGTTTCAGTTACAATTATCATAACAATCTCTGCTGATTTTTAACTAACCCCAATATAAACAATTTTAATATGCAAATTCAAAGACAATAGCTAAAACGCATTGCATGAATATCTAAGTTTGAGCTTTTTTTTTTTTTTTATTTATTATTATCAGTGTAATATATTGTGTAATTCAGTAGCAAACTGGGACTATATATATATATATTGCCTTTCCAGAATTTGCATCGTTTTAATTATAGGTTTATGATAATTATTAGTATTCTAGTTGTTTTGAAATATATTTTTTAAGATTTCATTTCATGTATTATTTGTAAGTGGAATGAACATGCAAATGTTTATTATTATGTCATTTTCACATTTCTTGCGTGGAGCTACCATAAACTACAAATCCTAACCCCAGGGGTTTCTTCCAAATTGGAGAAGTTTTTAGGCACATGTCACTATGACTTACAGTAGCTGCTAAAAGTTACCTGCAGCTAATGCTTTGAGAGCACAAAGTCAAACGTAATATATAAGGAAAATATTTCTGGAGAGCCCTTTCCAGTGGTGGGAATATACTTCTTGTCAGCTCACACTGTGCCGGAAATGCAAGATTGAGCAAATGCTGGTAAATTTAGCTTTGGAGAAAACAAGCAAGTTCACCATAGGCATTGGTCTCCGGATGCCTCCCTGAAGGAATCACTGCTTTTTGTAAACAATTTGTCACATTGAAGTGAAGAGGTTTCTTGTGAGGTCTCCTGAGGCAACTTGATGTCAACATGACTGACCCTAGATCTCTTTCTCTACTGCAAGTGATGTGGTCTTTAGATGCAAAATGATCAGAAATGGATATATATATATATATATTTATGTTTATATATATATTTTACATTTAATTAACAGCACTTCCCTTGCATCGACGTTGGTTCCCAGTGACATTCTTCAGAACAACCACTTATTGAGCAGCTACTATTGCAAGAGGCAGATAGTTACATGAGCTGCAAGAGTCTGTGAGCAATAGGAGCTGTACTCCAATGTCAGCACGCCAAATGTTCAGCTATGGTGGCATAAGGAGGAACTGGCTTATGTTGTTTAATAGTGCTCTTGAAAAAGTTATTCTATTTTAGATAAACAGATAATATGGATTTATTAAAGGGACACTATAGTCCCCAAAACACATTTAGCCTAATGAAGCAGTTTTGGATATAGGTCATGCCCCAGCAGTCTCACTGCTAAATTCTCTGCCATTTAAGAGTTAAATAACTTTGTTTATGCAGCCCTAGTCACACCTCCCTGCATGTGACTTAAAGGACCACTATAGGCACCCTGACCACTTCAGCTCAATGAAGTGGTCTGGGTGCCAGGTCCATCTAGGGTTAACCCTGCAGCTGTAAACATAGCAGTTTCAGAGAAACTGCTATGTTTACATTAGGGTTATTCCAGCCTCTAGTGGCTGTCTCATGGACAGCCGCTAGAGGCGCTTCCGCACTTCTCACAGTGAGAAGACGCTGCCGTCCATAGGAAAGCATTGAGAAATGCTTTCCTATGGACTGGTTGAATGCGCGGGCGGCTCTTGCCGCGCATGCGCATTCGGCGGATTACGTCGGAAGAGGGAGGAGAGCTCCCAGCGCCGAGGGAGTAATTAACCCTCTTGAGCCCGGCGGGAGGGTGTGGGGGACCCAAAGACCCTATAGTGCCAGGAAAACAAGTTTGTTTTCCTGGCACTATAGTGGTCCTTTAAATAGCCTTCCTGTAAAGAGACATGTAATGTTTACACGTTTACCATTATTGCAAATTCTGTTTAACTTGGAATTTCTCATCTCCTGCTCTGCTAATAGCTTGCTGGACCCTGCAGGAGCCTCCTGTGTGTGATTAAAGTTCAATTTACAGAGCACGGAGACTTTCAGTTACATCTGATTGAAAATTAAACCATTGTTTCCAGTGGAGATGTGGCTAGGGCTGCATAAGCAGAAACAAAAGTGATTTAACTTCTAAATGGAAGTGAATTGATGAGTGAAACACCAGAGGCATGATCTATACACCAAAACTGCTTTATTAAGCTAATGTTGTTTTGGTGGCTATAGAGTCCCTTTAATTATAATAACTGGCTGAGTGCAATATGCACCTGCTAGCTGGTGTCTCTAAAGCTGTAATTGGTGTATTAATCTGTAATTGCTTATTTATGAGATCCATATTGTGTAATCACGGAAACAGTTGCGCTTCGGTTGTGACATTAAAAGCTACCGCAGTGCAAGGTAGTTTGGAATATTTTATGAAAAATCTATTAAAATACATGTTTTCTAGTCAATTTAATATATCCATACACTTATTAATACATTCATAATTTGATGTAAAGTTGTGATTGACAAATTGAAGGGGATCACTCATTAAAAAAATATGTTTTAAACACTGCAGCATGTAATAATATATTATATAGTGAAGGTGTAATGGCCGTGACCTATTATGTTACAGTATATAAGGATTATATTATATCCTCCAAACTCTCTAGATGACATCATTGAATAAAACAATCACTGAGCCTTAATTACTGACTCGTGTTCAAGTAAATAAAATTCTGTTCAATAGGTAACTTTTTTCATTCTTTTTTCTTTTAAGGGCCTAATGCATTCCAGTGGTCCTGTTGGGCGACATAGGCAGCTGGTTCTTGTTCTAGAAGGGGAACTTTACCTCATCCCATTTGCGTTGCTGAAGGGAAGCTCATCGAATGAGTATCTTTATGAGCGTTTCAGTCTGATTTCTGTTCCTTCCATCCGCTCGCTGAACGTAAATTCCAAGGTAAGCACGAAAAAGGCCATTTCATGTTCACTCTCTAAAAACCGCTGATGTATCTCTTTCTACAAAGTGTAGCTCATATTTCGCTTGATTTTATGTTACTATTACTATAAAAGAGTAGGATTATTTCTGCACAAGCCAAATAAAATCTTCATCCTCTGTTATTAAGGTGGTGATATGTGTTAAAAATGAAATATAAAATTCCTAAGTTTATTTTGAGAGAAGCTTGGCCGAGATTTTGAAATATCTAGAAATGTAATTTGTCATTCTAGGACCTACAGTGGTTATTAGATCCTCAAACTCAGAACACTTGATTGAATCCGTTATAGAGAATAATTTGCTCGACAGGACTAGAAACAGGGATATTAATCTGCACCGCAGTTTTCTTTAATAAAAAGGATACTACTTATAATGTCTTAATAAATAAATAAAAAAACATCCTCAAGTATTTTCTGGTATTTTGTTTTTTTTATCCTATTCTCTGTAAAAAAAATCCACACTCCTATATAGAGATATGTGATATATCGCTCCTATATTGAGATAGCTTGTCATTTTAATGGACCCCTTAAAGTCTTTGTTTGCTGGTTTCTTTATTCTCCTGTACTGATCGATTTTCTATCAATATTTGTATCCAAATACGGCTACCAATAAACATATGTATTTTGTTTGCAAAGTTCATACACTGAACAGCCACAACATCAAAAAACCACCTGCCTAATATCATGCAGGCCCCCCTTGTGCTGTCAAAACAGCTCTCATTTATCAAAGCATGGACTTCATAAGACCTCTGAATGTGCCCTGTTGTATCTATCACCAATGATTCACAGCAGATCCTTTAAGTCCTGCAAGTTTCCAGTTTCCAGGTGGGGTGAAGACAAAGACCCAATCTTCCCCAACAGAACATCGCCCAGAGCATAACATTACACTCTGATCAGCCTACGGCTACACAGTTCCATATGCAGCAAACTGTGATACAATGTGTGTTCTGACACTTTTCTATCATGGCAGCATCATATTTTTCAGCACTTTGAGCTACTGTAGCTTTTCTGTGTGATTTACCAGATGTGCCAACCTTTGCTCCCCATGTGCATCAGTGAGTCTTGGGCCCCATAACTCTGATACCAGTTCACTAGTTGGTCTTCCTTTCAGCACTTTTGGTAGGTACTAACCACTGTATACAAGGAACAACCCACCAGATTTGCCGTTTCGGAGATGTTCTGACCCAGTCATCTAGCCATCACTATATGGTCAATGTCAAAGTCACTCAGATCTTTTCACTTGCCCATTTTCCTGCTTCCAACACATGAAATTCAAGAACTGACTTGTCACTTGCTGCCTAAAATATCATTGTATTGATATAATACATTTTATTCACTTCACTTGTCAGTGGTTTTAATGTTGTGGCTAATCAGTCCATGTATATTGTTAGCAATTTACTCTTTTGAAGACCTCCCAACCATCTTGATTTTGTCTGGACAGTACCATATTTCAGGCCCTGTCTCAACTTTGTTCCCTGGTGTCCCACTTTTTGGCACACCAGGAAACTGTTCCCAACAAGCATAGCGTGAGTGCATCATTACATGTGTTCCCACTATGCTCAGGGCATTAGGACCCTGCACAGAGTACTGAATCAGTGCTTTCTGCAGGATTTGCCCTCAGTGGGCTGGTGTGGATGGTGTATCTGCCATCCTTATGTCAAGTCCACCCTTTCGGTGGTGGCAGTGACGCAATCATGTCACTGGCCTGCCTTATTTCCCCCTCCTACCAGCTTCCCGGTTTACAGGAGTTGGGAGGTATGTCTTTTCAATACTGGATCAAAAATAAATGGGTTATGTAATAGGGTATTTGCTGGTTATATTTAAGTCTATGATAAGTATAGTTTTTGTTGGAGTTTGTCGATTTTGTGATCTGTGTGAGGACTTTTAGTTACCTGTTAATTTGGATCCTACGATTTCCAGGGCCCGATCCCCCTGAGCTGAAATGTTTGTTGTGTTTCTATACAGGGGGCATTGAGTGTTGCACTGTTTGTTAATTTTTGCTACAGATTACCAGAATATGCTGTTTAATGTATAAGTATACACACATTGAATTTATTTGATCTCCTTTTATATATGCTTTTGTTTAATAGCTTTATTTAAATTCTACCTTTTCACCTTTTGTTAAAGTTACCCCAAATTAATTATAATGAAAGAGAGCAGATTTCTTATTCTGTACTGAAACAGTATTTTTATATTTCTTTTATAGTCTCATTTACGCAAAAATGCAGCAATGTATTCAAGTTCTACCTCAATGGCTGCTGTTGTGGGGAACCCCAAGCTTCCTCCTTCTGTGATGGATAGGTGGCTTTGGGGGCCAATGCCCTCAGCTGAAGAAGAAGCATATATGGTATCTGAGCTACTTGGATGTCAACCTCTTGTGGGCAGCTCAGCGACAAAGGAAAAAGTTATGAGTGCACTTACTCAAGCCGAATGCGTCCACTTTGCTACCCACATCTCATGGAAACTAGCAGCACTAATTTTAACACCGAACTGCGAGAGTGGATCAGGAACAAATAAAGGCACTTTCGTCAATACATACACTATTCCAGAGTCATTACAAATGCAGGATGATGCTAGCGATGTTGAGAGCATATCAGATTGTCCACCTCTACAGGAATTTCTTCTAACAGCCGCAGATGTACTGGATCTCCGGCTCCCTGTAAAGTTAGTGGTTCTTGGGTCCTACCAGGAGTCCAGCAACAAAGTTACAGCAGATGGTGTTATTGGCTTGACACGAGCGTTCCTGGCTGCCGGTGCTCAATGTGTCCTTGTATCTCTTTGGCCTGTGCCGGTGGCAGCATCAAAAATGTTTGTACACGCTTTCTATTCATCTCTTCTAAATGGCATGAAAGCAAGTGCGGCACTCTCAGAAGCAATGAAAACTGTTCAAAGCAGTAAGCAGCACTCACATCCATCAAACTGGGCAGGTATAATAATTACTTTGTGTCTACGCTCTATGTCATTTTTATAGGATGCAGCTGTTAACCATATCATTTGTAACTTCAGTACAGAGCTTGACATTACATTTGCAGTATATCTCAAATTGTCATCGGGTTTTTCCTTCTGTTACCTAGAAAAACTCTAATCTGAATATCTTTGACAACAGAATGATTACAAACATAGAACCAGATATTTCTCAAGTATTATATAGTAGAACTTCAGTGGAATTCTTAGTGCCAGAACTGTGCAGATTAAAGTATGTTGATTTATTCTCCAGGTTAGTCGATATCTCTGTACAGGTGGAGGTGGGTGGGCTTTTAGAAGGCTGGCATTTTTGGAAATCTGCATTACAATATACAGCTTTTTGTTGTAGAGATATAAATGTATTACTTCATGTAGTGTATAGGAGGCTGTAATACAGATACTGTAAATGAAATGGCAGCAGAGGTTTACATTTAGAGTGTAACTCTTTTGTGTTTTCTAAGTGTTATTTATCAGAAAATCTGTGCAGGTCTGGTCCAATCAGGTGTATTATTAAAACTGCTAGTTTCTTATTGCTCTGCAGAGATACCGGGCTCTTGTTACATAAGGAATGTGATCTATAGTCAGGTTGAATTACATTTATTTTTATGCTCTATATAAACGCTCAAAGAGGGAAATAAAAAGGCTGGTGCTATTGTTGCAAAGATGTACTTACTCATTAGCCATATGCCCCTTGGGCTTGTTACATTTGACTCTTTAAATGACGGTATGTGGGTGTATTTACTAAAGGGTAAGTCTTCTAACATGAACAGACACATTAATACAAAACCCAGAGGGGATCCACAAAGTCATTCCCTTGTGTGGAAGAAGAGGTGTCAGTCGCCAGTCACTAAATGCAATTTTTATTCTTTCTATAAATGATGTGTAGCCAGCATATATATATAAGTATAAGACATTTTTAGGTATGTTCACACTTCTAAGTAAGGAATATTAATAATATCAAAATATATAAGAAGAAAAAATTGCTTTGAGCATGATAATAGTTACCATGTAGAAACTAGATGTTTTTACCCAACTCTGTATGGTACTCCTTTATCAACCAATAAAGAGTTAAAGTATGATCTGGAAACATTTTCCAGACTGTAATTAAATTAATGGGCTATGGACAATAAAACTGAACACTAACATTGACCACATTAGTGCTTATTAATTTGCACTTACTGTACCTTATCCAAGTTTATCATTTGAAATATGTGCCCGATATTCCACAGAGCCGTTTCTGTTTGTTCTGTGGACATACTCATATATTATGCAAACATGCCTTCTCTATGACAGTGGGACTGGAGAGGTTACGGTTAGTGCTTAATAATAAGCTATTAATTTGACTTCAGAATTAATAATAACACACTATTAGCCAGGCATGTATAATTATTGGGAAGACGGACATTGCTTCTGTGTTTCTGCAGAGAGTATATTCTATTGCAGTATAAATAAGTTAAAACACGGTGCGATGCAGGCTGTCAGGTTGGATTAAGTGGAATTATGTGTCCTATTGTTACTGGAATTATTTAAAGTCTTAACAGCTTTTAGTGGACGCGAGATAATTTACTGTTTAATTTCATCCAGTTTTAATTATTGATACCCTGAAGAATGAATTTGTCTCCAGTGCCCAATAACTGTACTTGGAGACCAACAGTGCTCTGTGAGTTATTTACGGTCGAAAAATCTCTGACTCTGCTCAAATTGGTCATTCTTAAAAGACACTGGCTCAAGGTCATTAACTGACATGTTTTCAGCATGCTCTTGATGTGCCAAATAACGCACAGAAACATAGTATTTAATGTCAGACAAGAACAGTGTAACTAATGCATGCTAATCTTAACAGCTGCAAGTAAGAAAGACCCCATTAATTCTGTTTTGAAGATACCAATGTAAAAATTGTAAGACCCACCAACCATTTGATCAAGATAAAACAGACAATACACTTTTCTTTTTTAAGAGAATAAAAACATGATAACAAGTTTGACAGTTATTGAGAGTCTGTAGAAAAAAGCTCATAATTGTGTAGAGATGAGTGCAAAATGGTATTTCCATGTTGGGGAATATCTGCGCATCTCATAGATCTCTTACGCAAATGGCGTGGATTGCTGGGAAAAAGCACAAATGCTCAGTACCGAAACAAAATGCAGGCTAAAGTTGAGTAAAGTCCAGTACAACTAACATCTGTAGGAAAATGTGAGGATCATTTGCCACTGTATTCATTTCTTAAACAAATGTGCCCAGCATGTGTGCCATGGCTTACAAATCATAGCCATGAGTTCATCCTTACTGACCTATACTATGCAGCCTTGCTCTTTACGGCTGTTACACTACTGTGCCCTGCAGCTGTCATGAAATGAATAGCTACATGTTAAAGCGGCACTGTCACTGTCTGCGTGACATCGCTGCTAGGGCTTCGGTGGTGTGGTGCAGCAAAGATAGGATTTACTTACCTAACCCTGTCCCTCACGGGCGTGTGCATCTTGATCCTGCAGGTCCTCTTCAGAGCTGGCGTCCTCTTCGAAGCTGTGCTCTTTCGCATTCGCAAGAGTACAGCATAGAGGCATGTGGAGGATCCTCCAAGGTCCTCCATAGCCACAGCCAATTCCCTGCAGCGGTATTGACATTTAAACGCAGGCAGAGGAGCAATATCTCCTGACTGGGTTGGAATTTCAGTGAAATTCCAACACACTCAAAATTACATAGTTACATAGCTGAATAGAGGCATGCATCCATCAAGTTCAGCCTTTATCACATCTGTTTTTGCTGTTGATCCCAATGAAGGCAACAAAAAAAAAGTGCTTCCAATTTTGCAACAAACTAGGAAAAAAATCCTTCCTGATCCCAGAATGGCAGTCCGATCTCTCCTTCGTTTAAGAAGTTATTAACCCACAAAAAAAAATTATATCCCTGAATATTTTGTGTTTGCAAGTCATCCAATTCCTGTTTAAACATCAATATAGACTGATAAAACCACCTCTTCAGGAAGAGAATTCCTTACTTTAAAAACCATCTTCCTTTGCCTTAGACTAAATCTCCTTTCTTTCCTTGTGTCCTGTGTATAGTCCTGTTTATGAATATATTTACAGACAATGGGTTGTATTGGCCCCAAACATATTTGTATAGTGCTATTATATTTCCTCTGAGGTGTCGTTTTTACAAACTAGAGATTTAAATATATTAACTAAAATGCTCCATTCCTTTTATATATATCTCTGCACTGTTTTAGTGCTATAATATCCTTCTTTAGAACAAGTGCCTAGATTCCATCTTTATGAAATGCTAGTTTTTCAGGGGGTGGTGACAGTGTCCCTTTAATTCTTACGGTCTTCTTCATTAGCACCTCTATGACAAATTGACTAAGCCTGAGAGAAGAGCATGTGTATTAAGGACTCTAACTTACACTTTCTGAAAAAACTTCCAAATGTCTGATTCAATGATAATTTAAAAGGGGAAAACAAAGTAACTCTATTAGTATTCTTTGTTGTCTGGTTTAATTTTGAAATTACAACTATTATAATAATAAATGCGCTTCTAAATGTATTTATGCAGCCTTTTTGTTTAACTAACCACCCTGTACAGGATTTATGCTTATTGGAAGCGATGTGAAGCTCAACAGCCCCTCATCACTGATTGGCCAAGCATTGTCAGAGATCCTCCAAAATCCAGACCGGGCAAGAGATGCCCTGAGGGTCCTGTTACATCTGGTATGTGTGTTTCGAATATGCCAATGTTTCTCCATTTTGCATTTTTTGTAACC
Organism: Pelobates fuscus; assembly: GCF_036172605.1. NCBI lineage: Eukaryota > Metazoa > Chordata > Amphibia > Anura > Pelobatidae > Pelobates > Pelobates fuscus. The sequence continues at coordinate 160,253,927 of NC_086321.1, forward strand.
ATACATTTGAAAAGTTATTATTCTCAAGTCCTTTTTGCACTTAGTGCTGCAATGTAAAACACTGCAGTTCCAGAGAAAGCAGCTCGAAGTCTGCCTCCAGTGGCCACTAGAGGGCTTCCTGGATTGAAACAAACCTTTGGTCCGGTATCTGACGCTGGACATCCTCACGCTCTGCATGAGGACCTCCAGGGTCAGATTTTTCCCCATAGGAAAGCACTGATTCAATGCTTTCCTATGGGGAGGTCTAATGCGCGCGCAGCATTTGCTGCACATGCGCATTAGTGCCGCTCATCAAACATCGAACGGGGTGGAGCTTCGACCCAGCGCAGAGGGACATTGGTGCTAGAAAAAGGTAAGTTAATAAAGTGGTTTTGACCTTTATTTACCCCAGAGGGGAGGTGCAGGGGAAGGGGGAGGCAGAGGGAGCTACAGTGCCAGGAATACTTGGCACTATGGTATCCCTTTAAATGACAATTCTGCAGACTCCATATATTCTTGGACACTATGAAGACAAGGCAGTGTGGCCATTACGTAAAGCAGAATGCTATCATTTACAGAATATATTTGTACGTTTCTATCAATAGCTGCTAATAATTCTTCTATGCATGTCACTGTGCTGCAGGTTGAAAAGTCCTTGCAGCGCATTCAGAATGGACAGCGGAATTCCATGTATACTTCCCAGCAGAGTGTGGAGAATAAAGTGGGTGGAATTCATGGCTGGCAGTCCCTGTTGACAGCAGTAGGATTTCGTCTTGACCCTCCAAGCAGTGGCCTTCCTGCAGCAGTGTTTTTCCCTACTTCAGATCCTGGTGACCGCCTACAGCAGTGTAGCACCACAATCCAGTCACTGTTAGGTACTGTTTTTAAGATTAAAATATCATGCTATTCTCTTACTTATTGCTTATTTCGCTGAAATGGAAATAGCCAATGGACAACATTAGCAGGAAGATTTCCATGACTTTTCATAAATTCACAGCGAGGTATCTAATCTATAACTTTACACTATGTACTAGTGACAAAAGATGTACACTGTAATCCTTTGGGAAAAGTTCTATTTAAAAGCCAGTGAGACTCAGGCTATTTATGGATATCTCACAAGTGACATCACAGAGATAGCATTCTGGAGCTTTCTTCAGACATTGGATCATCACAATCACATCAAACATTGTGAGAACCTCCAGTTTTGATGGTGCATGCCACAATAGCAAATGATCGCATGTACTGTGCTACTACCGGACTCTGCTTAGACTGTGACTTGAGTGGCACAGAATTGCTGTGCCATCCTGATACCTAGCTGTCGCAGTGCATGATGGGATCAGCTCTCATTGACCTATTACTAAAAAATAATAAAGAAATATCTGGGCACACATAGATACAAGTGCAGACTTTTAGTGGAAATGAACAGGCAACATTTCAGTTCAAACGGGAGCATTTTTCAAATCTAAAAATTCTAAAAAAATTTAAAAATTTTAAAAAAAAGGGAGAAGAATCACAAGTGCATATATATACCATAACACAACTGCCTAATTAATCTAATAATGAGAGCGTAAATGAAATAATGAACACATTGCCAATATAGTAAAACAATGAGTATAATTGAAAGACACATATAATTAATACTCACATAAACAAGAGACCTCCGTCAGTGTGTGGGAGCCACCATAGACCAGATCCCCCCCAAAAATGGAAATGACATCACCACCATCTTTAGTATAAATGAACAGTGTAAAAAAAAAAAAAACAATACACTACAACTTATATTTTATAAGGCTACTTAAAACTCACGCATCTCAGCAAATATATATGGGGATTCAGTCCCACCACGTGGCCACATTGTGCCAAGCACACCTCTACTTCACAGTACCCCACTATTGGTGGGTCTAAAACTAATTCCAACATGGGAGACAAATTAAATAGTGTGAGTGCTAAATAAGCAAAAATGTAATCGGTCATAGTGACTCATTGCCCCTCAGACTGCCTGATCACTCAAGGAGCCAATAACTGGTAATAAAAGCCCAACTGTTAGTTAAGGTTTGTCATTACTATGATTTGCTCTCATAGCTGTCAGTCAGCCTGCAGGTCAATCTACTAAATATTGCGTTTTAAGGTAGGGTTAGTTGGGGTTAGTTAGTGTTACGGATACCTATTGTTAGGGTTAGCATTAAATTATGGTGGAACGCATAGGAAGAAACCGAGGTCCCAAACACACAAGCTCCCAGAGATACCTTGGTTACTAAGGGGTTACCTTCTTTTTTTTTTTTAACGAGTATACTTGAAAATTATTTAGAACATATTTTATTGTGTATGTGTTACAAATATGCCTATTATTTAATTTACCTGTGAAGTGTGGGTCTAATGCAGAAGGGCAATACAGACAATGATAAAAGTAACTGTGTTGTTTCCTCCACTTGATGACCTCATTTCTCAGGTGGACATTTCTATGAGCTTCTCGCATGGGAAATGCTTTGCACTTGGAGAGTTGTGTATGGATGTCATCACTGGGTCTATATGACAATGTAGAAAAAGTACTCCTTTTTTCACTTGCAGAAGTATGGATTGCTCAATTAAAATTGACCTAATCCATTTGGTTGAAACATTGTTGTGTTTACTCTGTCTTATGGTTTAATACATTTATTTCACACATTTAAAGTGGTGCTTTAGAGTTAGTAGAATTGTCAGCATTCTTTTCAAAGCATTATTGTTGTATATCCTCTAAGAACCTTTTTGAATCAACCGCAATCTTATAATAACTGTGGAAGTTGGTCAATGTGCCACAATATACTATTTAAAAAAGGAGAATGCGTTTGTCTTGGAAATGTAAACAAATGTGTTATTATGCATATGTACGTACGATACTCAGTAAAATAATGTTTTTTGTTGTGTAGGTTTGCCTCATGCCGCACTACAAGCACTTTGCAAACTGATTACTGCTTCAGAAACAGGAGAACAGCTAATTAATCGGGTAAGCATGGTCTGGTCGGTCTGTTCATTCTAATTAGAAACAGTTTCTCAACAGGAAAACACCATCACTGATCCATAGCTTTAATTTCTTAACTAAAAATTGGCAATCTAGCTTGGCGAAGAATGATATGTCTGTTTCTCCATGCTCCCCAGTGTACGGCAAATGGCCATCAAAGACGTTTATTTACTAATCAGTGGTTTTTGAGGAATTGGCTACTACGGTGGATAGTGTAGGGAAAAACAAGCAGCTGTTGAATAATTTAGCAATTAAAATGAATAAACCCATCCTTTTGCTATTTTTAATAAACAAAAGGATTCAAAGACAATAATTGCTTGATAGTTATTCCCACATTAACAGCTGCTTATAAGATGCATATTATGTTCACACAACCTCAAACTACTCCAACTCATTGTTTTTCCAACATCCGTTTTACCATTATTGGTTTGGTGAAAAAGGATCCTCCTCCACTGTACGTTAAACAGTCAAGTATTGCACTCAAAACTCATACAAGAGTTATTGAATCATTTACCATTGAACGCTTGGCAAATTTCAATACAAAGAAGACTTGACAAACCCCAGAAAACGACTTTCTAAAAATCTAACTAGACCATTCGAACATCCATAGTGTGTGCATGTTTGAGTTAATGATATGTGGAAACAATGTTACCAAACATTACTAATGAATCCTTGATAATCAGTTAAGGCAAATAAAGTACCAAGAAGAAATGCAACATCAAAACAGCTAACGTAACATAAATAGGTGTTTTAAAGTCAATTATAAACACAGGTTAATGACATGTCACCTATTATCATAACCACTGATTTGTAAAAGCGGTCAGACATGCAGGTGAGATCATTCCAAAATGGATTCATTAGGTTTGTTGTTAACCTTGAGTTTTTCAGAATAATTCTCAAAATCATTTGATTAAAATAATGATTGAAAAAAAGACGGTTTTAAGTTAATAATGATTTCCAACTTTACTAGTATTACTATTAGAATAAGACTATGACATTTTTGGTTTGTGACCTTGCTGAAATCTTTCATGTTTTACTTACCTAACGTCAGAAAACATTATCGATCAAAAACTTTATCGATCTAGATCGTAATTTACCCCAAAGCTCTAACTCCTTGGAACCCCAGGTTGACATGAATGTGATCTGGCCTGATTCAGAACCTAAGGAATAATACAGAAGTTGTAATATACTCTTTGTATTTGAGATATACCTGTAACCGTGCTGTACCATTCATCATGCTATATTTAAACTGGCCTGTGTTATGAGCTGCATGTTTTCTTTTAAACTAAAAGCAGATCTCATTCAAGAATGCTATGAATGTCTAAACAAACCTCTGGAAAGAATGAACTGCTTGCCTGATCTGCACGCTAGCAACATTCTCTTGAAAAGATATGCGTTTTTGATAGATTAACTTAACCCCTTAAGGACACATGACATGTGTGACATGTCGTGATTCCCTTTTATTCCAGAAGTTTGGTCCTTAAGGGATTAAAGACATGCAATGGCCACTGTAATTATTTAAAGATTACAGATATAGCACACTATTCATGTACTTTCAACTTTGTATTCATCTATGGATTCAATCCATACACGCCCCTTTTGTTTAGAATGATCAAAGGCATTCTCTCGCACTTAGGATTCTATACACTATGCAGTGAAGGTGTAGGCAACCTTCAACACTCCTGATGTTGTAGACTACATCTCACCTGATGCTTCCCCGGTATTATGGCTGTTAGAGTCATAGGGGAGATGTAGTCCACAACAATTGGAGTGCCAAAGGTGTCCTACTCCTAACACAGGATGTTCTAGTTGATTACAATGCTGACTAAGCATCCAAGGAGTTGTTGACCAGAGCAACTAGAAAACTTGATGAGTACCATGGAATACATTATTCACATGATATGAGTAAACATGTTCCATTTATCGTTATTTATATTGCATTTGAATGATAAATAATGACCAAAAGGATTTTCTTGGTAGATGTCCTTGTGTTAATCCAAGCAGTTAAACCCAAACACAGTTTAGTCAGGCTTTGCATTAATCTTAAATCAGAATGTCCATAAAGATAGTACTGACTGCTTAATATAATCTGCCTACCGAGCAATCAGCCTAAATAAAAAACACAGCTTAAACCATAGGAAATTAGAGGTGACCCCTCTTATCTGTACCATCTAGTAGGCATCAGTGGGAACTATATACAAAGACCATGCAAAGGGTGCTCACACTCAAAGTTCTGAACAAATATAAATTATATATATATTGCATGGAAGAAAATTGGTCCAATTATTAAATGCCAGGGAACAAATTAGATAGTTTGTTTTCCTCCTTATATGGCAAATACAGAGTTAGAGATTGGGTTATTGTCAAATTTCAGGAAAATCTGATGGTTGGCTCTAGATCCACTAAAAAAACAAAAAAACTAAACAGAGATCTAGATCATCCAAAATTAGAGATACAGTCAATGTTCTGACTTCCCTAATATTATTCAAATTATGTAAATGTGACATGACACTCAACAAAAATAATCTAGTAGATACAGGAAAAATACATGTACTGGTATGTAACTTAAGGCTCTTAACTAGAAAAAGTACAATAAAAATGCAATAGGACTAAAAGCTGGCATATTATAAGCTATTAAGGTTCTTTTTAGATCTTGAGATATCCTTCAGACAACGGAAAAATCATGAGTCTGTTCCAGACCATAGACTCTTAAGTTATTAAAATATTGGTAGCAATGTCCATAACAAAGTAATATATCTGTCTCATAACAAATATAGATTCATATACCATATTTTAAAAGGATAACTATTTCTATATTTTAAGGCTTTCCTATTTCATTTAAGATCAGCTTATTCTGACTACCAAAATTTTCCTCGGTATCAAAATAAATTTGACAAAAATACATTACTAGTGACCAGTTATTATTACATAAACCCATAATTTTACTCAAGAGCATTGTGTATTTCATAGAATCTTCTTTCTTGCTGCACTCATTTTTCCTGCATGAGACTTACTTATGTATACATTTCTCTGAAGCTAAAAGATTATCTTTTACTGCTTAATAATCTTATGCATAAGATTTAAGGCTTGTTTTCTTTTTTTCTTTTTCACGCTCTAAACTTTATTTTTCTGCTTGTTATCTGCTGGCTTCTGAAGGCTGTTAAAAATATGGTTGGAATGGTAAGTACACACATAAGAACAAGACCATCAGACTATTTTGTTTTTGTAAGACATGCCAAAATTATGTTTGCTGCAGTAAAAGTAAATAAAGTTAACAAAACCAAACTTAATCCTGCAACATCACACCTCCTTTTGGCTTAATATTTTTGGAGAAACAGCCTTGAGTTGACCACATACTCTGGAATGTGCATGCCATAGTCTCTTTGATTGTCTACTATATTGCAGCTTTTATACATTTAATGTTAACACTGCATGTCTAAAAGGGTTCCTAAATAGTCCATGGGTGAGTGTTGCTACCGTTTCGTGTCACCCTTGCAATGCACTGCTGGGAGTCTACTACATCATTATACTCTAAACCAGATATTCCCAGGCCATTGGCCACATAGGTTTCGGGGAATACCAAAAATTATTTAATTGAGGATAACTATACAACTTGGCTTTCCCTTGATATTCAGGAGTACATTGTGACCGGTGCTCTAGATAGTTAGAAAAATGTTCAGTTGGATTGTTTTACAAGTATTTATAATTCTTAGAATGACAAACCTTAAATATTAAAAAAAATATATATGACTTCAGACATGTCATTTGCATACCTTGAAAATATGAATTAGAGCTTAGAAAGAGATTAGAAATATAGTTATTTTTGTCTGACAATCAATAAATAATATATTTCTAATCTTATAAGTGCTTTGGCGACTCCTAACTAGGCAGTGATCCATACATGGTTCATACTAAAAGTGAGCTTTAAATCTGGTCTAAAACCAACATAGGCAACCTCCAGCACAAAGCTCTTACGGTCATAATGCTGGCAAAGCATCAGGGGAGATATAGTCCACAACACCTGAGTGCTGAAGGTGGCCTAGTCCCTACTCCTGGTCTAGTACAAGTGCATACACATGTTCTGTGAACACCATTACATGTTTATGGACTGTATCAAAAGGTAATTTGTTAAATTTGGGAAAGACGTTGTTTTTCTGCAAGTAATAGTTTAAATACTTAGTTTGCTTTTGTTCATTGACAATTGGATTGGGTCAACCTTACAGAAGATCCCTTAATTTTAAGACATGTGTTACATTACTCTGTAGATAGCTGTAATCTTTTTGTTTTGAATAAATACGCTTTAATTTATTTATCCTGACAAAAAGTAATACAGTTTTGATGTAAAAAAAATAATCACTACATATTTTAGTGAAGATCCTGCTTGATTGGCGAATGTAGGGTTTTTATGATTAAAGTGTCTAAATTCTTACTTTTATAATTCAGTTGCACCAGGTCCTTGTTCAACTTCAGACAGGAGACAAAGAACATGATTTCTCGTCAGCGCCGATCCAGGTCTCTATCAGCGTTCAGCTTTGGAGATTACCTGGATGTCATGAATTTCTGGCAGCTTTAGGTACAATTATTGGTTTTATATCCGTAAAAGTTCCATTGCTCAAAATGTGTTGTCTGGTGAAAATTAAATTTTATGTTAAATAAAGAAGATAGTTCGTCAGACTGGAAAATAACATATTAAAACATTTCTTAGTTTACAAGTACTGATGGAAAATGGTATGTTTTGCAAATAAAGTTATAATGAAATGACAATCTAACCATAGCTAAATTCTAAACTTTTGTAAAACACTCGTTGGGTCAAAATCTTTGTTCAGAAGATAAGAATTTGTTTAGCATGTTGTTTTGATATTACTTTTGCTTAGATCTTTTCTTAGAAAAACTATTCAAACTGCATCTGGTTAAATAGCTATAAACAGGCCTAATTAGCAACATCCCTGTGATATTGTCTAGTTTTAGATATTGTGATTTCCTGTTTACACTGGGGCAGGCCTTTAGCAAGTCCTGCTAAAAATAATATTTCTGCATAATAATGTTTTGAAGCATTTGTATAATGCCCCATATATATATTTTTAAACAAACTAGAGTGATAATTTGTATAGCTTATACACAGCACGGAGGACTTTGCTGCATATGCTGTAATTATCAGTGAAAAGTTCACAATAATGATGCACTAGAAACCTATCTATTTATCTTTGACTCATTCAGGATTTGACCTGTGTGAAGTTGGCCAAGAAGAGGTCATCCTGAAAACAGGCAAACAAGCAAACAAGAGGACAATGCAGTTTGCTCTTCAATCACTCCTTGCTCTTTTTGGTATGTATTTCATAAAAAAAAATGAAAGTTGTATAGAGTTCTCCATCCTATATATGGGGATGAGTTAAGTAGTAAACATATGGTAAAGACAAGCATATTATTTTCTCTGAAATCCGGCACCATTTTATGTAGAATGACCATTCCATTCAGGATCTTAAAATCAAAATAGTCAAAGGGAACTTCTAAATATATAAAGGAGAGTCCAGAATGGTCCATTTAAGTCCAGAATGGTATTTTTCTTCAACACTAGAGATAATGGGCTAAAGGTGATTTGGGACTTCTGGGCACAGTACAGTAGTTTATATGAGCACTTGCTCCTTCTCATCAAGTTGGTGTATGTATATGTATCTGGGTGTAATACATAGTTAAACACAAATACTGTACACACACCAGCCAAGCCATAAGACTTGCTTTTTCCCACAGAACTCTCACTTTAACAGTGCTCTCACTACTGCAAGGGATTCTGGGTAGGCGTTTCAAAATGAGCTCAACGAAGACTTTTAGTATGTACTTTATATGTGTGTATGTATGTATGTATATATATATATATATATATATATATATATATATATATATATATTGCTGTAAATCCTTGTACTCAGGCTGTATGTTAATCCATAGCCGGGTGCACGATTACCAGGGCTTCAAATTATCCAAAGACTATAAAAAGGTGGCTGCACTCATGGTCATCAAATAAAATTCAATACCTTATTGTAATTCCAATCAAAATCGACATTTCAGTCCCTCGGGGAGACTTTCATCAGGATCAAAGACATATATCTATCTATATATATATATATATATATATATATATATATATATATATATATATACAAACTAGAGTGATATATATATATATATAGCAACAAAAATAAGCTCTGCATTCAATCTATTTTTAGGTGAAAAAATGATTGCCTGAGTACATTTACGTAAATATACAAAACCCAATAATCCAGGTGTGCACTCAGGACTTAAAAGACAATTAAAAGGATCACTATAGTGTCAGGAAAACAAAGCGGTTTTCCTGACACTATAGTGCCCTGAGGGTGCCCCCACCCTCAGGGTCCCCCTCCCGTGGCACTGAAGGGGTTAAAACCCCTTCAGTTACTTATCTTTATCCAGCGCCAGGCTCCCTCGGCGCTGGTTACCTCTCCTCCCACTCCAACGTCAGCTTCCCCGTACAACGTCAGTGGAGCCGAATGGGCATGCGCGGCAAGTGCCGCACGCGCATTAAAAGTGTCCATTGGAAAGCATTTCTTAATGCTTTCCTATGGACGCTCTGCGCAATAGATGTGAAATTCGCATCCAGCGTCGCAGATGAGCCTTTAGTGGCTGTCAGGAAGACAACACCCTGGAATAGTTTATTATTTTTTTTACTGTTTTAACCTCTGCGTTACATCTGTTTTAGCTTGCTTGTTTCACTTTGATCAGAACTGCTTCAGACTTGATGAAGGTAAAATTTCACAAAAGCTTGTCACTCCAATTTTTTTTTACTCCAACAAAAACAATTTAAAAAAAAAAATGCAGTACATAATTTTTTGCATCTACAGTACTGGACTAATACATGGACTCAAATATCGTTACTATTTTTATTTCCACTTTTTATCTTTTAAAATACAGGGATGAATGTAAACTTTTTGGGGTCTATTTACTAAATCATGAGTGATGACAAATTAAAAACTCACTCCAACTCAACAGGCAACATTGCAGTTATTAACTGTGACCTTTCTTAAATCATGGCTCGAGAAAGGTCACAGTTAGTGACCAAAACATTGCTGGTTTGAGATGTTCCAATAAAGTGTGTCAAGATTGAAAGCATTGAGTTCCTAGACCTCTACTTTGGTAAACTGACAAAACTGGAATAACATGCCCTATGGTTATCCCCCTCCCCTCACACACACACATTTAAGAGTATCAAATGTGAATTTTATCTTATGTGTGCCATTACAGAGGAAACCTACACTTTTACCATATTAAGCTGGCTTCAGTCACAAGGAGACAAGAAGCCAGACAATACTTGCCAGGCTATCTTTCTGGCCTCTCCTGGACTTTGTCCATTAATCATCATTATCTCTCTAAATAAGAGTATAGAGAGCGAAGGGTCCATATATAGAATGTGATTATTTATAGAAAACATGGAAATGTTAATTAAACTACTACACTTAAAAAAGTATGTACAGTCCCTTGCATAATTGTTTCCTCCAGTTATACCAACAAATTTACGTTTCATGTTTAACTTATTTTATTTATTTTATAAAAAGAAAAAAGAAAATACAAGAACACTAAAAGCAGGTAAAAGCTTAGAGAAACTAAGTAGATTGCCCTTTGGTTAGTCCCTGCTCAGGTATCCAAAATGTTTTTGCTCACTTGGGCCATTACAAAGAGAACCTATAACATTTGACTTAGAAGCATCCATGGTTCCTCTATCTCTCATACAAAGAGAACTTGCTGGCATTACATTTCAGTACTGCTTTTATGAGACCTGAGCAGGGACTAACCAAAGGGCAAGCTACTTAGTTTCTCTAAGCTTTTACTTTATCTTAGAGTTCCTATATTCTCTGTTTTTCTATAAAAAATACACTGTTTGAAATCAATAATTAAAGATCCAAATAAAACCCCTTTTCCCAGGTTGTAAGACTACCAAAAATGGAAATGTACAAGGGGATGTGAATACTTAAACAAGGCACTGTAAACCGTTATTTCAAGAACTTTTTTAGATTATGAAAGCAATATTGTCTGCATATAAATGTTCTGATATAACAGTTAAAATAGAAGCTCTTGTATGTAGGAATAATCTGCTTTATAACCACTGTTCCTTAATCTGAAAAAAAACAATTCAAGTGGGCTTTGTTTTTAGATAAGGGGACTTTACATTTAATCTTGTTTGTGTAATATAATGTACATTTATGAGCAAATATGATTAAAAAAAAAATAATGTTAAAGAAGTGTTAAAGATGTATTGTTAATTAGTTAGGGATGACACTGATTACAGAATAAAATGTATTTCACTTTGTGTTTCTGCAGATTCTACTGAGCTCCCAAAACGCCTTAGTCTTGACAGTTCTTCATCCCTTGAATCCTTGGCATCTGCTCAGTCAATTTCCAACCCAATGTCTCAAGGCTACCCTGGTCATCCATTCTCCCCAACATGCCCTGATGGTATGGCCTCAGATGCTATATCAGTGTACAGTTTGAGCTCAATTGCATCTTCTATGAGTTTTGTTTCCAAAGCAGATTGCTTAGCAGAAGAACACAAGGTACGTCTGGATCATGACAGACCAAAAAATATATATACTCACAGAACCTCTACAACAAGAGGTCAGTCTTCCCCTCAAACCAACATGTCTTCAAGCAAGGAGGAGCAGGAGGAGTATGATGGGTTTTCTATAATAAGCAACGAACCTCTTCTGTCATACACAGATCCTAACCTCAAACATGACAATATTCAGGAAACAATCCAAGTGTCAGTAAACTCAAAAGGAAGTATAAGCACACCAAATTCTCCTGTTAAACTAGCTCTTATTCCAAGTCCAAATTCACCATTCCAAAAAGTTGGAAAACTAGTAAGTTCAGATACAGGAGAGTCAGATCAATCCAGCACGGAAACAGATAGTACAGTAAAATCTCAAGAAGAAACAAACCCAATGCTTAATCCTGAAGAGCTGGCCCAAAGGATTTTAGAGGAGACTCAAAGCCACCTGATTGCAGTTGAACGGCTTCAGAGAAGTGGCAGTCTGGTTAATAAAACAAATAATTCACCAGATGGTGCTTCCACTCCAAATGGTAGCTCAACATTTAGGTCATCTGAAACAAGCGCTTTTAGTAGACCTGCTCAGAAAGGAATGCCTTCCCCAGTAACTGTGAAACCAAAGCCTCCAACAAGAAGTTCATCTCTTCAGAAAGTGAGCTCAGGATACAACAGCCCTGCAAACTCTGAAACATCACTAAAGGACTCTGGAAGACTCCACAGTGGTCAGCCTTCTCCCAGTTCAGACTCACCTAGTTTTAAACTGAAATATCCTAGCTCGCCATACAGCTCTCATATTTCAAGATCGCCAAGAAACATGTCTCCAAGCTCAGGCCACCAGTCTCCTGCAGGAAGCACATCATCTCCAGCTCTTTCATACTCTTCTGCTGGATCTGCTCGCTCAAGCCCTGCTGATGCTCCTGATATTGATAAACTAAAACTTGCTGCCATTGATGAAAAGGTGAAAGCTATTCATAATCTGAAGATGTTTTGGACAAGTACACCACAACATACATCTGGTCCCATCAAAATATTACGAGGAACTCCAGGAACAATGACTTCAAAGAAAGACGTTCTTAGTTTGTTGAACCTGTCTCCTCGACATAGCAAGAAAGAGGAAGCAACAGATAACCTTGAACTGAAAGAATTATCTGTTCAGCAAAAGCATGTTGATGCCACGCAAAAAAATCCACCAAATGGCCACAAACACTCAGAAAACATTAATGTAGCAAATGTAGCACAGTCATCACCATCAATTAATGTACCTGGAACTATACGCAATTTAAAGTTAGCATCTGGGAATGGGTACAAGTTCCTTTCACCAGGAAGATTTTTTCCATCTTCAAAGTGTTAAAATGTCTTTTTTACAACTTTTACGGCCTTGTTGCTATTTGTATTTTGTCAATGTCCAATTGCCTTCATTAAGTGAAAGACTAAAATATTTCATGTGAAGCAGTGGTCACAATGGATTGCATATATACCAAAGTTGTATCAAATTTAGAAATATAATTTGTAATGAAAATTTACTAAATTTTATATTATGATAATACTGAGGTTGTTTCCTGAAAAATAAACAAAACTACACGTAGATGTAAAATACCAAGTGGGATTTGAAAAATCACATTGAATATTTGCTCTGAGATAACTTTATTGAAATGCAGTCAGTACTTCCATGCTTTAGGTATATTTATAATAGTGTTATGTATCGAAATGTGAAATACACAAAATGTTTTGATATTACAATAAATTCTGTTATTATTATCACTTGCGCACTGAAACATCTTAAAAGAGACATAATGCAACCCACAGATTTTTCTGTAAAACTGTCTGCGGGGGGGGGGGGGGGGGGGGGGGCTGGAATGTCAAAGCCTAGTATACCACCTGCCCATTCTCTGGGTGTGAAAATATTTTTTAAAACTTTACAGCAGAAATTTACTTTAACGGTAGGTATTTCATCCTCGGCTTAATAATCTGAAAATAAGAAGTACATTAATGTGTAGATGTACAGCATTCTTTTGATATGTTGTTATAAATGCTTCATAATGTTAGATGCAGTTATTATAAATAGCAAACTACATATGTGAGTAATGAAGAAGCTTTAAAAGAAAAAAAAAATCCTTATGATGCAGATCCTGTATAAATCAAGAGTTGGCAAAAGTACACAATGGCAAATCATCACTGGCTTAATCAAAGTGAACCAATTTGGTCTGGTGTGATGTTATCGCATACAGGTATATAGGTAGGCATGAAGGGGACCAACTTATTACACTAAAACAGGAGCAAAACACAACAGGAATAAAACACAAGAAGTTGTTATTAAACAACATATAGAGCCCTGGGGATATATTTTGCCATACGGCACTGGTGCATAGTACTTTGAAATTCTCCGGCCATTGATGAATGTCGGTGGCCATTAACCAATGAACCAGTTAATAATGCATACATTCACATGCATTCATTATATGTTGCTTCATAAATGAGTTACTGATCAGCAAACATAGCTGATAAGCAACATAGTATCAGTGTAATATTTTATTCACATACAGCAATTATTCTCATTTAAAAATGGTAACTACTTTTGAAAATGTATCAATATATACAACAAGCAAGATCCAGTTTACTTATTTACTAAACAGCATTTTCAAAGCTAATTCTTTCCCCCTCTTTCTCTCTCTTTATATGGATTTATATCATAAATCAAAAACAGGTCATTATCTGCACAAATAAAGCAGTTTTTGTTTTATGTTATACGTCCTGTGAGTGTGCACTATCAATGGTACGTATAGGTAGAGACTGGAGTCTGGCACCAAGGCATTGACAAAAACCTAGAGAAGTAATAACAACATGGGTCCAGAACAATAACTGTCTATAATATTTCAAAACAAGAAAGAGGTGGTAACTGCAGTACCATTAAGAGATAGGAATGGTTAATCGTGCTCTTAGGTTACAATGTTATAGCAATAACGCTATTAGGTTACAATGTTATAGCAATAACGCTATTAGGTTACAATGTTGCTATTCATTATCAGTTGTAAAATCATTAACATTTTCAAAATTTCAAAAAGAGATTCATTTGGTGCTGGTGACAGACTGGGATGCCATTGAAATTCTATTTGATTTCAGTGCATCAGTGTGCAGTACAAAAAAACATATAAAGAATAATGCCCTGAGTTATTTTTTTTTTTAACTATAGAAGGGGGATTCTCCCCAAAATGTGTGTGTTAATCATTGAATCTCTGAAAATAAATGTGATTTCACTTGTCAACCCAGTTTGTCAGCAGTGCCAAGTGGGTCTGTCTCTTAACTTTATCTTATCACTCTCAGGCTGTATATTGTTCATCTTGGCTGCAAGGAGTAATTGTCTGCCAAGTGTAACATCGTTTTGCCAGTGATCCTGCTCTGTAAAGAATAGTGCATTTTATAGAATTACATCTACAAGCATACATCTTGTAGGACAGCGATTCATTGTTGATCTGTATATGGTTTAAGAAGCACTTCCATCAACCTAATCTATAGTTATTAACATGCTGACTCAACAAGAATGCTTGTGAAAATAAATGGCATTTAAAAAATTTTTTTTTTACAAATTTAGAAAAAATCACATGGTCAATTGTCAGAGGTGTAGTGTGTAGCTCACCTTCCTAGCCAGTCCTTGATCTATATAACATGTCCACAGATCTGCTAGCTTTGAGAGGTATGAGATCATGAGATGGAGTGGGTGAGGCAGAGCGAGAAATGTCCATGATGCAATTAGCAATAGTGACAACGTTTCTACCTAAAAAATGGTAATGTTATCCCAGTCTGCATTTGTACCAAGGGTACAGGCTACCCAGTAGGAAAGGCAGTTTGGGCTGCCATATGTTGCTAAATGGCTTACATATTGGTGTAAATGCCATGAATTTCATTACAAGTTCAGCACAATCTGCACTTGTGTACGTTGTGTACCCATTTAGAAATAATAATGGTGATATTGCATAACATTTGAATACAGGTTTGAGAAATGCATTCTCAAGGTCCCAGACTCAAATTTTCAGGATAACACATCCTATTTTCATGTCAAGTGTTTGCATGTCAATTAGAAAAAAAAACAGAACATTCTGGCAGGATAAGAACCACAAAGAAGAGAGTTAATGGATTACCTTTACTTGGCAAATAAAATGAAAATACAATCATTTGTGTTATATTGTTGAGAAGCAACATTAATCCAATTTCTGCACGAACAGAGATTTTTTTTAAAATTAGCTTCAGTGTATGCACATGTACCTCTGTAGGAAGAGATATTATTTTTGACCATGGTTGAATGATTCCAAACAATTTGGCAATTTTTGTCCATTATGTAGTACCTAGCTCTGCACTCCCCCTCCCCCCCCCCTCCCCCCATCTCCCCGTCATCCTAGTCCAGCCTTTGTAACATGTCCCATGACTTGCTGCATGGGAGGTCGTCCTTTTGATTAAAATTCACATAAATATCGCATAAAGAGGGAATTCATGCTTACACCAAATTCATGTACACACATATTATTCCATGGATGTGTTGAGATAGATAAAGAAGCTGTGGAGTATATAAGTCAATGTTATATTCGGAATTCTTAATAACTCATAACTTCATTTTTAATCTCAAACATTCAGATTTCGTAACCTTAATTTGGGTTCATGGAAAGATGACAGGTGATGTTAAAAAAAAAAAAAAGACAACATAAAATAATGAATTATATAATTGATTATTAAAGGTAAAAACTGCTTAACCCCCACGTGTAACATTTATCTAGAGGGCATTGAAAACATTTTGCAAATAGTGTAAACCATTTCTCTGGTTCATGCATGAAAGGTAGGACAGTAGAGCTAGAAAGACCTGTGACACAATGTGAAAACTTTTTGTACTTCTAAAGTACAAATAACAAGCAATCCCTCCGAACTGTCCTGGCACCAGCGTAAGTGTCCAAAAAGACTTCTATTCTTTTTTCAAGTATTATGAAATAAATTGGAACATGCACCTAGACTCTGTGTTCAGAGCAATATGTGCATGTTTACAAATCGTGCACACAGCAAGCAGACTATCTGGCAATTATGATATTTGGCCTATATTACTTTTTGGAGATCAAACAGGCTACTTTTCTTTATTTGTTTGGCTCGAGCGGTAGCATTTCACATAAGGACACGTTTATTAAATCTGGAAGGAATATATAAACATGCATTGGTCCCAAGAAGCCCTTTTCAATATGTTTCTGAGATTTCATTTTGCTATTCCAGTGCAGGCAGATATCACATTTGTCACCTCCTATGGATTTATGTAAATAAAATTAGTGCTGCTTTCTACATAACCCTCATTCTTGTTGGAATATTTTTAAAATATGATAAACATTTGTTAATTTGGACCCTTAAAGGGGAAGTGAAGGATCAGTAAAATACACACTGTCAAAGATTTTGCATTTTGAGCTGTGTGTGAATGAGAAAAGGTGTTCAAGTAATTGTTCTGCTTGAGTGAACTGAGTACGAGGGGGAAATTATCCAAACTATCTCTGTAACAGCCCTGTTCAACCTTGAATTCATGTATGCAACGTCCTTTACTTCACAAAATGGAAACCTTTTTACATAGGATGGGGTGCATTATCAAAGGGCAAAAAGAAGAGTTCACAAATACAAATTTCTGAAAACTAACTGAATAAATCAAAATTAGTTTAATTTATTCATACATGGTAAAGCAGATGGCTTTATCCTTTAAGCACTAATGGGTATGGTGACATTGAACTATACTGTCTGCGTGTGTACAAGTATTTAGAATTTATAGCTATTATTATTATTATCGCCATTTATATAGCGCCAACAGATTCCGTTCTGCTTTCCAATATTATTAGAGGGGGGGATTTAACTATAAATAGGACAATTACAAGAAAACGTACAGGAACAATAGGTTGAAGAGGGGTTGAACAAGTCTCTCTCTCTCACTCTTTATATATATATATATATATATATATATATACTTATTATTTCTTACAACCCAGATATAATTACAAATAAAAACTAGGCTGCTACAGTTCTGTGTGTGAGAAGGTTAGGTACAAACAGGGAGTGGATAACTCAATCTGACAGATAGTAGGCAGTGCAATATGCAAAGAAAGTTTTTTTTGGTTATAGTATAACTTTTATTTTAGCATTAAACACGATCGTATAGGAGAATATATAAAAAAAACTTTAAAAAAAACAAGTCATGTTCTGTTAAAAATAATATAATGGTAGATGATTGCTGGGTGAGACATATGAATGAAGAACTGCACTGCTTGGCCTAAAACCTGGGATGTCTGACAGATTTTGTATCCTGCTTTGATCTATACATGATTACAATGTTTGTACACAGTTATATATGGGATGTACTATCCAGCTGCTCTAAAAAGGTCTGATCCAGTAATGGTGTACACCTGCCATACTTGTCACTTACCTAAAGAAGCTTTCATCACTTATGATTTTTAAATATAAACTGAGCAAGATTGTGACCAAGTTTGAAACATCATTCACAAACAAAATGTGATAGTCAGTGCTTGCATGATGTGATATATAATGGTAACTACTGTAACTACTGATTGCCATTGGACAGCAGCAAGAATTATAATCTTGTGTCTTTCACTAACAAAGATTTGGTGCCTTTTTCAACCATAGAAACATACAAACTAAATGGTAAGTGCATAGAAAACTTTACTCGGCTGCTTAACTCAAAATGTATCACGAGCTCCAGAGCCAAAATCATTGGGTGCCCCATTCAGTCAAGCTGAGAGTTTATCAGCAAGTGTGTGAAATGCCAAGTGTCCTCAAATGACATCTTGTCTAGTGACTAACCAGGAAATTATATGTCCCAGATTTAGAAGTGAAACTCCCATGATGTCAATTCTGGCAAATAATTGTAGTAGTTGAAGTTCTACAACATCTGCACATTTATCCTTTAGCCATCCTTGCTCTAAAACACATATAGATCTAAACTTCAAGAACTGAGTTGAAACATTAAGATTTTCAAACACTTTTTACAGATTTTTTTTTTTTTTTAGAAATCATGCGTTTTATATTAACACAGAAAGCAGTATTTTGCATCACTGTTACATGTAATCATAACCAGAATCATATTTCGTAAGAATGGCCTTGTTCCTGCCACACTCCACATAATTTAAACCATTTGTGCATATAAAAGCATATTTCCATAAATTAATGTTGACACTATTTTTTTTTTCCAGAATAACTGCATTTGTACCAAAATAACTAGATTGTGAAACTTAAAATATGTGTTACCCACTGAGAGCAGTTACTGCTAGTGATTTGCTGTTGGAAAAGGTTTTTATATGAGCCCATTTGGAAAAACAAACAAACCCTGCTTCCTTGAAATATTATAGTCACTAATCGGTTTACAATATCACTTTTGTAATTGTACTTTGTAGTTCTGAGCTTAACACTACTCTTGTATCCACATATCCCTATGCAAAAGGTTTGAATCCCATTGAAGAAATGGGTTTGTTGTGAAGTTATTTGCAAATTTTTTCATGATGTTAAGTGAAACCCAAGAATATGTAAATAATTACATTGTTAATAGAGCTTCATGCATGTTTTGTGAATTGAAGCTCTTGAAATACATCTGTGTTTTTGTGTATCAATGGGTTTAATCGAGTCCAATATAAAGACAACTTTGGATGATCTTTACATTCTGTGAAGAGAATGTTTGTTAAGAAAAGAAAAAACTTTCCAAGACTTCTTTACCAGTTTGTTGTCCTCACGAACTTCCCTGTATCCGTGCGTCTGATCTATTTTGAGTTATTTTGTAAATTAAACAATGTTGTTTTTTTCCGGGGCAGCGCTAAACCTTTTTATATATTATAAAATGACCTTGTAAAAAGTATTTCATATTTTTTATTGAAACTGCAAAAAGGCATTTGGCCTATTTCTTTGTGATTTATGTGTTTATTAAAAGCATGAAAATATATATGATGTGTCATATCCCGGAGACAATGCTTAAACATTGTTGAAGCCATACCTGTCTTTTCTATGGTGCTGCGGTTTCCCTAAATGAATGAAATAATTATGACGATCCAAATAAAGCAATTAGAAAGTGAAATGCTATTATGCTTAATTGAACTCTGATCTACAGGCAGCAGAAATTTAAATTTTCTAAACAGAAAAACACAGTTTTTTTCTGATAAAATAACGTCTTAATGTAAATAAAATCCAGTGGATTAATGCATGGGCTGTAGACAGCTATATGTAATGTGAATACTGTTGGTTCCATTTAGATTTTTATTGTAATAAGTCTGATGAAGGAGTACAAAATCAATTTGTAAAAATACTAGTACATGACTTTCTATAAATTGCTTTCCAATATAATGTGCTGTAACGTGCATGTCTGTTTAAAGGGACACTATAGTCACTGAGACCACTTCAGCTCAATGAAGTGGTCTGGGTGCCAGGTCCCTCAGGAGGAGAGGTCACCAGCGCAGAGGGAGCCCGGAGCTGGAATAAGGTAAGCTGCTGAAGGGATTTTAACCCCTTTAGCGCCACGGGAGGGGGACCCTGAGGGTGGCGGCACCCTCAGGGCACTATAGTGTCAGGAAAACCGCTTTGTTTTCCTTACACTATAGTGGTCCTTTAAGTGGTTGCAAATACGACTGTATGGGAAAGCAGTTTACATCTTGAGGTGCTCATAACAGATGATACTCTAATGGTCAGATAGTTCTTGTATTTCACTGAATGGATCTACCAACATCCAGCCATGGTAATATTTATAGAATCTTAATGCTGGTGAGTTAGGTAATCACAAATCTTCTACTCAGTTTCATGTAAATGTGTAAAAAAAAAACAAAGAAACTCTAGTACAGGGACCGGGATAAACATATTACCTGGAACCTGTACAGCAGTTAGACACTCCAGGGGTGTGTCAGGGCCTTACCCTAATATAAAATTAGAAGAAAAAAAAAGAGGGCACTTTTCCTTGTCACAAGTATAGGTGCGACCTGGAATTAACTAAAGTATCCTATGCTGTGTGGAACGTAGCAAAGACTCATATATAAATCGAACAGGAGAGGATCTCCATCAGAATAAATCAAATTCCAAAATAATATTACTTACTGTGATACTAGCCTTATAAGGCTACTCCTAAACCTAACCACCAACTGAACCATTAGCAAGTATATTACAGGATCAGCACTATGCTTAAAATTGAAAAAAGGACTTTATTGACTAAGCCTATTTTTTTTTAGCAATATGGTCGACAAATCAATGCTGTTGATATACTCCCAAATATATTGCTGAAAAATGATAGTATTTGCTAAACAGTGAGAGTGCTAAACAAATCTCTGTAAATTGTTACAATGTTCCTATCCTTATTCCTGATTGAGTTTAAAAGTATCAATTTACCCTTATGATGGGGTTATGGAATCACATACATAGGTTATGCAGACATTTCCATCATATTAATGAGATCCAAAATTCATTATAACAAAATTCATAATTAACCTTCCAGATCACTGCCAAGGCTGGAGAAGTACTGAGGAAACTGTGATGATGGGCACTGGGTGAACATGAGTAGGCCCTCCTGCCACCATAACTTTCATTGAGATTAAGTTGTTATGGGGTGAGAATGTTCTTTTAATTATGATATTTCCACATCCCATTCATTTCAACTGGTGATGAGTATTGCCAATTGACTTTGGAACTCCTATATCATTTACCTAGAACAGGGGTTCCCAAACCAGTCCTGAAGTACCCCCTACCAGTCCAGGATTTAGGGATTACCCTGTTGCGTCTAAAATGTTTTCTTTTCTCCAAAAACACCTTAGACACATCTGGGTAATCCCTAAATCCTAGACTGGTAGGGGGTACTTGAGGACTGGTTTGGGAACCACTGACCTAGATGGATTCACTATCTTCCAATGCTGAATTGAATGGGAGTAGAAGTAAAGTAACTTCTCACGAGCTAGTCATTTATGACAGGTATTAACAACATAGGTATTGCAATACTAGACCCACAGGAGGATTGAGGATGAGGGTAAATAGTGCAAATGTAGTCCTGGAGCTATTGTATAATTAAAGCTCTCATGATTTTCTAACTGGCTGGTAGCCATTCCTAGTCTATTTTATGAATTGTAACACAAAATGTTCCACCATATGTTAGTTCATGGTTCCTGTTGCCACATGGATCGTTCATTATATCTGTGCCTAACATCTCTTCGGATACCGATTGCTGATGATACTGTGCAGTTGCATCACTAAGGCTGGTGTCACCCAGTGTGTCATCTCTTCCCCCATCAACCTCCTCCTGTACCAGACCATATAGAAACTTTAGTAATGTTTTTTTGTATTAATGTTACTCGCAAATTATAATTCCTGTAAAACAGGGAATGTAATAGCAGTGACAAACTAGCAAAATTAAATTACACCTTTAAATTACAATATCATACGCACAGCTAAATGTATTTTACATTTACAGATGCAGTGAGTGCTTGTGTGTGTAGGGGAATGCAGTTTGTAGGGGATGTAGTGTGTTGGAGATTCAGCATGTATGTGTAGGGGATGCAGTGTGGGAAGGAGTGAAATAGGGATTTGATTTGTGGCCCATATTATATCAGGACACTGCACAAACAACTGTCCCATTTAATATCACATGAAGTGCCCATAAAAGCACAGGTTTATTAAAGCAACATATATAACAGACAAAATCATCTCACCCCACATTATACAGCTAATTCGGGTATATACAATAACATAAAATAGGGCAAAATGCAAACAAACAGCCACCAGTACCTGTATCTGAGAGCGAGTGGCGAAAAGACTAGACAATATACCTATAAAAATAAAAGATAGTGAGTAGGCGCTTCTTGAAATGCAGCAGAGATAAATGTAGAACAGGGTTTGATACAGCAGTGTTTCCCAGACACTAAATCAGAGTGAGTTTAAGTAAAAAGTGTGTATCAAAGACCACATAGGGAGTGAAAATCCCCAAAACAGGTGTAGTGGTAAACAAAAACCATAAGATACGACCTGAACACAGGCGAGTGGCAGAGTCTTCTCTATAAAATATAAATTAGAAACATAACATAGTGTATACTGTATACTGAAAATATATAAATAATATGAAGATGGACTACCACTCACATTTACCAGAGCCATACCAGGCTCTGTATAGCAGGCTCAAAGGTGCCAATACAGGCTAACGAGACTCCAAAGCAGAAGTATGAAGAATTCCGTAGTAAAAAAAGGATTTATTTTGTAAATAAGAATAAAAAATCAAACTCCCGGTTACAAGGGGGTGGAACCCAAACAACAAATGGTATAGAATGAAGGTATCCACTTACCCCAAACAAAGTAAACCGTAGGAGTGAATATAAGAACAAATCTAAAATACAATCAAATGATATAGTCACAGCAAACGCGTTTCGGCTTGGTAGCCTTCTTCCAGTGCTGGTTTTCGGATCCTCGTGGCTTGCTTAAATGCACCCGGCATTACAGATCACCTGTGCGTGTTTTTCTTCCGCATACGTCACTTCCGGTAATTACGAACGATGTCATTTCCGGTATCGTCAGTTGGAACGCACGCTGGAACGCATACAGCGTTCAGTCGTTTCCGGTCTCGGAAAAATTTGTATTTGAAAAAGAATTGATCATATAAAGGAAAAAATACGTAAATAAAACATGATATATCAAATAGAGATCCACAAAAGTGGCCATCAAACTGTCATTATTGCTAACTCTCCATATCCATTAACCACTTAAATGAACAGAGCTCATAGTAGGGCAAACACATAAGTAGGATGTAGGAGCCGGCCAAAAATAGGTCAAAAGGAAATATAAAAAAGAAATAGTAAAAAAAAGGGAATATGTAATAAAGTATAAATAAGATAAAAAATATTATAAAAAATGATATTATAAAAAATGAGAAAACTCAAAATCTAAATTTAGACCCTTAGGGAATAAGCAATCCATATCAAAAATCCATTTGCTCTCTATCTTTGCCAGCTCCTTTACATTGTTTTCACCCCTCCAATTTTTTCCTTTCTTAAAGATTGCCATGAAGGACAGTACAGATGGATCACTTCTATGTTTTTTGGCAAAATGTGCTGAAACACTGTGTTTCATATACCCCCTCTGGATATTGCCCACGTGTTCCGCAATCCTAGTTTTTAAGGTTCTAGTGGTCATCCCTATGTATTGCAGGCCACATGGGCACCAGAGGAGGTATATGACATTGGTAGAATGGCATGTCAAAACCTGACGGATAGGAAAGGTATGATGATTAAAATGGGAAACAAAGGAGGTAATTTTTTGTTTTTTAAATAAAGTTTTCTTACAAGTAACACATGATTTGCAGGGATAAAAACCCGGCTCAATGTTAAAGAGGTTTTTATTATCTTTTTTCTCCTTAATAAAACTAGTCGTTAGATGTTGTTTTAGATTTTTTGCTCCTCTATAAACTATAACTGGTTTTTCTCCTATGATTCTCCCAAGAGTTGGTTCTGATTTAAGGATGTACCAATATTTGTTAATAATGTGCTTGATCTGTTTAGCATTTTCATTATAATTTAAGACAATTGGAACATTTGAGAAACTTTCCTTCTTTTTTACATTATCTGTTTTTTTATTTAAAATTTCCTTCCGTTCTTTTCCTTTAGTTTTACTTATAAAATTGTCTAAGGATTTTTCATCATAGTTTTTTTCAACCAATCTAGTTTTTAAAAACTGTGCCTGTTCATCGAATAATTTTGGGTCGCTACAATTTCTGTATAGACGTAAGAATTGACTGTTAGGCATATTATGTAGCCATGGGCCATAGTGGCAGCTTGAAGTATCTATATACCCATTGACATCGACCTTCTTAAAGAAGGTCTTGGTCTGGATGGTTTGGTTTTCAATGTATATGTATAGATCAAGAAAGCTGATGCCTTCAGTACTATGTTCACTGGTAATGTGTATATCCGAGTGATTACAATTTAAAAAATCAATGAAAAATCCAAGTGTGTCCACATCTCCTCGCCAAATAAAAAAAATGTCGTCGATGTACCTGCGATAGAGAACCAGATTCCAAAAATAACTCAGCAATTTGAGTTTGGCGCAGCTTGCCTATAAGGCAATTGAATAGAGCGTCATCATTAGGGGAGGAGCTTACTGCCAAACGCGGAAATAACTTTGCGGAACTGAAACACTGCAATTACATGACACCTTCTCTCTTTAGTCAGTGCACTTACATAGTTCTAGACTGTATGAAGGTTTCATATTTTTCAAGTGCTCTGGTTTCACTCAGCTTCCGAATTCTGACTATTCTTTTTTTCTAAGACAAAAACAATACTATCACCACAATCACGTGTGAATAGTGTGAAATAAGTATGTAATATACTTATCAGATAAATCAGGTGAGCAGCCTCCCAAGGATCACTTCCCAGGTAGTGATCTTTTAAACCAAAATACAAGCAAAACACAAATGGGATACGGCTGCAAAATCTAAAAAAAAAAAAAAAAAAAAAAAAAACCATAAATAGAACATAGTGTAATACAATACGTAAAATGCGCTCAAGTGTGCCTCCCCCGATGTAATTGGGGGGCTGAAATCTCCCTCCGCTGCCTGCAGAATCGCAGCACTCTGAATGGTAGTATAAAATAGCAGTAGTTGTGGTCTTACGCGTTTCGTCCAACACTTGGAACTTCCTCAGACACCATAAAATCAAAGTAGTTACAAATGCTAGTACAGTAAAAACAAAAGATAAAGTGCGCTGTGCCTTTAAGACGAATATATTGAACAAGATATTATGATAAAGTGCAAATACGTGCAATTGTTATATAACAAAAGTGACCAGGTGCATATGTGCAAGTGTGCAAAAACACTCTTTAGGTAATGCAATAGTATATTACAAAATAGTGCACAAAATAGGTTTAAAATATACTCAACTTTCCCGCAATGAGGTATACTCTTAAGCTTGTCTCAGCAATCCAAAAAAGAAAGGAGACACAAGCTCATAGGGCAATATGCATGAAAAATAAATGTATAGAGAAATAAACTGAAACACTCACACAGGTAGAGCAATATAGTCTGCTCTAAACTGTAATGGCTTCTCTTAGCAAGATATGCAGACTTGAGGCTGTGGTGACGATCAAAATCTTTATTTTCAATAAAAACAGCTGCCATGAAAATAAGTCCCCTTTTATTCTTTCCTTCCTCCTCTTCTGTTGTGGGTATATCGGTTCACTAGGTCCAGCACCGGCTATACAGGACACTAGATGCCGAATAACAGTTCCGGGAGGCGGGGCTTACGGCCGTTGAGCGTGATGACGTAATACGTCAGAACGTGATGATGCGTTTCGCCGACGTGCTCGGCTTCATCTGATCTGCAATGCCAATATCTGTACATATAAATACTTAAATATACCATCTTGTCTATTTTACTTTTAATCCAACTGACTGGTAAATATTAACTTTGCTATATTTTATGAACAATTTTCACTTTCATCATTATGATCCTTGTGTTATTACTGATAGAAAAAAAAATCAAAATGTTTAAGCTGCTCTGACAAATGAACACATCAAATTTGAAGTAGAGATTGTAGCCGTATTAGTCCAGTGATGTAGATGTATAAAAAAAGATAAAATTTGTATCTTGTAATACCTTTTTTATTGGACTAACAGAATTTTTTAATGACAAGCTTTCGGGAGAACCTGCCTTTCTCAAGTCTGAAGCATTTCTGAGCAAGACGACACA
Organism: Pelobates fuscus; assembly: GCF_036172605.1. Taxonomy (NCBI): domain Eukaryota; kingdom Metazoa; phylum Chordata; class Amphibia; order Anura; family Pelobatidae; genus Pelobates; species Pelobates fuscus. Next base: position 160,280,193 of record NC_086321.1, read on the forward strand.
TAGATACAAATGTTATCTGTTTTTTTTTTTGTTTTTTTTTTTAAAGAGATATTATCTTGTTTTGCCACTAGAGGGCAGCATTGCATAAACATATGGAATAATAACCTATTTAGGGGATTGTTTATTCTCAGGGTTAAACACTCGAACCCTGATAGCCCAAGGCTAAACAACCTATTTCTGGGTTACACTCAGTTGAGACTCAAGACAAGTTCCCTGCTGTTAGATTTGCTGACTTGGCAGGTCAGATTTCTGCTGTGGTTTAAGGGGCAAGTACAAGCTTTTTATTATCTCACAGTCCTCTCCATGCTGCATAAAATAGAAATGACACATTAACTTGTACATACAATTGTTATGACGAAACAAAACCACTGATCAAACATGACTTATAGTATTAGCAAATTTTTATTAAACAACTGATGACGTGATTAGCATATTTTTAAAAACTTGGTTCAATAAACCCAGCCAAGTTTTCACTTCCTCACATATAATTTACCCTCGCTAACATACAACATATTCTGTGAATTTTCTAAATCATGTTTACATGTGTGATGCATAAAATGCTTGTAAAGATATGTGTGAGCTTATGTATATGTATAGAGTTAATTAATACAAAAGGTTTTCAAAGAGTATTAATATTCTACATTTTTCTTCTTCCTACAGCAAAGATTTGAGAACGCATCTATCATTTTAATCAAAACAATTTCAGAGCTTGCATGATATGAAAATGTTGATATTTTGATATGACAAATGTAAACAAAGGTTTTAAAATATTGGTTTTAAAATATTGTTTAGAAATCTACTAATTTCTACTAATGAACAATAAATGTATAGATTATCACAAAAGGTTTTGTTTTGTCAGGGGACAGGATGAAGTGAGGCGCTGAGTGGTCGGAAGTCAGAGTGATCCTGGTGTAGGGAGCAATGTCAGTAAAGTTGGCAGTGTCGATTCTCCTTGAGTGGCTAGTGGTGGACACTGATAGGATTCGGATGGATTAACAAACAGCAATACAGCGATTTCATTCAGTGTAGCGGGCATCCTTGGTCACAGCAGAAGCGGTGATATTAAGAGTGAGGGGTTCGGTCAGTAGCACAGGGGCCCAACCCGGCTTTAAATCGCCATCAAACATAAAGTTGTATGCGTTTGGCCATACATTGGTGCTCATACCCTGGCAGAAATTGGGAAATTTTCATTGATTTTTAAAATATGACTGATCATGCAAAACATTTTATTTTACTTAAGGATAGTGATCATATGAAGCTATTTATTATAACATATTTGTTTGACTCCCTTTTAAATCATAATGATAACAGAAATCACCCAAATGGTCCTGATCATTGGTGTACATATAGTCACTCCAGGGGGCCTGGCCGTCCTGCTGACCCCTGTGACCCTGTACCAGTCTGTGTGTGTGTTTTATGTGTGTCCATGCGTATGTGTCCGTCTGTATGTATGTGTCTGTGTGTATGCATCTGTCTGTATGTGTGTGTGTCTGTTTGTATGTATGTGTCTTTTTATGTATGTGTGTCTTGTGTGTATGTGCCTGTGTGTATGTATGTAAGTGTCTTTGTATGTGTGTGTGTGTCTGTCTCTATGTGTCTGTATGTCTTTGTATGTATGTGTGTCTTGTGTGTGTCTGTGTGTATGTGTCTGTCTGTATGTTTCTATGTGTGTGTCTCTATGTATGTATGTGTTTGTATGTATGTGTCTGTGTCTGTATGTATGTGTGTGTGTGTGCGCCTGTCTGGGGGGAGGGGGGTTGGAACAATTTTGCACCGTGGCCCCATATAGTATATATGTATCTGCATGTGTGTCAGTGTATATAATTGCATACATCTCAGAATCTCGCAAACACCACACACAAATACACCCCTGCATGTCAACACTACATACAAACCCCACCATTATATATAACCACACCACTGCATTCAAAAACCACACTACACACAAATGCATGCTTGCATTCAAACAACAACACTACATACAAACACACCCCTACATTCACTCAAACATACTCCATACAAAAGCATGCTAACATTCAAACACACAAACACTACTGCTACTGCTCAGTTCTAAATACATTTTAAAAAATTGTGGTTGTTTTTTACATTTTAGAGTGGGGGATGCCAAAAATAGGACCCATCCAGGGTGCCAAATACTCTAGGTAGGCCCCTGCATATAGGTATAGTACCAAATTAGTTTAGTTTACCCAGATAGTTGGTTTGCAGCTGTCTTGGCCCAGTGGCGGAACTACCGTGATCGCAGGGGTCGCAGCTGCGACCGGGCCCATCACTCCAGGGGGCGCGTCCGCCCTGCGGACCCCTGCGACCATGGTTCCCGCCGCCATGTGTTGCGGCCCCGGCATGCGAGGTGTAACTGCCGGGGCCGCGCGTTAAGGGCATGGATTTCCAGGGTGCCTGGTCAGCGCTGCGGCGCATAATAGTGCGACTGGGCCCCATGTGATGATGTCAGCCGCTGGGAGGAAGTGACTGCCCTGTCACTCCTCCCAGCTTACAAGAGGAGCCGCGCGGGAGGAAGGAGAAGAGGGAGTCAGAGTAGGAACTCTGACTCCCATCAGACTGAGCCACCACTGGGTCCCGGGGAAGTCCCCTTCAGGCATCTAAAAGGTAGGAAACAGGGTGGCTAAAATATTTTGTATATGTGTGTGTGTTTTTCTGTATAAATGTGTGTCTGTATGTATATGTATGTGTGTCTGTATGTGTATGTATGTCTGTGTGTATGTATGTCTGTGTGTGTATGTATGTGGGCGTGTGTGTTTCTGTATGTATGTGTGTATGTCTGTATGTATGCCTGTCTGTGTATGTGTGTTTATGTCTGTCTGTGTATGTGTATATATGTGTGTGTGTTTTTGTATGTATGTATGCGTGTGTATGCATGTGTATTGTTTAAGGCGTATGAATTCAAAATGAAAAACAAATTATCGCTCATTCTGCAAATTACAAAAAACAATCTCCCAGAACTATCGCATGGTTTAAAGTTGCGTTGATATTTAACTTATTTTGAGAAGAATAACGCTACTTCCCTTTATTTTTGTTATGGTCCTGACTGCTTCACATATGAGGCCAGTAATTACATACAACCTTGCTCTATTACTATACATTTACTGTATAATCAGGTTTACCATAACTGACAGGAACACAGGAGTAAAACATCCTCTGTATCACACTCACTGACTTAACATGGCTGCCATGCTCTCTGACCTGTGAGTCACTAGTTAAAGTGAGAGAGAAGTATCCTACACTCCAGGTATAAAAAAACAAACAAAAAATAAAAACAAGAGACAACCTCCCCACACCCCAAAAAAAAACAACATCCAAAACTCAATAACAATAATAATCCATTAGGAACACAGTACATCCACAGGAACAGTGTCGCTGGAGCCAGAAGGCCAGTCTTCAGAAAGCCCTGTATGCGTTCCAGAAGTTGTAAGTGGTCAGGTGTGGTAGTTTCATTGAAGATGGCCACAAGGAGTCAGGGTGGCAGAACTGGAAGAAGTGGAGGGCGCTCAGTTCAAGGTGGGAAAAACGGGAGCAGGGGCATGAGGAACTTCTGGCTCAGAAGAACAGGCCACCCCAGAAGTAGCAATCAAATATTAAGAGTCAACCCAAACTCCATTCCAGATGTCTGCTGTCTCACTGGATTTGGACTCAAGACGCTTTGGGGTCAAGGATTCGGGTAACTGGAAATGGGACTGGTCTACATGTCTTCTGGTAATGGAACCATCTTCCAGGCGAACTCTGTACATCTTAGGTGCCAAAGATTTCACAATTGAGGCTGGAAGCCACCGAGTGTTGGAGGATCCATAAGATTGGGTCCAGGCCAAAAATGGGAGACTCTTTGGAGTCGACCATCTTTTCTTGAGATTGCAATACATGGTCATGAAGAGTTGTAGGATGAAGCATGTCAAAAGCAGTACATGGCCGTCAGTCTAGAAAAAGCTCAGCTGGTGTTGTACTAGTTGTAGCATGTGGTTGTCCTGTAAGCAAAGGGAAAAGAGTCTAACTTCTGAGGAGACATGGACCTCTGGCTAGTTTAAGCCACTGTGGCCTTGAAGTAGTTCTTGAAAGTTTGCACATACAGTACTGCTTGACCATTGGTCGCTGTATGGTACGGCACAGTTAACTTGTGCTTGATGTTATTAATAGGAGCAAAACTTTGAAATTCATTGCTCGCAAATTGGGCCATATTATCTGTGAAAATATCCCTGGCATGCCCGGACTGGCCATCGGGCATACAGGGCAAATGCCCAGTGGGCCGCGATGGCCATGGGCCGAGGCCAACAGGGGAGATCACAGGATCTCCACTGTCGGTCCATGCAGATCCTGCGCTATCTGTGCACCGGCCCTGCTGTGTGCCTTCATGGGCCGGTGGGGAGATCAAAGATCTCCCTCACCGGCCCACAGGCACTGATATGCGGCCAGAGGGAGGCAGGAGAGGACCCGGGGAGCTCTAGCTAGCAGCTCCGCCAGGTTCCTCTCGCGAGGTCGGAGCATTGCCGCGGTTACCACGTCAAAGTTCAGATCTCGTAAGAGTGAACTTTAGCCCTGCAGGCTAGAGTTCACTCTCGCCACCAAGACCACCAGGGATAGCAGCACGGCCCCCCCTCCATGGCAGCACGGCTCCCCCCGCCCTCCCAGGCTAAAGGTAAGACGGGGGTGAACAAATACAGCGGTGTTTGGTCGTCGAGTGCATGGAACAATAATCAGACACTCGACGGCGCGAACACCGCTGGGACTTCCATCTCTTCGTTCGTTCTACTGGATTCACTTGAGAAGAGCGGCGTTCGGTGAAAACACACTCCCGAATAGTGTTGTCGCGAACCCGAAATTTTCGGTTCGCGAACGGCGAACGCGAACTTCCGCAAATGTTCGCGAACCGGCGAACCGCGCGAACCGCCATTGACTTCAATGGGCAGGCGAATTTTAAAACCAACAGGGACTCTTTCTGGCCACAAAAGTGATGGAAAAGTTGTTTCAAGGGGACTAACACCTGGACTGTGGCATGCCGGAGGGGGATCCATGGCAAAACTCCCATGGAAAATTGCACAGTTGATGCAGAGTCTGCTTTTAATCCATAAAGGGCAGAAATCACCTAACATTGACACCTGTCCTCAAAGCCCTGCCCTGATACACACTGACACAGAGCAGAATAGAGACTGTTCCCCGTCCTCAGAGACCATGATACACACTGACACAGAGCAGAATAGAGACTGTTACCCCTACATAGGGTCACTTGGCAGATATGGCGGGGTCTTGGGAGGGGGAGGATGACTTTCACCTCTTCCCCTGTTACATTCCCGTTGTGCTGTGACATCACCCTTATACGCTGTGTAAAGCATACTATTTAATTTGATCAGCATGGCCACTTGAGTTTTTATAGTTTTCACGCTGCTTGTAGTTTATATATGGTTCACAAAAACCAAACAAACGATAAAGTAAACGTGTAAGGATTCAGAATATTCTTTCAGACGTATTTTTTGTCTTAAGTTTGTGGCTTTAAAGAGGTTTACGTTGTTTCTATGATGTGCATAACATGTTCTTGTAAATGTTTGTTAAATTTTTCCTGGAATTGTAATTTTTCAATCTGAATAAAGATAGTCAAATCCCTGATACACACTGACACAGAGCAGAATAGGGACTGTTCCCCCTACATAGGGTCACTTGGCAGATATGGATTGACACCTATCCTAATGATCCCTGATACACACTGACACAGAGCAGAATAGAGACTGTTCCCCCTACATAGGGTCACTTGGCAGATATGGATTGACACCTGTCCTCAAAACCCCTGATACACACTGACACAGAGCAGAATAGGGACTGTTCCTCCTACATAGGGTCACTTGGCAGATATGGATTGACACCTGTCCTCAAAACCCCTGATACACACTGACACAGAGCAGAATAGGGACTGTTCCCCCTACATAGGGTCACTTGGCAGATATGGATTGACACCTGTTCTCAAAACCCCTGATACACACTGACACAGAGCAGAATAGGGACTGTTCCCCCTACATAGGGTCACTTGGCAGATATGGATTGACACCTGTCCTCAAAGCCCCTGATACACACTGACACAGAGCAGAATAGAGACTGTTCCCTGTCCACAGAGACCATGATACACACTGACACAGAGCAGAATAGAGACTGTTCACCGTCCACAGAGACCATGATACACACTGACGCAGAGCAGAATAGAGACTGTTCCCCGTCCACAGAGACCATGATACACACTGACACAGAGCAGAATAGGGACTGTTCTCCCTACATAGGGTCACTTGGCAGGTATGGATTGACACCTGTCCTCAAAGCCCCTGATACACACTGACACAGAGCAGAATAGAGACTGTTCCCTGTCCACAGAGACCATGATACACACTGACACAGAGCAGAATAGAGACTGTTCACCGTCCACAGAGACCATGATACACACTGACACAGAGCAGAATAGAGACTGTTCCCCGTCCACAGAGACCATGATACACACTGACACAGAGCAGAATAGGGACTGTTACCCCTACATAGGGTCACTTGGCAGGTATGGATTGACACCTGTCCTCAAAGCCCATGATACACACTGGGGGGAGCTACTGTCCTCCCCAACCACTGCGCGGTGGGTGGGGGCCATAAATCACAATGGGGGGACCTACTGTCCTCCCCCCTCGGCCCCCACCCCTGCGCCGTGGGTGGGGGCCATAAATCACAATGGGGGCCTACTTTCCTTCCCCCCGGCCCCCATCCCTGCGCGGTGGGTGGGGGGCATAAATCACAATGGGACGGACCTACAGATAGGAGTGGAGTATTGTTCATATCAGTTTAATACCTTCCGCGTCTCCTATCAGTGGACGTGTATATGGCAGCCATTTTAGGAACCCCACACCTGGGACCTGAGCGAGGTCACCTCGTTCAAGCTGCTCTGGTTCCTTGATGAGCCAGCTGCCCGTGAGTTAACATGTCCCGTGGAGAAGCACTCTGTCCTGTAAAGCCTCACCACAAAAAAATTAAATAAATAACAGCACTCGGAGTGGTGAGTTTAGTAAATGTTCATATCAGTTTAATACCTTCCGCGTCTCCTATCAGTGGACGTGTATATGGCAGCCATTTTAGGAACCGCACACCTGGGACCCGAGCAAGGTCACCTCTTTCAACAGGCGACATGATTTGGCCCTGTAAAACTATCCTGGATATTCTCTACAAGTTCTATGGATATGGCATTGATTTATGTAACAGGGAGATGGAAGAAGATGCTTGGTCGGTCCTCTTACTTGAAATTTGTGGCACTGCGCAGGCAAGCTAATGTGCCACCAGATAGGAGTGGTGAGTTTAGTATTGTTCATATCAGTTTAATACCTTCCGCGTCTCCTATCAGTGGACGTGTAAATGGCAGAGATTTTTAATTGTTGAATCACCTCCCCTTTTTAGGCCAAGGTGGGAAGATGCTTAGACCACTGGTATATTGGTGCCATCTTGGAGGATTTTTTTTTTGGTTTGGTTTTTGAAGCCACAGTGCTGCACCAGTGGGCCTAAAAATTAGGCATGTACACATGCCTGAAAAATTTGGTATTGTTGCAGCCGCTGCTGTAGCAGCGGCCAGAAAAATTGATGTTTGTTTCACAGGCAGAAAGTGCCCTAAAACATGGCGGCTTGAACCCTAGTTGGTGGCGGATAAGTCACGCAAGTCAAACGTCATTCAGAGCTAAAATACAGCAGCGTGTGGACTATTTTTAGCCCAAGGCAGCTCATCTCATCAGGCCTTTTTTAATCGAATGTATCGCCCAGTGTCAGTCCCTTCGGGATCCATCCCTCATTCATCTTAATAAAGGTGAGGTAATCTAGACTTTTTTGACCTAGGCGACTTCTCTTCTCAGTGACAATACCTCCTGCTGCACTGAAGGTCCTTTCTGACAGGACACTTGAAGCGGGGCAGGCCAGAAGTTCTATCGCAAATTGGGATAGCTCAGGCCACAGGTCAAGCCTGCACACCCAGTAGTCAAGGGGTTCATCGCTCCTCAGAGTGTCGATATCTGCAGTTAAGGCGAGGTAGTCTGCTACCTGTCGGTCGAGTCGCTCTCTGAGGGTGGATCCCGAAGGGCTGTGGCGATGCATAGGACTTAAAAAGGTCCGCATGTCCTCCATCAACAACACGTCTTTAAAGCGTCCTGTCCTTGCCGGCGTGGTCGTGGGAGGAGGAGGAGGAGGATGACTTCCACCTCTCCCCCTGTTAGATTCCCGTTGTGCTGTGACATCACCCTTATACGCTGTGTAAAGCATACTTTTTAATTTATTTTGCAAATGCTGCATCCTTTCCGACTTGTTGTAATTCGGTAACATTTCCGCCACTTTCTGCTTATACCGGGGGTCTAGTAGCGTGGACACCCAGTACAGGTCGTTCTCCTTCAGCCTTTTTATACGAGGGTCCCTCAACAGGCAGGACAGCATGAAAGACCCCATTTGCACAAGGTTGGATGCCGAGCTACTAATTTCCCGTTCCTCCTCCTCACTGATGTCATTGAAGGTATGTTCTTCCCCCCAGCCACGTACAACACCACGGGTACCAGATAGGTGACAACGAGCACCCTGGGATGCCTGTTGTGTTTGGTCTTGCTCCTCCTCCTCCTCCTCCTCAAAGCTACATTCCTCCTCTGACTCCTCTTCCTCACAATCCTCTTCCAGCGTTGCCGCAGGTCCAGCAAGCGATGCTGATAAGGCTGTTTCTGGTGGTGATGGTGACCACAACTCTTCCTCTTCACGCTCATCTACAGCCTGATCCAGCACTCTTCGCAGGGCACGCTCCAGGAAGAAAACAAATGGTATGATGTCGCTGATGGTGCCTTCGTTGCGACTGACTAGGTTTGTCACCTCCTCAAAAGGACGCATGAGCACTTGAGGCGGGATGTGGACTGGGGACAGGGAGCACGTGGCGTAGTTTTGAAAGGGCGCCGTCCTCCGCGTGAAATAGGGCCGTGAGTAATGACGTCACGGGTAGCCTGCCCATAGTATCGCATAGGGTGGAAGAGCTGATAGGACATCTGAAACGTATTGGGATGGAGATGCTTAATTGTTCTCCAAAATGCTTGACACCACCCCATAGTGAATCTCTGCAAACTTTAATACCATCAGAGGAGGCAGAATGTGGCAGCCCACTGGGATTATTCGAAAAATTTCAAATTTATGATTTTCCAGACCCTGGGGTTGATATTAGTCCAGATTTACATCTAGTGACCCATGAGGATGTTCCAGGCACTACTTGTGAAATAAAGACAGATAATAAAGTGAATGATCCTTCTCCTTGGGACTTGCACCCTGTCGTTGAAGGTGGAGTAGGCAATGGCAAGAGCATGCTGTGGGTAGTCAGTGCAAACACTCTCTTCCCGGTGAATAATGAGGAGACTAACTATGATGACGTTATTTGCGTTGAAAGTAATGATGCCAGAGATCTTTTGAAACCATATGGAAGGAACGAATTGGTTAAAAGAAAGGCAAGAGACCACCTGCATATAGACAAGAATACGCATAAGAGAAAGAAGAGAACAGGTGAAAAAGAGAAGCTGCAGACTGCCTATCTGCAAATAGTTGAGTTATGTCCTGAAGATGTCCGTGTTACCACAGTGCAGACTCTGTTTGATACACTACTGAGGAGAGTCAGAGAAACCCCAGATCTTCACGTATTGGATGAGTCGGTGCGTGGAGAACAAGAACAAGAAATATTTAAACTTTTCCTGTGTACTGACAGCAGATATAAGAATAAATACCGGAGCCTCCTTTTCAATTTGAAGGACCCTAAAAATCAGATCCTGTTCCGTCGTGTGGTCCTTGGTGAAATCACCCCACAGTGTTTGGTTCTAATGAGTGCAACGGAAATGGCTGCACAGGAGCTGGCCAACTGGAGAATTCAAAAGAGAAAACATGCACTGGAACTAATCGAGAAAGAGGAAAGACAGCCATACCAGATTCAGATGACAAAGCTGACACACAAGGGGTTAATTGAAATTGATACCGTGCCCGATCAGAACTTGACCCTAGAGGATCTGTCTGATTCTGTGTGGCAGCCTCAGGTTTCTCAGCAGAATTGCATCTCAGAGAAAAGGGACACAACATCCCAACACAAGAGCCACCTTTTAGATCAGGACTGCTTTATATGCAAAGGGCTGATAAACCCCCCAGGTGATGCTGACTTAAGCCAATGGGTAATTACCAAGAAACCAGAGAAAATATGGAAACACCATATAACTAATGGCAATCAACATTCTTCATGCATTGAAAAGAAGAACAAGAAATTGTATGATCCAGATACTAGACTCACAGATCCAGCAGACTCAAGTGTGTGGAAGGGATTCCTTCACATGTTCTCTATAAAGCAGTTTAAAGTTACAGCCACACCAGAGTCTGGTTATACCAGTCATCTTTGCCAGGATTTACCAAAAGTGTTAACATCCGAAGGATGCATTTTGCAAGAGTCTGTTTGGGAATATGTGGATCGTATCTGGCCAGAGTGCACCAAGGACATGTGTGTGATCCGACTGAATCCAAGAACGTCAAGTGATGCAGTTTCATATGCTCGGCTGTATTCTTATCTTAATCGGAAGCTGAGATATGCAATCATCAGAAGTCATGGCATGGAGGCGTTCCTAGTGCCTCTACCTGCCGGCCAACCCATCCCTCAAAGATTGCGTCCTTTGGGAGGTCCAGGTTTGGAAGACAACCATCCTATTCTGCTTCTGATCTTGCTTCTTCCAAGCCATCCTTCCTGGACAGCTTATCCCAAAAAATCTTCCAAGAAACATAAAGAAGGTTTGGATATCCCAGATGATATTTTCTCTGACATATTAGCAGATGTTGAACGAGAGGAGAGACAAATGGCCGAGCAAGGGCTCCCTCCTCTAGGTTTCCCAAATTTTGAGCAGTGGAATCAGAATTCTGAGGATACAGGAGAGGAAGTTGGCATGCCTGAGATCATGAATATGCTCCAAAATTTGAGCAATGGCCTTCAGTCCCAGGAGAATTCTCTGTAATTATAGGAGAGAGTCAGGGTGCTAATATTATGCCACCTCTCCATGTGCCAAATACTGTTCCAGCAGGTCTCCCATATCCATCTTTTCCATTGTATCCAGAAGCAGCCTACCCTGGCTGGCATGGTATGTTGCCCCCTACTCATGCAGTAAATCCATTGTCCATTGACCCAGCCAATCTCTTCTCTTACCCGCTTTCACAAATAATACGACCTAACTTCTTATCTGATCAACATTTTACTGCACGACCTCAACCTTTTGCATAAATGTTGTAGTTTTGTTATATTTACGTTTTTTTTTTTTTTTTTACTGTTATGTTTTAGCGAAATATTGAAAAAAATACATGTAATGTGCTGAACATCAAAGCTGAAATTTTAATTTGTCTCAGTAAGTTGAAAGCCATACTTTCTATGGGAGTTTCAAATGTTCAATAATTGTTTTCTAAAGAAAGCATAACTGTCTGTTTTTAGCAAGCAACAACCCCATATTAAGCTGTTTATTCACTGAACATCTATTTGTACTGAATTGAAAACTGAATGACAAAATGTAGGCAAATTTTGGTTTTAAAAACAAATTTTGGTTTTAAAAGCACGCTATAGAGACACCAGATATGATTGGCAATGTGCACTGGAACAGTTCTGCAGAGCTTGCAGACAACTAACTAATCTTCTATTACAGTGAAAAAAAATTATTTCTTTTAAATCTAAAGCTTAAGCTATTGTTAAAACAGATATGAGTGGTGGCACTGGGCAAGAGGGCACAGTATCCACTGTGAACCTCACACAGAAGCTGGCAGGCAGGCAACTGCTCTTCTATTACAGTGGAAACAAAATTTTGGTTGTAAAAGCACGCTATAGAGACACCAGATATGAGTGGCAACTGTCAAAGTACGCTGGCAGGGTTGTGCAGGGTACACGCTGAAGGAAGGCCTGACAGAGCCGCTTGAAGGACACTGACTGGCTGCTATTAGCTTACACTGGAAACCTTTTTTCTTTGAAAAAGCACGCTATAGAGACACCAGATATGAGTGGCAATTGTCAAAGTACGCTGGCAGGGTTGTGCAGGGCACACGCTGAAGGAAGGCCTGACAGAGCCGCTTGAAGGACACTGACTGGCTGCTATTAGCTTACACTGGAAACCTTTTTTCTTTGTAAAAGCACGCTAAAGAGACACCAGATATGATTGGCAACTGTCAAAGTACGCTGGCAGGGTTGTACAGGGCACACGCTGAAGGAAGGCCTGACAGAGCCGCTTGAAGGACACTGACTGGCTGCTATTAGCTTACACTGGAAACCTTTTTTCTTTGTAAAAGCACGCTAAAGAGACACCAGATATGATTGGCAACTGTCAAAGCACGCTAGCACAGGTCTGCAGAGCACACGCTGAAGTAGGCCTGACACCCAGACGCTTGCAGACAACTAACTGATCTTCTATTACAGTGAAAAAAAATTATTTCTTTAAAATCTAAAGCTTAAGCTATTGTTAAAACAGATATGAGTGGTGGCACTGACTGTGCAAATGGGCAAGGCATCCAACCTGACACAGAAGCTGGCAGGCAGGCAACTGCTCTTCTATTATAGTGAAAAAAAAATGATTTCTTTAAAATCTAAAGCTTAAGCTATTGTTAAAACAGATATGAGTGGTGGCACTGACTGTGCAAATGGGCAAGGCATCCAACCTGACACAGAAGCTGGCAGGCAGGCAACTGCTCTTCTATTACAGTGAAAACAAATTATTTATTTTAAATCTAAAGCTTAACCAATTGTTAAAACAGATATGAGTGGTGGCACTGGGCAAGTAGGCACAGTATCCAATGTGAACCTCACACAGAAGCTGGCAGGCAGGCACCTGCAATTACATTACACAGGAAAAAAAAAAAAAAAAAAAAGCAGCCTGATGTTATAGCCCTAAAAAGGGGCTTTTTGGGGTGCTGTCCTTACAGCAGAGATCAGATGAGTCCTTCAGGATTGTAGTGGACACTGAATACCCTAGCCTAGCTATCAATTTCCCTATCTAATCAGCAGCAGCTAAACTTTCCCTCCTCTCACTAAGCATGCAGCTTCAGAATGAATCGAAAATGGATGCTGGGAGGGAGGTTGGAGGGTGTGGAAGGGAGGGAGTGCTGCTGATTGGCTGGAATGTGTCTGCTGACCGAGAGGCACAGGGTCAAAGTTTGCCCAATGATGACGAATAGGGGGCGGATCGAACTGCGCATGTGTCCGCCCGCCGCGGCGAACGCGAACATGCTAAGTTCGCCTGGAACTGTTCCCGGCGGACAGTTCGGTACATCACTACTCCCGAACAAGAGACACAGACTAAGTAGACATACGAACTAGTTGCATTCGTACTTCTGTTATATTGTGAACTACCGAACTAGACCGACCACAAATCCTGATTCTCTGGAACTGTTTGGGGCATGGGACCATGTGTTCGGTCAGTCAAACTAAGACTTCCATGGAAATGCTGAACCCCTGAACCGATCTGGGTAATTTTTAGATATGTTGGTCCCCCAGATCAGGGCTATCAGGAGATATGACTATGTTGGGGTTTCCCTGTGTTTTGGGGGTATTTTTAATACGTTATAAAAATGTGTGTTTTTGTGTCTGGAGATAATTGAGTTAATACAGTGCTTGACTCAGTTATCTCCCTATTATGTATGGGAGTGTTCTGGATGTCAGAACCAATGTGATTGTGTATTTGTTTCTATTGTGGTTTACTCTCAGGTCCAGAGGGATCTAAATATAAGGCAAGTTGTGGCTACCATTAAACAGTTCCTCTTCACCCTCAACATAGAGCCGCGTCTCATGTGTGGAGAGGACAGCTATATTCACTCTGGGGATCGCTATATCACTATACTCCCATGGGACTATAATCACTTGCTCTTCTAAGAGCATATTGCTTCACTCTCTTGGAGGAGAGGTCTACCCACTGGAAGCTGGATCCTGGTCTTGGGTCCAGGGTGGGTGGAGGACTACAGAAGTGGGGACTACAATGCTGATGATGTCAGGTGGAGTGCTTGGAGTACTTGGTGAGCACTAGGAGCATTGATTGGTGGAGGTACCCGATCGGGTGCCAGGCGATCTGCCACACTCTGGGTCCTTTACACACTAGATCCCCTATACACACACTGAACCACCTACACACACTACATTCCTGACATACAAACTCTGGATTCCCTATGCACACACTACATTCCTTGTAAGCAAACACACACTCTCTACAACCCCTACACACACTACGTCACCTATATACACACACTTGCTACATCCCCTATACACATTATGCTCCCTATACACACATTCTCTACAGCCCCTAGCCACATATATTTAGGGCCGGTGCAAGGATTTTGGGGTACATAGGCGAAGATGCATTTTTCCGCCCCCCCACTCCTCTAAAATTAACATCTTCACCTATGTGCCTCCTAACCAGCCCCTCCCTCTTCCCTGTCTCTTAGTGTTCCTCTCCCCTCCCCTCCCCCCTCTTTTCCCTGTCCCTTGGTGTTTCTCTCCCCTCCCCTCTCTGTCCCTTGGTGCACCCCCCACCCTCTTAGCGGTCACACTCCCCTTCCTGGTGTGCCTCCTACCTGTCTTGTAGCGTTGCGGAGCAGATCCTCTACAGGAGCTTCAGTTTTCTGTACCTGGCTGGACTGACAGGAAGTGCTCTCTCAGTGAGCACTTCCTGTCAGTCTGGCCGGGTACAGGAAACAGAAGCTCCTGTACTGCGCTCCGCTCCGCCACGCTACACTGAGTGGTGTATACACACTAACAGCCACACACACTCAATGACAAACACACAGACGTCACTGACAGACACAGACTCACTGATCTGACACACACTCATTCATTGACAGACACACACTCAATCACAAACATACTCTCACTGATTTGACAGACACTCACAAACACACACTGAGACATACTCACACTGACAAAACACACTCATACACTGACAGACACACACACATTCATACAATCATTCACAGACACACACACACACTCACTCACAAATGCATAAACACACACACACACTTACAGACACACACTCACAGACAAACACATACACAGACACACACTCACACAGACACACACTCACAGACAAACACACACTCACAGACAAACACATACACAGACACATACACTCACACTCACAGACAAACACATACACAGACAAACACACTCACAGACAAACACATACGCACACAGACACACACTCACAGACACAAACACTCACAAACAAACACATACACACACACACTCACAGACAAACATAGACAGACACAAACACTCAAACACAGACACTCACAAACACATACACAGACACTCGCAGACAAACACTCACACATACACTTTCAGACACACACAAATTATTAATAATATCCACCCAGCCTCCCTACCTGGAGAGCTGGTGTGGATGTGTCCCTGGAGTCCAGTGGGGCTTAAGTTCGGCGGGCGGCAGCGTTCTACTGAGAGGCGGCGAGGGAGTTCTAACCTGTCTGCTCTGCTCCCTCGCGAGCTGTCTGCTGATGCCGGGAGCCGGAATATGACGTCATATTCCGGCTCCTGCAGAATCAGCAAACGGTGCGCGAGGGAGCAGAGCAGACAGGTTAGAGTTCCCTCGCCGCCTCTCAGTAGAACGCTGCCGCCCGCCGGGGGTCCAGAAGGTGACCTGGCAGGAGGGAGCGCTTCCCTCCTGCCGGTCACTGAAATCTGGCGCCCCCAAAGCCGGTGCGCCCTAAGGCGGCCGCCTGTGCCGCCTTATGGACGCGCCGGCCCTGCATATATTACACCATACACACGAATGAAATCGACCTATTTACACAATACCACAATCATCTCATTCTACACACACACACACACACAATCCCACAAGCAGGCGCAAAACACATGCACCATACGCATTCCTGGCCCTTTTGTCCTCTGGTATCCAACTAATGAAGACACCAGAGACAAGTTAAAAGCAAGCAGCGCAAGCATGTTATTACATTTGCTGCACTGCTCAGAACAAATACAGGGTCTTTTTCTCATGCTAGAGCTCTTCAGCAGGGCTCTGCGCATTGAACCAACACTTTGAGAGGGGGCGTGCTTGTCATTAGTGATGACAAAACACACCCTCTCTGGCCCCGCCCCTTTCTTAGGGGGCCGCTATGATTGAAAAATGCCCAGGACAAAACATTTTCCCAGTCCGGCCCTGCTCCCTGAGATAACCCCTAGTGTTTCTGGCTTTTTCAAGAGACATTGGATGGAAGTCTGTGAAGGGGGTGTTGGGTAAGGTGGAGCCTCCTCTCCATATTTAAACTCCATTGACCCTTGACTCTTTGCTCAGATATACTGTGCTCCTTTCGAGTTAACTACCTTCAGTGCCTGTCCTGGTTTAACATCTCCTGCTTGCCTTCGACTACGATCCTGTGCCGCCTATCCTGACCCCTGGCTTTCCTGACTACTCTCTGCCTGACCCTTTTGTACTGCATTCCGGTTTACTCCAGGCCTTTTCTGCATCTTCAGCAGAAAGAAAGAAAGAGAACCTCTGTCTCCTAAATAGCATCCTAACAGAATATCTAAGCTATTCAAATGGAACTCACAGAAGTAGCTGAGATGCTCAACACCCTGATGAGACAAGTTTCTAACTTGACTCAAGCAGTTCAGGAACTATAAACCCAGGCTATACCCGCTGTACCATAACCACCGATTGCTGCTCATTTGATTCCTCTCCCTGAAGACACAGCAATGGCGCCTGAACCACAGATACTATGCTGGAGAACTTTTCTGGTGATAGAACAAAATACAGGTCTTTCATTATGGCCTGTGAATTATGTTCGACTTGAAACCACTTCCTTTCCGGTTCTCCTCAGGAATGAGGACACTTTCTCTTCTGTGCCAATTATCCCTGTATCCAACGTTGGGATTCCTTCGTAGCTGATATGTCTTCTATGTATAATGACCCAGATAGACAGGAGACCGCTCAAACAGCTATACGTGCCTTACGACAAAGACACTGAAGGACTTAATGCAACAAGCAATTCAACTAGACAGACGTCTACATGAGCAACGCCATGAGAAGGCATCTTCCTTATCCGTTCCACCAAGACCATCGGTGTTCTCTCCTGGTTATCAATTCTCCTCTTACACTGCTCAACCAGAAGAACCTATGCAGGTAGGACTGGTCCAAGGGCGACTGCCTCTTGCAGAACTACAGCGCAGAAGGAAAGAGAACCTCTGTCTGTATTGCGGTCACACTTATCATTCTGTGAGAACATGCCTTGAAAAAGCCAGAAACACTAGGGGTAAGTGAGTACTCCTATCACTCCCACCTTCCACGCTGGTTACCTCTGCACCTCCCTTATCCATATCTCTTTCTTTGCAGTGGAACATGAACACCTATGAATGCCGAGCCTTGATTGATTCAGGACCAAGTGGCTGTTTTCTAGAAGTAACATTGGCTACTGCATTGAATATACCTGTAAACAATAAAAGCACTCCCTTGGAAATACAAGTCAGGTCCTCTATTCAAGCGAATCGGGTCTCTATCAGAAAACATGTAGAATTTATTGCATTTGATCTTGTTCCTTCACCCCTGTTTCCGGTCATCCTTGGCATCCCGTGGTTACGCAGCCATGACCCTGCCATCAACTGGACCAGAGGAAGTTTATCTTTCTCGTCTTCTCACTGTAACCGCGGCTGGTTCCCTTATTTACCACTATAACATCTTAAAGCATAGAACTTAGCAGGGCTAACCATACAGATATCTTAGCCAAATTTTATATAGGTAGTAAGAGATCCTCTATTTAAAATACATAAATAATTGAGAATACAATATAAAATAAGGATTGTCTTGAAAGCAATAAAGTTTTGTCTTTTAGATATTTATTATATAAAAATATAAATATAGACATATAAAATCCATTACAACAATTTATAGCAGAGTTTATAAGCTTAAACTAAATGCTTGCAAATATCATTAACCCCTTAAGAACTAAACTTCTGGAATAAAAGGGAATCATGACATGTCACACATGTCATGTGTCCTTAAGGGGTTAACCCTCCTGAACATGTCATCATGTCAGCCTCTGTGTCATTTTAAGAGGGAGCAGCGTCTGTCTCCAAGTCTCTCCTCTGCCTTAACATTTAAAAGTACACCTATTTATACCTTTAGGTGTCTTCATTTTAGGGTCACCATAGTTCATGTATGAAAAAGTAACTTGTTTACTTTTATTCATTTTAGGACCTCCCTTAACTTGGCAAAAATACAAGGCCATAACTAAAGGGTGTATACATCATGGAAATTTTCCAGGTCAAGATGGCATCTTAAAGTCTGAACATCTTTATCTACTTAGGGTTACCACAGTATATTATGTACTAAAAGAGTCGTAGCATAGCCTTGAAGCTTGTTTATGCATTATTGTTATTGTATGTCGCCTGGGACAAAATGGCGTAAACATATTATGCACTGAAGGTAGGTAAGAGGTTATTGCTTAAAGAAACAGTTATGAAAAACAATATGTTCCATTTCTAACACCTCTAACACCTTGTCAGTTTGCAATATCTCTTAAAGACAAAGTACACAGTTTGAGAAATACAATATTTGCATTTGCCCATAACATCACTGCTCATCCCAATGCCTCGTCGACAGTATTCCAAAAGCCTGTATACACTCCATCTTAGACGTCAATATGTGCAAAGGTCAGGAGATGAATATACTTTCTCCATATCATGCATACCTGGATGTACTTAACAAGAAAGGCGTGGACACCCTTCCTATGCATAGATAATATGATTGTCCCATTGATTTGCTTCATGGAGTTTCCATTTCCTATGGTAGGATATACCCCTTAGCTGAAAAAGAGTTAAACATCTTGAAGGAGTATATTCACGAAAACCTGGCTAAAAGGGTTTATCCGACCTTCTACTTCCACCGCAGGAGCGGGCATCTTCTTTATGGGGAAAAAGGATGGTGGTCTAAGACCCTGTGTGGACTACAGAGAACTTAACCAGATCACTGTAAAAATAAATATCCTCTTCCTCTATTCCCTGAATTAATAGAGAGATTACAGTCTGCAACTGTTTATACTAAGTTGGATTTGAGAGGGGCCTATAACCTCTTTTGTATCAGGCAAGGCAATGAATGGAAAACAGCCTTCCGGTTCTGTTATGGACACTATGAATGCAGAGTCATGCCATATGGTCTTTGTAACGCTCCTGCCTCATTTCAACACTTTCTCAAAGACATCTTCAGAGATCTCCTTGATCAATACGTGGTTGTCTATCTGGATGATACCTGGTCTTTTTTATCCTGATCTGTGGATACATCGATACCACATGTTAGAGGTCTTGAAACGAATCAGATAACACAAGTTGTATGCAAAAATGGAAAAGTGCATCTTCGAGACAACTTTTGTTGAGTTCCTTGGATGCATTATTTGACCTGGCAAAGTAAAACTTGGATCCAAGCAAGGTGAAAGCCATACTTCAATGGCCAGAACCCCAGACAAAGAAACAAGTACAGAGATTTGTGGGTTTCGCTAACTTGTGTAGATGCTTTATACAGGATTTTTCCAAAGTCATTCAACCTCTTACCCATCTTACTAAGACAGATGTGAAAGGTTGCTGGGACCAACAAGCACAAACAGCATTTGACAAACTCAAACAGATGTTCACCTCGGCACACATACCTCATATACCAGAACTATGCAAACCTTTCTTCTTGGAGGTAGATGCCTCTAATATAGCAACTGGCGCCATCCTGTCACAAAGAGACAACCACACATATACCCTTCACCCCGTCGCATTCTATTTGAAAAGACTAACTGGAGCTGAATCTGATTATGACATAAGGGACAAGGAATTATTGGCTATAAAAAGGGCTTTTGAAGAATGGAGACACCTTCTAAAAGGAACATCTTATGAAATAACTGTGAAGAAAATAGACTGAGTTTCGGCATTTTCTTCTGTGTTCGTGCTTTTCTGCAACATTTTGTTTATTTTGGATTTATTGGTTCGGCAGTTTAAAACTACCGAACACCGACCACCCTCCTGGCTCATTAACTTCAAAGAGAACCGTCGATTAAGCGCTCTCTGGGCAGCCGCCGTTCGTATAGCCGAATGCCACATGGAACAGAAAACGGCGTCCATCTTGTTTGCACGAAAGGAGGCAGCGGGACTTGGTCGTCGAGTGTCTGGAACTAAAATCAGACACTCGACTTCCCGAACCACCGCTGAAACATACAAATGCTACCATTCGGTAGTTTGCTTCATACGAACAAGGGGAGCAATCGTTCCTATGAGCCAGGAGGATCCATTCGTGACTTTTTATGCCATTTTCTGAATTGACCGACCGCACACGCTGAATTCGTGGAACTGTTTTGGGCAGGAGCCTTGTGTGTGGTCGGTAAATTATGACTTCCACACTTTTTGAGAACCCCTGAACCGATCTGGGTGAAATTTGAATATGTTGGTCTCCCAGATCGGGGCTATCAGGGGGATACCTGTTGTATAAAGGGGTGTTCTAATATTTGGGGAAATTGTGTGCCCTCTGCCTGGAGATAATTGGGTTATTCCTTAACTTATCTCAATATCTCCCAGGCAGAGAGAGGGAGTGGGTTACTGTAAATCTGTATGCTGATTGGTTATTTCCTTTGTTTACTGTGGGAGGTCCTCTTGCAGGAGGATTGTCATAAAAGCCAGTGTGGCATCAATAAAAGTTATTCATGTTACACCCTTCATGAAGTCTAGGCTCATGCTTGGGGAATATTCTACTTGCTGTAGAGAATTGTCTTGGAAGCTGCATTCATCTTCACTATTCCTCTACACCCTAACTGCAGTTATAATCACTTATGCTCAGCTATTGGGAAAGGAATAGAAGACTGCAGTACCATAACCACTGCAGGCCTTAACAATAACCATCTGTACTGATCATAAGAACCTAGAGTGGAGCCACTAGTTAAAGAGAGAGAATTATTCTACATTCCAGGTATAACAATTTATCTTTCATGGATGATTCCCTCACTGGGTATCTCCCAAAATTAAAATGGGATGAGTCAGCTATCTTCTAGTGTGTCTTTTGAATTGCAATGTCGATCTTTTCTTTACATAGCATATCTATCATGGTCAGATGTTTCTGGGGGTTGTTTAAGCCTTGGACATTCAGGGTCAAAAATGGAAAAGTGCTCATATTGTCGATTTTTTTTCCTACGGATATATTACGCCTTTTTCTCCATTGGCACCTTTTACCAATCTCCTTGTTGCCATTTATGGTATTATAAACCCAAAACTCTCATTTTGCATTTTGCCCAGCAACTAACACAAAATAACACACACCACATATAACATGCTCACAAGAACATACCCTGGATCCATGTCTACCTATCAGGACCCATATCCCCTATTACACAAGTGAGTGACCTCTAGGTATAGTAACAACTATATACTTTAAGAGGGAGGCCCTGACCAAAATGGAACTTATAAAAGATAAATAGAGGTGAGAAGAGAAAAAAGAATTATAAAATGAAAAGGGGAAAAAAACAATAACTCCTCACAATCCAGTAATGAGTCCACTGAATTTCATTGTATTTGTACTTCCATAATATCCTCTTTGGTACACTTCTTTACTGATCTTATTTGGAAACATTTACTTTAGTGTCAATGTTTACAAATTATCCAAATGCTTTTTGTTCTTTTCTATTTCAAAAATAACCATAAGTACCTCATAACTAAACCGTGACTTTATCTCTACACAATTACCCATTGGGTTACTTATATCCAACTAATACTTGTCCCAATTGTAATACTCCTTACTTTAAATAACTCCTTTTTTTTCTTTCCCATATATTTTTTAGTAATTTATCAAGTATAATCACTCTGTGATCTTAGTCAAAACAATATCTTTAGTGCCCATAGTGTCTATTTGTCTTAGTAACAGAATTTCCATATCTATACTATGCCTTTTCATTCATTTTACCCCATCCCTTTGGGTGTTTTATATAAGACTAATACTTGTGCCTACTGTTTTACACTTTACGTTAATTAACCCCAAACTACCTCTTGTGTTCTTGATGATTTTCAATTCATAACGTTTTAATAGCAATAATATTTCCTTATTTATTTACAATATTATACCATTTATCCCCACATTTCTACATACACAGTATAGCTGAACCTACCTAAATGTGTGACAAAAAACAAAAACACAACCCCATCTCCTCCTCCAAAACCCCCCAGTTGGGAACCCCTCCCCTTACAAGGACCCCCGGTCAGGACCCCGTCCATTAATAAGTGCTTTAAGGCAGCACTTTTGTTCTCCTGCTTATTTTACATATTTAGACATCCACTCTTTGGCATTATCTTTAGCATTTAGGGTGTATGTTCTCTCTCTGTATTTACCATAAATGTTTTTAAAGAGATCCCCCAGTTGTATCTTATCCGACTTTTCCTCAAAATTTCAGTAAAAAAACAAAAACTGATCTTTTTGTTCTTGTTGTAGCCCGATAGGTCCTGAAAAAAACTTATATAAATTAAAATATACCAAAAGATATATATTAAGTATTTATCTGAGATAAAATATCCAGTTAAATATATAAAATACAGGTGAACTAAAATAGAAATAAAAAATAAAAAAAAGTCTTTAAGAGGAACAGCCAATCTTGATGAGATAAAACGTTATTGAGGGATTCTTGTCTTTCCAGAGGTATATGCAAGACACAAAGGAAGACAAAGGAACTCCAATGGTGCAGTAAATAATGCAATATGTATATGGAAATAAATGGGATATATTCTACTCACATTTACCAGAGCTATATCCAGCTCTGGTGTGTATAGTGCGAAGTGAAATAATCCTCACTTCTGGGATATATGTGGTATGTAGTTTCTCCAGATATTTTCAGTGGGGATAATTCCAAAACCAGAAAGGTAAAAAATGGCAAATATAGTGCTCTCTGTGGCATAAAATATAAAATACTTAAAATGGAGGAAATGTACTCACATTTTTCTGAGCAGGCTCACTGCTTGATGAATAGAGCGCTGGTGGTATATTCCCCACCTAGGATTCTTTTGGTCCTCAATTGAAATAGTCAAGTCAAGAGTCAAGATGCCAGGATTAAAAGGTACAAATAGATAAAATGAAATATATATCTATAACGCGTTTCGCCTTGCAAGGCTTTATCAAGTAGATTGAAACAAGTAAAAAAAATATATTTTTTGAATTTTTCATCATATTACTCTGGTCCATAGAGACAGCAAATTTTCATTAATTTCCATTTCTAGAGATATTCCTGAGTCAAGTGAGAACCACTCCCGGTCTTACCCTCCAGTTGCATGGAAGTAGACTATTTCTGCATCACTCAAGGGGGTTAGATCAGGAGCAGGGGACTTGATAAAAAATGATTTTATTTTTACGTGGAGGGAAAAAAAGCAAGCCATTTTTTTCTCTCTTTACTTGATATGTAAAAGAACTTTTTATCCTTTTTTTTTTTTTTTTAAAGTATTTTTGGCCTCATTTGCCTTCCTTACTTCCTTTGCCTCTTGGCTCTTTTTGTGGCCACTGTTCATATACCAGTCAACAAAATGATATATTGCTTTCCAAAATGTGTTCACTAAGATGATATAGTGCTTATAATAACACCATTGCTTAGTTAACTTCAGTTAACCAGAATTCAGCAACTTAAAAAAATCACTCCAGCTGCAGCATGTACCTATACTCTCATATAAGTATTACTACTTAGCATAGCTTCAACAGTTAATGTAATCCTGTTGCCGCATATACCTACAGTATCCTACAAGTCTCAGAGCCCCAACAGATAATACACTTTAATACCAAATCACTGATATGTAGTGATGTACCGAACTGTTCGCCGGCGAATAGTTCCCGGCGAACTTAGCGTGTTCGCGTTCACCGCGGCGGGCGGACACATGCGCGGTTCGATCCGCCCCCTATTCGTCATCATTGAGCAAACTTTGACCCTGTGCCTCTCGGTCAGCAGACACATTCCAGCCACTCCCTCCCTTCCACACCCTCCCACCTCCCTCCCAGCATCCATTTTCGATTCATTCTGAAGCTGCATGCTTAGTGAGAGGAGGGAAAGTTTAGCTGCTGCTGATTAGATAGGGAAATTGATAGCTAGGCTAGGGTATTCAGTGTCCACTACAATCCTGAAGGACTCATCTGATCTCTGCTGTAAGGACAGCACCCCAAAAAGCCCCTTTTTAGGGCTATAACATCAGGCTGCTTTTTTTTTTTCTGTGTAATGTAATTGCAGTTGCCTGCCTGCCATCTTCTGTGTCAGGCTGTATGCTGTGCCCATTTGCACAGTCAGTGCCACCACTCATATCTGTTGTGACAATAGCTTAAGCTTTAGATTTAAAAAAAAATATTTTTTTTTCACTGTAATAGAAGAGCAGTTAGTTGTCTGTAAGCGTCTGGGTGTCAGGCCTCCTTCAGGGTGTGCTCTGCAGACCTGTGCCAGCGTACTTTGACAGTTGCCACTCATATCTGGTGTCTCTTCAGCGTGCTTTAACAAATAAAAAAGGTTTCCAGTGTAAGCTAATAGCAGCCAGTCAGTGTCCTTCAAGCGGCTCTGTCAGGCCTACAGTGTGTGCTCTGCAGACCGGTGCCAGTGCACATTGCCACTCATATCTGGTGTCTCTATAGCGTGCTTTTACAAAGAAAAAAGGTTTCCAGTGTAAGTTAATAGCAGCCAGTCAGTGTCCTTCAAGCGGCTCTGTCAGGCCTACAGTGTGTGCTCTGCAGACCGGTGCCAGTGCACATTGCCACTCATATCTGGTGTATCTATAGTGTGCTTTTACAAATAATAAAGGTTTCCAGTGTAAGCTAATAGCAGCCAGTCAGTGTCCTTCAAGCGGCTCTGTCAGGCCTTCCTTCAGCGTGTGCTCTGCAGACCGGTGCCAGTGCACATTGCCACTCATATCTGGTGTCTCTATAGTGTGCTTTTACAAAGAAAAAAGGTTTCCAGTGTAAGCTAATAGCAGCCAGTCAGTGTCCTTCAAGCGGCTCTGTCAGGCCTACAGTGTGTGCTCTGCAGAACTGTTCCAGTGCACATTGCCAATCATATCTGATATCTCTATAGCGTGCTTTTACAAATAAAAAAGGTTTCCAGTGTAAGCTAATAACAGCCAGTCAGTGTCCTTCAAGCGGCTCTGTCAGGCCTTCCTTCAGCGTGTGCTCTGCAGACCGGTGCCAGTGCACATTGCCACTCATATCTGGTCTCACAGTAGCTTGCACGCAAAGCACCACTAATCCCCCAAAAAATGACAGGCAGAGGCAGGCCACCCCGCAGGGGCCGTCGTGGTCGTGGTGCTGTGATTCCCTTTTGCCCTAGAATAATGCCCAGTTTTCAGAAGCCACGTACCCTGAACTTGAAAAGTTCTGAGGACATAGTTGACTGGCTAACACAGGACACCCAATCTTCTACAGCCTCCGCTCGGAACCTTGACGCACCATCCTCCTCCAGCTTAGCTTCAGGCACCTCTCAAGATTCCACTCACCCGCCTGCCACCACCACCAAAACTAGCACCACAGACGCTTTACTTGGTATGTCAGAGGAGTTATTCACACATCCGTTTGAAGAAATGAGTGATGCGCAACCATTATTGACAGAGGATGTAGATAACAGGGATATGTCTCAGGCAAGCAGCATTAAACACATGGAGGTACGGTGTGATGATGATGTTGTACCCGCTGCTGCTTCCTTTTCTGAGTTGTCAGATACAAGTGAAGCGGTTGATGATGACGATGCGTCCATGGATGTCACGTGGGTGCCTGCTCGGCAAGAAGAAGAACAGGGCAAAAGTTCAGATGGGGAGACAGAGAGGAGGAGGAGACGAGTTGGAAGCAGGGGGGGGGGTTGTCGCAAGGAGCTAGTGGCACAGTCAGACAGCATGCATCGGCACCCGGGGTCAGCCCGTCAGCACGCCAATCAATGCATGCTGTGTCCACCACCAGAATGCCGTCATGCAGAGCTCAGCAGTGTGGAATTTTTTTTGTGTGTCTGCCTCTGACAACAGCGATGCCATTTGCAACCTGTGCCAAAGGAAACTGAGTCGTGGGAGGTCCAACACTCACCTAGGTACAACTGCTTTGCGTAGGCACATGATCTCACATCACAAACGCCTATGGGATCAACACGAGTACAAGCAGCACGCCTACTCTAAGCCGCCATCCTCCTCCTGGTCCAGCATCTTCAGCCACGTCAACCACTGCTGTCCTCCTTGCCCCCTCTCAACCATCCGCCACTCAGTCTCCCGCCTTGAGCAGTTCCCGATCATCTGCCCACAGTCATGTGTCTGTCAAGGACATGTTTGAGCGTAAGAAGCCAATGTCCCCAAGTCACCCCCTTGCCCAGCGTCTGACAGCTAGCTTGTCCGAACTATTAGCCCGCCAGCTTTTACGATACAAGCTGGTGGAGTCTGAGGCGTTCAAAAAATTTGTAGCTATTGGGACACCGCAGTGGAAGGTACCCGGCCGGAATTTCTTTTCACAAAAGGCAATCCCCAACCTGTACTCGATTGTGCAAAAGGAAGTTATGGCATGTCTGGCACACAGTGTTGGGGCAAGGGTCCATCTGACCACTGATACCTGGTCTGCAAAGCATGGTCAGGGCAGGTA
This sequence comes from Pelobates fuscus, assembly GCF_036172605.1. Lineage (NCBI taxonomy): Eukaryota > Metazoa > Chordata > Amphibia > Anura > Pelobatidae > Pelobates > Pelobates fuscus. Next base: position 160,306,829 of record NC_086321.1, read on the forward strand.
TATCACCTACACTGCGCATTGGGTAAACCTGCTGACGGCTGACAAGCATGGAATGTGTGGCATTGCAGAGGAGTTGGTGACACCGTCACGACTTGCAGGCAGTCCTGCTGCCACCTCCTCTACTCCTCCTACTCCATCCTCTTCCATAACCTCCTCGGTTGAGTCCTCTTCTGCTCCTGCTCTTACTCCACATCAACGGCACCCCCCCAGCTCCCCAGGTTCTATTCCACATGCCGGATACAGCAGTGTCATGCCGTCTTGGGTTTGACTTGCTTGAAAGCAGAGAGTCACACCGGACAAGCACTCCTGTCCGCCCTGAACACACAGGTGGAAAAGTGGCTGACTCCGCAGCAACTGGATATCGTCAAAGTGGTGTGTGTGACAACGGAAAAAATTTGATAGCGGCATTGAAGTTGGGCAAGTTGATACATGTGCCGTGCATGGCACATGTGTGTAATCTGATCGTACAACGCTTTGTGCATAGGTACACAGGCTTACAGGCCGTCCTGAAGCAGGCCAGGAAGGTGTGTGGCCATTTCAGGCGTTCCTACACGGCCATGGCTCACTTTGCCGATATCCAGCGGCGAAACAACATGCCAGTGAGGCGCTTGATTTGCGACAGCCCTACACGTTGGAATTCAACACTCCTAATGTTCGACCGCCTGCTCCAACAAGAAAAAGCTGTTAATGAATATTTGTATGACCGGGGTGCTAGGACAGCCTCTGGGGAGCTGGGAATTTTTTTGCCACGTTACTGGACACTCATGCGCAATGCCTGTAGGCTCATGCGTCCATTTGAGGAGGTGACAAACCTAGTCAGTCGCACCGAAGGCACCATCAGCGACATCATACCATTTGTTTTCTTCCTGGAGCGTGCCCTGCGAAGAGTGCTGGATCAGGCCGTAGATGAGCGTGAAGAGGAAGAGTTGTGGTCACCATCACCACCAGAAACAGCCTTATCAGCATCGCTTGCTGGACCTGCGGCAACGCTGGAAGAGGATTGTGAGGAAGAGGAGTCAGAGGAGGAATGTGGCTTTGAGGAGGAGGAGGAGCAAGACCAAACACAACAGGCATCCCAGGGTGCTCGTTGTCACCTATCTGGTACCCGTGGTGTTGTACGTGGCTGGGGGGAAGAACATACCTTCAATGACATCAGTGAGGAGGAGGAACGGGAAACGAGTAGCTCGGCATCCAACCTTGTGCAAATGGGGTCTTTCATGCTGTCCTGCCTGTTGAGGGACCCTCGTATCAAAAGGCTGAAGGAGAACGACCTGTACTGGGTGTCCACGCTACTAGACCCCCGGTATAAGCAGAAAGTGGCGGAAATGTTACCGAATTACAACAAGTCGGAAAGGATGCAGCATTTGCAAAATAAATTAAAAAGTATGCTTTACACAGCGTATAAGGGTGATGTCACAGCACAACGGGAATCTAACAAGGGGAGAGGTGGAAGTCATCCTCCTCCTCCCACGACCACGCCGGCAAGGACAGGACGCTTTAAAGATGTGTTGTTGATGGAGGACATGCGGACCTTTTTAAGTCCTACGCATCGCCACAGCCCTTCGGGATCCACCTGTCAGGGTACCTGTAGTCTCTACCTCTGAGAGGGGTAGAGACTTAGACGTTTCTCCTTCCAGAAGCTCTGTTTCTCCCGTTCCTCGCGGTTCCCTCGGTCGTTTACACGCCGGCCGCGAGGGAGCTACTTCCTTTTATGACGCGACGCTCAATAGCCGACGTCATGACGCTAATCCAGTCCGACCTGCCACTCAAGTCCGGAACACGAATCAGGACTCGTCGGAGGCGTGATTACTCTCTAGAGCCAGGGTATTTAATGGAGCTTTCCGCATTTGCTCATTGCCCTGTCGTGGTTCTAGCCAGTCTAGTCACACAGTGCTCTTGTATCCTGATTGTCTTTTGGTTCTGACCCGGCTTTGTTATTACTCTCCTGCTTCTCTGTTATCCTTTGACCTCGGCTTGTCTCTCGCTTACCTGTCTTCTCGTTCCCTCGACCTCGGCTTGTCTCTGACCATTCTATACGTAGTTCTTATGTTAAGTCCGGCCATTCTAAGGTCCGGTATACGCATCTCTCTACTCTTTGTACTCTGCGTGTTGGATCCCTGTCCCGATCCTGACATTACGACAGGGCCAATGGATCCTGCAGGTACAAACAGTCAGCTTGGTTCTTCTGATCCTAGGTTTGACGCCATGGAACACAGAATGGATCAGATGGCACTAGCGCTACAGGCGTTGTTATCTCGTCCTAATAATCCACCAGAGGAGATGCGTAATACTTCTATTTCTCCTGTGGGTTCAGGTCTAGAGGTAGCTACTGTAGGGGCTTCTTCCCGAATTACCCCACCTGTACATTATGCTGGATCTCCTGAGAGGTGTCGTGGTTTTTTAAACCAAATAAGTATCCACTTCGAATTACAACCCCGCTCCTATCCTACAGATAGAGCGAAAGTGGGATTTATTATCACCTTACTCGTTGAGAAAGCTCTGAGATGGACTAATCCGTTGTGGGAGAATGATAATCCATTAGTATACAATTATAATGCCTTTGTAGCTGCTTTTAAAATAACTTTTGACCCTCCTGGCAGAAAGGTCAATGCAGCTAGATTACTGTTGCGCCTTAGACAGGATAACCGAACACTTGTGGATTACGCACTAGAGTTCAGGTCTTTGGCGGCAGAGGTTAAGTGGAATGAACAGGCTTATATAGACGTGTTTCTAAACGGACTATCTGATGTAATACTTGACGAGGTAGCTACTAGAGAGCTTCCTGAGAATTTGGAGGATTTCATTTCGTTTATCTCTCGCATTGATGAACGTCTAAGAGAAAGGCAGAACACTCGAGATAGAACCTGTAGATCTTCTTTTAGACTAGCTCCATCTTTTCAAAGTCCTGAGGCCAAAACACCACCTTTTCCAGAACCTATGCAGATAGGCCATACTCGTCTCTCAGAAGAGGAGAGACAGTACAGGAGAAGGGAGGGATTGTGTATGTACTGTGGAGTCAGAGGTCACTTACGTTTGAATTGTCCCAATCGCCCGGGAAACGCTCGCACCTAAGTTTCTCTAGAGGACAGGCCTTGGGTGTTTCTATTTTGTCCTCTACTCATAATTACAAAGATCACAGGCTTCTATTACCCGTTTCCTTAACTTGGGAGAAGGGAACTCTAGAGACTATGGCATTGATAGACTCTGGAGCTGCTGAAAGCTTTATCGACCAAGTTTTTGTCACCAAACACGCTATCCCATCCCAGTTAAGGGACACACCCTTGGCCGTTGAGGCCATAGATGGTAGATGTGGCGGAACCCACCTCGCCACTGGACATTGGAGGGGCCTGGCTGCCTGCCTCTTACCTGCTGACTATGGCCCCTGGAAAATTGGTACACTTAAAGATTTATATTTGGGCATATTGTACTGTATATTGCTGCTACTGGCCCTTTTAACAGCATCTATGGACACATTGGGACTTTTGGGACTACTGTCCCTTTAAGACTGTGAAGCATGTTCTAGTGTGCTGCCTGTAATATTGTATATGTATTCATGTGTTAAGTTTAGCCTGGGTGATATGTATGCAGCATTAATCTGATTGTTCGGTAGAATCACTCCATTCATTATATTGAGTGAAACTACCGAACAACCAGACCACCCAGGAATAAGTGTGCCTCCAATTACAGTTTGCAACAATGTTGCAAACGGGTAATTGGCAATCAGTGTAATGTAGTCTTTGTCCTCTGGGTGGCCGCCATTCGGGAAACAAACACGTGGCGGCGGCCATCTTAAACTACCGAACAGCGGTGTTTTGCCGTCGAGTGTCTGGAACTAAAATCGGACACTTGACTAGGCAAACACCGCTGAGACCTCCATACTTCCAGAAATTCGTATGGAAACTACCGAATGACCCGCCGTTCGGTAGAAAGAACCCCATAAACAAGGGAATTCATTCAAACCCTCTCCAGGCTCTATAACACAGGCAATTCGCCTGTTTTCATTCCCTTGTTTGTGACCGACCGCAGGGCCAAAATGCATGGAACTGTTTTCGGATACTTTACCCATGCGGTCGGTCAAATCTTTGGAACCCCATATCTCACGAACCATTCATCCGAATTACTTGAATTTTGGATATGTTGTCCCCCTGAATAAGGGCTATCCAGCGATGCTGGATTTAAAGGTGTACCCCCGGGTTTTGGGGTACATCCAGAACTTGGCTGGAAAAGTGTACCGGATAATTGAGTTTAATGTTATCTGAGGGGAGGGGATGTGTGGGCTGAACCATGTATGTGATTGGTTATTTTATGCCTCCCCCTGGGTGTGGCCTGTATGTGTATTATTGTAATAAAAGCAGGCAGGATGAGGCAGTCCAGAGTTCCTGTTTTACCCTCAAAGTGATGTGTCGTCTCATTATTGGGGGAAGGATTTATTGTATGCTGTTCCAGTTGACTGCTAGGAGTGCAAGCCTATTCGTATGGTTCCTATTCAACGGTCTACAGCATTCATATGCTTGGGAGAATTTAAAAGGTTTCTCGGATTCGGTGATTGTGGTGTCTGCCAGAGTGCTTGGAGTCCTCAGGAAGCACTAGGAGCATCCATTAACGGAGGTACCAAGTCGGGGTGCCAGGTGATCCGTTACATTGGTGGCAAGCGGTGGGATGGCGTCCTAGTGTGAGGTAAAGCAGCTCAGAGACACTGTTTGGATTTACAAATTGAGGGCAACGCTAGCAGTCGTGCAGCGCCCCTGGGAGCAGACAAGTATGGAAGGTTCTGGCTCTGGAGATGATTGGCTGGCCGAGGTGAGGCAGCGAGTGGCCGAGTATGGGGATGATATACCCATGGAGACACGCCGGGTGATCTGGAACCAGGTCATGGCTGAGCGAAACACAAGGCTGGACCGAGAATTCCGGTTGGCGAAAGAGAGGAAGTATGCTCAGCAGCAGGAGCGTTACAGCAGCCGAGTAGAGGCTGCATCCGAGGAGGTTAGCCGTCTTTCCCTGAGGCGGCGGGAGGAACCCGAAGTGGGGGTCCTCATAGACTGGTCCTGTGAGGAACCACAACAGGCAGGTAGAGATGGGACCAAGGTCTCTCCACCGGGATGCTGGGCAACCGGCCCAGATCCCCAGCAGCAGCCAGAGTTGCCAGGTGGGGAAGCAGGTGGCCCTTACTCACAAATGTTGAGGGGCCTCACGGGTTGGTCCTGGGAAGACCCACAGATGGCAGGTGGAGATGGGACTGCAGTCTCTCTACCGGCCCTACAGGGATGCTGGGCAGTCGGCCCAGATCCCCAGCGGCAGTGTGAAGTGCAGGGAGAGGAGAGCAGCGTCCTCCCTCCCCAGCGGCAGGCTGAGTTACAGGGGGCAGAGGTAGTTGGTCCTACCCCCCAGCAGCAGCGTGATGTTTTGGGAATAGAGAGCCCAGTCTCCGTTCCCCAGCAGCGGGACACTGAATTGGGAGGAGAGACAGTCGGTCTCCCTCCACAAAGACTGAAAGTAGGCATGGGAGAGGAGATTGTTACCTCCTCTCCCCAGCGGCAGATCATCAATGGGCAGAGCGTTCTAATGGGAGAGGAGATTGTTACCACCTCTCCCCAGCGGCGGATCATCAATGGGCAGAGTGTTCTAATGGGAGAGGAGCTGGTTACCACCTCTCCCCAGCGGCAGCTTAATGTACCAGGGGGAGACTGTAAGCCCCACACCAGCACAGATGGGACCGTGGTCTCTGTGCCCAAGTTACAGGGAGCTGAAGGGGCCGTCCTCCCTCCCCAGTGGCAGTGTGATTTGTTGGGAATTGGGAGCCCAGTCTCCATTCCCCGGCAGCAGAGTGTCCAGCAGGGAAGAGAGAGCCCAGTCTCCTTTCCCCAGCAGCAGGACACTGTATTGGGAGTAGAGACAGTCGGTCTCCCTCCACAGAGTATAGAAGTATGTAGGGGAGAGGAGCTTGCTACCACCTCTCCCCAGCGGCGGATCAGTAAAGTGCAGGGAGAGGAGAGCAGCGTCCTCCCTCCCCAGCGGCAGCCTAACACACCAAGGGGAGACAGTAAGCCCCACACCAGCACAGATGGGACCGTGGTCTCTGTGCCCAAGCTACAGGGAGCTGAAGGAGATGTCCTTGCTCCCCAGCGGCAGTCTACGGTTCAGGGAGAGGAGGTTGTTATTCCCTCTCCCCAGCGGCAGCACAGCTCACCAAGGGGAGACAGTAAGCCCCACAACAGCACAGATGGGACCGTGGTCTCTGTGCCCAAGTTACAGGGAGCTGAAGGAGCCGTCCTTGCTCCCCAGCGGCAGTCTACGGTTCAGGGAGAGGAGTTTGTCAAACCCTCTCCCCAGCGGCAGCTTAGCACACCAAGGGGAGACAGTAAACCCCACAACCGTGCAGATGGGACCGTAGTCTCTGCACCTACACCACTGGGGATAGGGACAGTCGGTCCTAGTCCACAACAGCCAGACAAAATATCGGAAGGGGAGACAGTCGTTTTTTCCCAACAACAGCTGTGTTCAACCAGGGGAGAGGACACCCTGGTTACTTTTTCCCCAAGCCTTGGACTTACAACTGGACACGAGTGGCAGGGGGCCATCTGGACAACTACCCCCTGTAAGGACAGCCAGCCGACTATCAGAGCCCCAGACCGACTGGAGGTCTGGAGTCTCGATAGTCTAAATGGGAAAGGGGAGAAATGTGGCGGAACCCACCTCGCCACTGGACATTGGAGGGGCCTGGCTGCCTGCCTCTTACCTGCTGACTATGGCCCCTGGAAAATTGGTACACTTAAAGATTTATATTTGGGCATATTGTACTGTATATTGCTGCTACTGGCCCTTTTAACAGCATCTATGGACACATTGGGACTTTTGGGACTACTGTCCCTTTAAGACTGTGAAGCATGTTCTAGTGTGCTGCCTGTAATATTGTATATGTATTCATGTGTTAAGTTTAGCCTGGGTGATATGTATGCAGCATTAATCTGATTGTTCGGTAGAATCACTCCATTCATTATATTGAGTGAAACTACCGAACAACCAGACCACCCAGGAATAAGTGTGCCTCCAATTACAGTTTGCAACAATGTTGCAAACGGGTAATTGGCAATCAGTGTAATGTAGTCTTTGTCCTCTGGGTGGCCGCCATTCGGGAAACAAACACGTGGCGGCGGCCATCTTAAACTACCGAACAGCGGTGTTTTGCCGTCGAGTGTCTGGAACTAAAATCGGACACTTGACTAGGCAAACACCGCTGAGACCTCCATACTTCCAGAAATTCGTATGGAAACTACCGAATGACCCGCCGTTCGGTAGAAAGAACCCCATAAACAAGGGAATTCATTCAAACCCTCTCCAGGCTCTATAACACAGGCAATTCGCCTGTTTTCATTCCCTTGTTTGTGACCGACCGCAGGGCCAAAATGCATGGAACTGTTTTCGGATACTTTACCCATGCGGTCGGTCAAATCTTTGGAACCCCATATCTCACGAACCATTCATCCGAATTACTTGAATTTTGGATATGTTGTCCCCCTGAATAAGGGCTATCCAGCGATGCTGGATTTAAAGGTGTACCCCCGGGTTTTGGGGTACATCCAGAACTTGGCTGGAAAAGTGTACCGGATAATTGAGTTTAATGTTATCTGAGGGGAGGGGATGTGTGGGCTGAACCATGTATGTGATTGGTTATTTTATGCCTCCCCCTGGGTGTGGCCTGTATGTGTATTATTGTAATAAAAGCAGGCAGGATGAGGCAGTCCAGAGTTCCTGTTTTACCCTCAAAGTGATGTGTCGTCTCATTATTGGGGGAAGGATTTATTGTATGCTGTTCCAGTTGACTGCTAGGAGTGCAAGCCTATTCGTATGGTTCCTATTCAACGGTCTACAGCATTCATATGCTTGGGAGAATTTAAAAGGTTTCTCGGATTCGGTGATTGTGGTGTCTGCCAGAGTGCTTGGAGTCCTCAGGAAGCACTAGGAGCATCCATTAACGGAGGTACCAAGTCGGGGTGCCAGGTGATCCGTTACAGTAGACCTTTAGTTGAGCCTGTGATTTTTCGTGAAACCATACCTCTTAATTTAACTACTGGTATCCTACACGAGGAGGAGACATCTCTATTACTCATTTCATCTCCTTCTGTTCCCATAGTCCTGGGATACTCCTGGCTTAAGAGACATAATCCTATTATTGATTGGGAATTAGGGGAGATAGTCTCATGGGGCCAGAATTGTCAGGAGAAGTGTTTAAAGAGAGTGTCACCACTTTGCACAGTTAACACACCTACTAATTCTACAGACTCTACAGAAGTACAAATACCGTCCTTGTACCTGGACTTAAGGGCGGTATTTGACAAAAGAAAAGCCGATACTTTACCTCCACATAGGTCCTTTGACTGTAAGATTAATTTACTTCCTGGTACTATGCCTCCTAGGGGTCATGTATACCCTTTGTCTACGAAAGAGAATTTAGTTCTAGAGGAGTATATTCGTGAAAACCTAGACAAGGGATTCATTAGGAGGTCCTCCTCCCCTGCTGGGGCTGGATTTTTTTTTGTTAAAAAGAAGGATGGTACTTTGAGACCTTGCATTGACTATCGAGGTATGAATAAAATTACCATTAGAAACGCCTATCCGATTCCCTTGATCACTGAGCTCTTTGATCGATTAAAGGGTTCCAAGATCTTCACTAAGTTAGATCTCAGAGGGGCATATAACTTGGTCAGAATTCAGCAGGGACACGAGTGGATGACTGCGTTCAATACTCGTTATGGGCACTATGAGTATACAGTAATGCCCTTTGGTCTCTGTAATGCACCGGCAGTATTTCAGGACCTAATTAATGAAGTTCTCAGGGAATTTCAACATGACTGTGTTATTGTATACCTCGATGATATACTTATACATTCTAGAGAAATTGAGACTCACCACGGACAGGTCAGAAGGGTTTTGCACAAACTTCTTCAACACGGCTTGTACTGTAAATTGGAGAAATGTAGCTTTGACCAATCCCAGACAAACTTTCTTGGTTACGCAATTTCTGGGGAGGGGTTTAAGATGGATCCGGAGAAACTCCAGTCCATTTTAGATTGGCCTTTACCTAAGGGTCTCAAGGCCATTCAGAGGTTTATTGGTTTCTCCAATTACTATAGACGTTTCATTAAGGGATACTCTTCAATTATTGCTCCTATCACCAATATGACCAGACAGGGGGCTGACACTAAGAATTGGTCTACTGAAGCACTCCTTGCTTTCAAGACTCTCAAAGAACTGTTTGCTTCCGCACCAATTTTAGTTCACCCTGATACTACTCTGCCCTTCCTACTCGAAGTTGACGCTTCTGAGACGGGGATAGGTGCTATCCTGTCCCAAAGGTTAGGTCTGGATAAACCATTACATCCATGTGGGTATTTTTCCAAAAAATTGTCCGGTACTGAGAGCAGATATGACATTGGTGACAGGGAACTTCTAGCGGTTATCATGGCCTTAAAGGAGTGGAGACATTTATTGGAAGGGACCTTGCATCCTGTTACTATCTTAACGGATCATAAGAACTGTCCTATATTGGGGAGGCTAAGCGATTATCCTCAAGGCAGTCTCGTTGGTCTATATTTCTCACTCACTTCAATTACATACTCACATATAGACCTGGTTCTAAGAATTCTAAAGCCGATGCCTTGTCTCGTCAATATGAACCTTCTGCTGTATCGGAGCCGGTTTTGTCTTCTATAGTACCCAAGTGTAATATTATCGCTAACACAACTCTCAAAATCCATTCTCCGCTGCTTGCCAAGATCATGAAGTTGCAGCATCTGGCACCTAGACAGACTCCTGCGTCAAGACACTTCGTTCCTTCTGAACTCCAACTGGAGCTCTTACAGTGTCTTCACAAGAGTAAGGTAGCTGGTCATCCGGGCATTCGCAAAACATATTCCTTGATCTCTAAGGATTTCTGGTGGCCTTCTTTACGGAGGGATGTTAAGGATTTCATCGGAGCTTGTGAGGTCTGTACTAAGACCAAACTACCTCATTCGCTTCCATATGGTCTTTTACATTCCTTGGAGATTCCAGACAAACCTTGGAACTGTTTGGCTATGGACTTTATTGTAGATTTGCTTGCTTCTAAAAGACAGACTGTTATCCTCACGGTGGTTGATAGGTTTACCAAGATGGCACATTTCGTACCTTTACCTAAACTTCCGACTTCTCCTGAATTGGCGGAAATATTTGCAAGAGAAATTTTTCGCTTACATGGGATTCCTTCTGAAATTACTTCTGATAGAGGCTCCCAATTTGTTTCACGTTTCTGGAGATCATTCTGTTCTCAACTAGGCATCAAATTGAATTTTTCTTCTGCCTATCATCCTCAGTCTAACGGAGCTGCTGAACGTACCAATCAAAAAATTGAGCAATATCTGCGTTGTTTTGTTTCTGAACACCAGGACGATTGGGTTGGTCTGATTACTTGGGCAGAGTTCGCACATAATAATCTCGTTTGCGATTCAACTCACTCTAGCCCTTTTTTCATGAATTATGGCTTTCATCCTTCCATTCTTCCTTCGGTCCCCTCTTCCCAGGGGTTACCGTCGGTTGATGTTCATGTTGCCAATCTGAGGAAATTGTGGGATCAGACTCGACAAATTCTCCTACATAATTCCCTACTGTACAAAAAACACGCTGATAAACGCAGAAGGGCGGCTCCAAGTTTTGTGCCTGGGGATAGGGTACGGTTGAGCACTAGAAACATTCGTTTGAAGGTACCTTCTATGAAATTCGCTCCTCGCTACATTGGGCCCTACAGGATTCTGACTCAAATTAATCCAGTTGCGTATCGCTTAGCGCTTCCTCCTGCTTTGGGTATCCCTAATTCTTTTCATGTTTCATTGCTGAAACCGTTAATCTGTAACAGATTCTCCTCCAAGGTCTCATCTCCTCACTCTGTTCAGGTTGAGGGTCAGGAGGAGTACGAGATCAACTCCATCGTCGATTCTCGTATCTCCCGCGGGAGGGTTCAATACCTGGTGGACTGGAAAGGATATGGTCCTGAGGAGAGGACTTGGGTACCTTAGGAGGATGTCCATGCTCCTCGTCTTCGCAGGGCTTTTCACTCCTGCTTTCCGTCTCGTCCCGGTTCCTTCCGCCCGGTGGGCGTTTCTGAGAGGGGGGGTACTGTCAGGTTACCTGTAGTCTCTACCTCTGAGAGGGGTAGAGACTTAGACGTTTCTCCTTCCAGAAGCTCTGTTTCTCCCGTTCCTCGCGGTTCCCTCGGTCGTTTACTCAATAGCCGACGTCATGACGCTAATCCAGTCCGACCTGCCACTCAAGTCCGGAACACGAATCAGGACTCGTCGGAGGCGTGATTACTCTCTAGAGCCAGGGTATTTAATGGAGCTTTCCGCATTTGCTCATTGCCCTGTCGTGGTTCTAGCCAGTCTAGTCACACAGTGCTCTTGTATCCTGATTGTCTTTTGGTTCTGACCCGGCTTTGTTATTACTCTCCTGCTTCTCTGTTATCCTTTGACCTCGGCTTGTCTCTCGCTTACCTGTCTTCTCGTTCCCTCGACCTCGGCTTGTCTCTAACCATTCTATACGTAGTTCTTACGTTAAGTCCGGCCATTCTAAGGTCCGGTATACGTATCTCTCTACTCTTTGTACTCTGCGTGTTGGATCCCTGTCCCGATCCTGACACCACCCTCAGAGAGCGACTCGACCGACAGGTAGCAGACTACCTCGCCTTAACTGCAGATATCGACACTCTGAGGAGCGATGAACCCCTTGACTACTGGGTGTGCAGGCTTGACCTGTGGCCTGAGCTATCCCAATTTGCGATAGAACTTCTGGCCTGCCCCGCTTCAAGTGTCCTGTCAGAAAGGACCTTCAGTGCAGCAGGAGGTATTGTCACTGAGAAGAGAAGTCGCCTAGGTCAAAAAAGTCTAGATTACCTCACCTTTATTAAGATGAATGAGGGATGGATCCCGAAGGGACTGACACTGGGTGATACATTTGATTAAAAAAGGCCTGATGAGATGAGCTGCCTTGGGCTAAAAATGGTCCACACGCTGCTGTATTTTAGCTCTGAATGACGTTTGACTTGCGTGACTTATCCGCCACCAACTAGGGTTCAAGCCGCCATGTTTTAGGGCACTTTCTGCCTGTGAAACAAACATCAATTTTTATGGCTGCTGCTACAGCAGCGGCTGCAACAATACCAAATTTTTCAGGCATGTGTACATGCCTAATTTTTAGGCCCACTGGTGCAGCACTGTGGCTTCAAAAAACAAACCAAAAAAAAAAGGCACATAGTGACCCTATGTAGGTGGAACAGTCCCTGTGCTGGGTGTCCATGCTACTAGACCCCCGGTCTCTATTCTGCTCTGTGTCAGTGTGTATCATGGTCGCTGAGGATGGGGAACAGTCTCTATTCTGCTCTTGCATTTCTATTTCTTCTTAGATAACAAAAAAAATCTGAGACGACATTGGCAGGGCTATTCACTTGTGTGATCTGTCATGAATTGTCATTTGAATGTTAATTTGAACTGTGGGGCACAAGAACTTGAATCTGACAATTTTTATTTTATCAGAGAACTTGTTCGGGATACAGAAAGGAAGAAAGGGAGGGTAAGCGGTTAAGGTACATCGATCTTATTCACATCTTATACATTCAAGAGCAAACTGGTTATTCATTCTCGTGGGAGTTTTTCCGCTGCCCTTGTGCCTTCGGTCTAGTACCATGTCAGGGTTGTCTTTCTCTCCTAAACCTGGGTTTGGTCCGGAGTATGGGAAGGGGTAAACCTGGGGACAGGCTATGGTAGGGGAAGAAGAACGGGGGAAATAGACGTCGGAAGCCCCTCATCTCCCTTTGTCTCCTTCTTAGTTAACACGCTGTGTGCGGTCACCGGGTCTATTCCCTTACCTAACTACTTAACTATGTAAAATTAATTAACCATGTTTTAGAGAAGGAGATAAAAAAAACAAAAAAAAACAAACACCTTGCTCGATTCTAGAAACCTGGTGTGTATGGTAATCTGACCCAAGTCAATGAGGCAAAACTGCAGATGGAGGAAACATGCGAACTCACAGGTTACAGTAGCACCACCACTCAAAAAACACTGAATAAACAGACGCAGAACTGTAGCCGTCTCTATATTTTAAAGCAAAGTAAGTCATACAATTCAATCACCACCCTCATTTTCTAAAAGGGGAAAAATTACTACCAGTGAAGTTCAGCCCACGCCCGGCTCCAACCAAGTGACTGAAATCCTTCAAGATGGCACCAATATACCAGTGGTCTAAGCATCTTCCCACCTTGGCCTAAAAAGGGAAGATGATTCCACAATTAAAAATCGCTGCCATATACACGTCCACTGATAGGAGACGCGGAAGGTATTAAACTGATATGAACATTTACTAAACTCACCACTCCAAGTGCTGTTATTTATTTAAATTTTTTTGGGTGAGGCTTTACAGGACAGAGTGCTTACGGGCAGCTGGCTCATCAAGGAACCAGAGCAGCTTGAACGAGCAGCTTGAATGGTGTCCCAATAGCTTGCATTTAAAAACCAAAAAACATTTTTCACTGTTATAGATTGAATAGCAGTTAGTTGTCTCCAAGCGTCTGTGTGTCAGGCCTGCTCATCTGCCCACAGTCAGGTGTCTGTCAAGGACATGTTTGAGCGTAAGAAGCCAATGTCAGAAAGTCACCCCCTTGCCCGGCGTCTGACAGCTGGCTTGTCTGTACTATTGGCCCGCCAGCTTTCACCATACAAGCTGGTGGAGTCTGAGGCGTTCAAAAAATTTGTAGCTATTGGGACACCGCAGTGAAAGGTACCAGGCCGAAATTTCTTTTCACAAAAGAACAAATTTGTTGGCGGCATTGAAGTTGGGCAAGTTGAAACATGTGCCGTGCATGGCACATGTGTGTAATCTGATCGTACAACGCTTTGTGCATAAGTACACAGGCTTACAGGACGTCCTTCTTGTCTCTGTACTTAACTGCCAACAGCTCCTCTTGGCGCCGAGCTGAGGTCTCCCCCCTTCGTAGCCGGGTGCGTGCAAGTTGTCCTGGGAAACCTGTGCTGTTCTTTTTAATTGTGCTGCAAGCTACTGTATCAAAACAGTACAGTAGCTTGAACAAAGGGACACTTGTATAAAAATTGTCAGTATACAAGTGGTACCCTTTGTTCATCAGGGGGAATATAAGGTCCCAGAAATCTAGCCACTGATTCCCATATGTTCTGGGCAACCTGGAGGGTCAAGGTGGCTATCCTTTCCCTCGTACACCCGGAAGGCCTGAGTATACCCAGTCTCGCTATCACAGAGCTTATACATCTTTACACCATACCTAGAGCGCTTGGAAGGAACATACTGCTTGAATCCCAGCCTTCCCTTATACTTCATCAGGGATTCATCCACGCATATATTCCTTCCAGGTGTATAAGCCTCTGCAAACCTGGCAGCAAAGTGGGTAATCAGGGGGCGGATTTTATACAGCCTGTCAAACTGGGGATGCTCCCTAGGGGGACACAGGCTGTTGTCGCTGAAGTGCATGAAATGCAGAATCATTTCATACCTCTTCCTCGACATACATTGGGAGTAAATGGGGGTAGAGCAGATGGGGCTACTGCTCCAGTAGGAGCGGATGGAGGGCTTCTTTATGATGCCCATCAGCATAGTCAATGCCCAGAATCTTTTAAATTCTGGCACAGTGTGTATCTTTGCTAAACAAGAGTCCGGATTTGTAGCTCAGAATTGATGGGCATATACATTAGTTTGGGCGACAATGTTCATTCACCAATACAGGGATCCTTAGGACAGGTGTCAATCTATATCTGCCAAGTGACCCTATGTAGGGGGAACAGTCCCTATTCTGCTCTGTGTCAGTGTGTATCATGGTCTTTGAGGACAGGTGTCAATCCATATCTGCCAAGTGACCCTATGTAGGGGGAACAGTCCCTATTCTGCTCTGTGTCAGTGTGTATCAGGGATCCTTAGGACAGGTGTCAATCCATATCTGCCAAGTAACCCTATGTAGGGGGAACAGTCTCTATTCTGCTCTGTGTGAGGAGGAGGAACGGGAAATGAGTAGCTCGGCATCCAACCTTGTGCAAATGGGGTCTTTCATGCTGTCGTGCCTGTTGAGGGACCCTCGTATAAAAAGGCTGAAGGAGAACGACCTGTGCTGGGTGTCCACGCTACTAGACCCCCGGTCTCTATTCTGCTCTTTGTCAGTGTGTTTCATGGTCTCTGAGGACGGGGAACAGTCTCTATTCTGCTCTGTGTCAGTGTGTATCAGGGGCTTTGAGGACAGGTGTCAATCCATATCTGCCAAGTGACCCTATGTAGGGGGAACAGTCTCTATTCTGCTCTGTGTGAGGAGGAGGAACGGGAAATGAGTAGCTCGGCATCCAACCTTGTGCAAATGGGGTCTTTCATGCTGTCGTGCCTGTTGAGGGACCCTCGTATAAAAAGGCTGAAGGAGAACGACCTGTTCTGGGTGTCCACGCTACTAGACCCCCGGTATATATTTTCTTCCGCCCCCAAAATGGCCAAATAAAAAGGCAATATAACCGTCGCACTTTGGAAAAAAAAAAAAAGAGCGCAAAAAAAATTAATCCTTATTAAGTCCTCCCCCCTTTTTTTTTTACTTTAGGGCCCCCACCCGCTCAGGGAAGGGGGACCCTTTTTTTTTTTTTTTAACACACAGGCTGCTCACTTATTAATAGACATGCCCCTACTCGCGGTATTGCGAGTAGGGGCACAATTTACTAATACTAAGTAATTTTTACTTAGTATTAGTAAATTTGGCTGAAAGACCACAAAAAAAAAAAAAAAAATAGGGGGCGGACCCAACATTGCATATGTTCGCCATCCGTGGCAAACGCGAACACGCTCCGTTCGGGACATCACTATATCCCCACCACACAGAGTGTAACAAGGGCAAGCCCTGATCCTCCGCTGGAGCACCTACCTGTGGGTCGCAGGGCAAGAACCAGCCTCAGTCTAGCGCAAACACCTGCAAACAAGGCCGATATTCAAAACCTGTTGAACGAGATAAAAGCCCTATTTGTTGCAAACATCGCATTAATCCAAGAGGACTTGGGAGCCATAACGGCTAGATTGCCATTACTAGAGGACTCTGGTGAAATTACAAAAAGCAGACAGGATGAACAGCAGTCCGAGATCGACAAGCTCAAGCAAGCAAACCTCCTCATGGAAGGTAGAATTGCAGCGCTTGAAGATTCCAATCGACAACGTAACCACAACGTATCACAGACATCGAAGTCCCTCGTTACACCCGACGCCTACTAAGCTCCATGCTATCGCCATCCAAGGCTAGAGCTATCTCACTGGAGAATTATTTTTGGATTCCCAAATCAGCTAGAGCCCCGGCCGGGGTCCCTAGAGTCTGCTCTGTTTCCAGTCGGTAAGGAGTAAGCAACTTGTGCAGGCAGCTGTCCGTGACTCACCCACGTACCATTTTGAAGGAGCTGATCTCTCATTCTACAATGACCTGGCTAGGTCCACCATGGTCTGGTGACAATCTCTCTGCCCGGTTGCACAGCACTTAAGGGAACATAAAGTGGCATACCATTGGGGACCTGGCCACAAACTATCAGTGCTCCACAATGGGAAGCGAATCCAATTACTGCACCAGTCAAACGTGGCACTGGGATTGCCTCTACTAGATATTTTTCTGAAATCTACTCCAGGTACAAACCCCCAACCTTCGGCCCAAGTGTGGTATGTGAGCAGCATTCAACCTTTTTACCCGAAACCCAGATCGGCAGCAGTGGAGCCGAACACAGCTGGCAGCTGAGCAACATCCCTAAGCATAGCACATAGACTTTCCTTACAATACCAGTTAACACTGTTTTGCTTATCACCCCATTGGAGATGACTGACTTTTGGCTGTACATAACCCAAAATACACTGATTTTATGTTTGTTGATTTCTTTTGTCTTTTGTTGTATGCGTTTTCACCTATTGCACCAAAGTGTTCTTACGTAAGTGCTCTCTCTCTCTCGAGACTTATACCCTCCCATTTGAAGCTAGCGTTTACACTACTCACCATAAAAAAATGTGCATTACCCATCTGATAATGTCCCATCTCTTGGCAGTTAGACTGCACTGTATTCACTACTGTCTTTTGTCATATGTTGCTGTCTATTACTTGTTTTTGAATGCACTTAAAAATGTAGCAAGCTATGCTTTTAAATCTGTACGTATACCTTTATGCTACATTAAAATACATATAATCTAAAAAGAAAAAAAAAGTATGCATACCCTTAGTTCTTAAGACTGTGTATTGCTTTACTTTAGCAGGGGTGCAGTCTTTTGTAATAGGCCCCTAATTCTTGCAGGCGGTATAGCTGCCTATTTGTCTTGGCAAAATGGCTCTATTTTGTATGCATACTCTATTTTGGTCTTGTCACTCCAAATTACAATGTGCCAGAGGCATATAAAGTTGTTGTCGGGCATATTGTAACCTGGCTTTTTTGTGGCATTGGCGCAGTAAAGGCTTCTTTGTGGCAATTCAACCATGCAGCTCATTTTTGTTCAAGCATCATTGTATTGTGCTCCTTGAAACAACCACACTGTCTTTTTCCAGAGCAGTCCGTATTTCTCCTGAGGTTCCCTGTCGTTTTTTCTTTGTATCCTAAACAATTCTTCTGGCAGTTGTGGCTGAAATCTTTCTTGGTCTACCTGATCTTGGTTTGGTATGAAGAGATCCCCTAATTTTTCACCTCTTAAGGAATTGAACAGTACTTGCATTTCCAAGGTTTTTCATCTTTCTTTATATCCTTTTCCATATTTATAAAAGTTCAATTACCTTGTTATGCAAGTCTTTCGGCAGTTCATTTCTGCTGCCCATGGCTCAGTATCTAGCCTGCTCAGTGAATCCCCATGAGAGCTAACAAACTCATTGACTATTGATACGAAGACACTGATTGCAATTTAAAAAGCCGCAGGTGTGGGAGATTAACCTTTAATTGCCATTTTAACATGTGTGTGTCACCTTGTGTGTCTATAACAAGGCCAAACATTTATGGGTATGTAAACTTTTGATCAGGGGCATTGAGTAATTTCTGTTATCATGATGATTAAAAAGGAGCTAAACAACTATGTGATAATAAATGGCTTTATATGATCACTATTCTTCAATAAAAAATTTTTTTTTTGCGTGATCAGGTATATTTTCAAAATAAGTTTCACAATTTCTGCCAGAGCATGCACATTTTTGAGCACAACTGTATACACACAATTATATAGTTGTGTGATGGTTGAAAGTGAAGAATATAATACATTAATATAGCCAAATGACAGAACAAGTTGAATAATGTATTTTTATGATGTGGCTGTGTGAGATTGGATATGCATGAAGTGTTGCTAGTAATTATAAATCCTGACCACTAGGTGGCTGAGTGCATAATAGATATTTAGAATTATGCTGTCTAACAAGAGTCATTGTGTAGACATATCGGACAGAGAATTGAGTTGTAGAGTGAGGTTGCAGAGTTAGGGCAAGTTAGATTTAAGATGGGGAAAAGGAGAATTTGGTGGAGAAATGCTGGAGATCAAGACAGTTGAGGTTTCTGCGAGATTGGAGAGTTGAGGGTGGTGAGATTTGGGAACGGGGTATGCTGATGTCTAATGTTAACAGATGGTGGTTAGGTAAAGGGAATGGAACAGTGGAGAGATTAGAGGCGGTGCAGAGATTGGTGTAGATGAGGTCAAGAGTGTTTCCTGCTGTATGGGTTGCTGAAGTAGACAACTACGTGAGGCCAAAGGAGGAGGTTACAGAGAGCAGACGAGAGGAATCAGGGCAGTTGAGGTTGTTGATTGGGATGTTAAAGTCCCCAAGAATGAGTAGTGCTAGAGGAGAGAAAGTGGGGTAGCCAGGAAGAGTGTTCAATAAATAGCCTGGGATGACCGGGGGGGCGGTAGAGTATTGGAATTCTTAAAGGACTGGGCTTAAAAAGGCAGACAGTGTGAACTTCAAAGGAAGTAAACTTGCCAAACGAGAGATGAATGGCACAACAGAAGTAGCCCGGTCTCTGACAAAAAGCCAAACATGACATGAAATGGCCAAATGGCCTCCAATGTCAACATGGTCGCATGTGGACGTGCACATATATGCAGTCACATGGCACAGTTAAAGGCAGAACGAGGGCTGAATGAAAAGAAACAGTGATGTATACAGTTTCCTGATGGACCTCCAAAACGCCATGCGATCCAAGGGAACAGAGGTACTGTGCTGCCAGAGCCCTGCTGATATTGATTGTGGCCATACGAGGCCTGAGAAAAAAAGTGCACAAGGGCTAATGAATCTCGTTTTCCCTGTAAGTGTCGGACAGTACCTGGGAGTCAAAACAAGCATTCATTTTCCTACGCGCAGTGCCCCGAAATGTCCAGGTCGCCCAGGTAGCAAAATGAAATCGAGAACGACAGCAGCCCAGGTAAGGGGGTTGTGACTGGGTTTAAATAGCCAGGTTACCTCTCCCACAATTCCAGGCTACAGCCTATATAGATATGTAAAAAACTAATCAGCTATGCTAGGAAGATATCAAAATTAATATAATTATACTTTGCATTTAAGACATACTTTAAAATGTATATTCTAATTTAATTCCAGTTAGACCATTCAATATTAAATCCCCCATTTCATTTTTCTGAGGAGATATGTTGCAATTCGATAAATTACTTGCTATTTCAGCTTTTAATATCAAAATGGCTTTGTTACCATTTTTCTTACATGTGACCTGCAGTGTGTTCATATTTTCTGGCATAATGTGTCGGACAAAATCAGTCGGAGTCTTAGTGCACCCCAGTCAGACTAACTGGAGGTCTCAAAGTCCCTTGATCAGAGGACCAGCAACGTCGACAGGCATCCCAGTGTACCCAGGACGTGTGGGGCACTAGCCTCTATAGGGCCCCAGAAACACCTTTAACCAGGCCGGCACCAACCAGCTGAATACTTGGAACTCCTTGCCAGATCAATGAGTGGCTGTGACCCATAGTAACTATGGGTCACTTGGGAATAGATTCCCTGATCCAATGCTATTTGGGCAATGGAGGACAAGCAATCCAGGGACATATAATGTGTAGGATTGCTATCCATGGAAAGGAGGACAGAAGACAGAGGCCCCAGGGGGGTGATTGTTGCAAGGAGAGGGAGAAGGGAATCCATATCTAATTTTTCCCATGGGCATAAAAAAAAGCTAATATTTAGATATGTTTTTAATGAGCTTGTTCAAGAAGATTTTGAGAAAATTACAAATATGAAGTTTAAACCAAATTTGACAAAGAAAAGCAATGCTTTAAAAAGTTTTAGGTGACTCAAATATATATAAAAATCTTAGATAAAAATCAAACTACAGACTATTGGCACGAACTGGAAATCTTGCTACAAACAGGATTGCATGATGGAGTTAATAAAGATGAGTTTCTTTCTATTTTTACTACTTCCTGCACAGTAGCTGCCTTCTATTTCTGCCAAAAAAATCATGAGAATCTAAAAAAATCCACTAGGACGCCCAATCAATAGTGGCATTGACTAATTAACCTGTAATGTCACTTAATATGTGGACTTCTTTCTACAGTCATATGTACCTTTAAAGGAACACTATAGTCACCTAAATTACTCTAGCTAAATAAAGCAGTTTTAGTGTATAGATCATTCCCCTGCAATTTCACTGCTCAATTCACTGTTATTTAGGAGTTAAATCACTTTGTTTCTATTTATGCAGCCCTAGCCACACCTCCCCTGGCTATGATATAATTGTATCTCAATCTCTAAATTGAACTTTAATCACATACAGGAGCCTCTTGCAGGGTCTAGCAAGCTATTAACATAGCAGGGGATAAGAAAATCTTAATTAAACAGAACTTGCAATATAGAAAGCCTAAATAGGGCTCTCTTTACAGGAAGTGTTTATGGAAGGCTGTGCAAGTCACATGCAGGGAGGTGTGACTAGGGTTCATAACAAAGGGATTTAACTCCTAAATGGCAGAAGATTGAGCAGTGAGGCTGCAGGGGCATGTTCTATACACCAAAACCGCTTCATTAAGCTAAAGTTGTTCAGGTGACTATAGTGTCCCTTTAAGTCAGGGCTCGAGTCCTGCAGGAACGCGTGGGAACTTTTCCCACGCATTTGCCTTGTTATCCTCAGGGCAGGTGACCAGTTGAGCTCCAGGCGGGCAGCGAGGGAGCGCTGATTTGTGAGCTCTTCTACCGGCTCCTGGCATCACTCTGCAGCGTGCCTGCCTTCCTACCAGTGATGTGGGATTATTTAAAAAACCTTATTGTATGTGTATTCAATTATTGCACTAACTCCATTTTAACTTTATACTGTGACAATCCTCCATTTTGTCCTCCTAACCTGACTTCTTCAATACTCCATTTTGTCCTCATAACCTAACTTGTTCATTTTAAAACTACCTTACATGACAGAATTTCCCAGCACATCTAATACAATAGAACAAAGACTGTATTTTCTATAAAGACATGATTAACACAGGAATTGCTGACTTTTCCTTAAGATTTGCAACATAGTATAGTTTGAAGGCCATGAGAACACAGTAGTAATGAAATGTTCTATTCATAAGAGACCTTGCACCTGGCCACGAGGCCTGAGATCACCGACCGTGTAAAATGACGCTCAAGACCCCTTGTCCCCCACCCGTGTCCAGAACAATCCCACCTCTTGGTGGGTGGACACGGGACTAACCACTTAGTTTTTGAGCCAATTAATAATATTGATAGGTGGACATTAATCCCGACACTTAACAATTAATCCAATTAATGATGTTTATTTGCTGATATTCTAATAATCAATGATGACGTAAAATGTCTCTTAAAAGGACCTGCGCGGCCGCTTTTTAATCACTTGCCAATAAATTTCCTCGAAGTTATTTTAACCTGAACCTTGTGTGTCAGACTTAATTACTTCAGCGTATATACGCAATTTATTTTATTGATTCGGACAGGAACAGATAGACATTTAAACATTTTGGTTTACTGCTAAAAAGTACCATAACAACTTGGCGCCCAACGTGGGGCATCGGGCTATGTCCGGCCGGTGAGCCGTCCTAAGGAAGACAAGGGTGGACGGAGGAATCCAGGGGGAAGGAAAGGAGACTGATCACCTCCAGGTACACGGTAGAGACTTCTGCAGAGCCACCGGTATGTTCCGGCCCCTTTGATTGACCCGTCCACGTGTCTGTGACTGCTTCCCGGGAGGACATCAAAGACAGGTAATATCTTGCCCGGTGTCTCGTTACTCATTTGCTTACCTGCATTTTAGTCTATCTGTTGCCTGGGTGTGTTTGAATTGTGTTTGAATTGTTTGCCTGTTTCCCCATTTTGAGATAAAGGGGGGGTGGACCTGCAGGGGATTTGCCTGGGGTTCTGTCTTGCTTGTTTTCCCCTTTTTGGGATAAAGGGGGGTGGACCTGAGGGGACTTGCCTGGGTCTTCGGTTTGTCTGTTTATCTGTTTGTATTTTACCCCTTTTGGGATAAAGGGGGGTGGACCTGTGGATGCGTTCCTGGGGGTCTTCTTTGCCTGTTTACCTCTTTTAGGAGCCTCGTGGCTGTGGCTGTAAGGAAAAAGGGGATTGTTGGAACTGTGGATTTTGTGTAGACTCATAATTTCCTGTGATCCTTCTTGTGACACTTTGAGAGCCCAGCTAGCCTCATTGTGCACGTGGTAACCCACAGTTTCGAGTACTGGGGCTAGTGGAATTCCAAGTTTGGTAACCACTGTCCCGAGTGCCGAGGTTGGGGGGATTCCAGTTTTGGTAAACCTCAGCTTCGGCTGGGGGGATTCCAGTTTTCTTTTGGTAACCACAACCCTGAGCGCTGGGGCTGGTGGAATTCCAGTTTTCTGTTTATTTGTGGTAGGGGACTTAGTCTTGTGGTAGGGGACTCTGTTTCCTGGGGGGATTCAAGTAGGCATTGCTTGTTTTCCGCATCACGTGGTAGTGAGACTTATAAGTGGGTTTTATAGGGGCACTACGGGAGTGAGGATAGAGGTGGCCACATTCTTGTGGACTGCTGTGCAGAGGGAGGCTGACGGAACTCGGACCGGTGTCAGTTGTTTTCCGTGGCCGCTGGTAGTGAGACTTATGAAAGTCATTCTCCGAGCGGAGACACTACGGGGTTGAGGGAGGTGACTTTGGAGTAAGCACACGAGTAAAGGAAAGGAATTACTGTTGATTTCATTTGAACTGTGATGCATGCACTGTATTTCAACTGTATTGTTGTCTTGTTTGTTTAATAGGAGTCTCATGTACTCCTGTGTCTGTCTCTAAGGATTTTTCCTTGCCTTTCATCTTTTCTACACTTTCTATATTATTATACTATCCACTCCCATTCCTCTTGAAAGAGAAGTGATTGGTCACACACTTCTCACCTCGCTCCAATCCGTGTCTACCACCCCGGGTAGGCGGATTCAGTGACTGGTCTACGTTTTGGGAAGACGCACCTGAGAAAGTCCCACGATTCTCGGGTGGCAGTCGAGCATTGTAGACGTTCCTGTTCAATTTTCCTTCTCTCTCTCTATATCTAGGACGCTGGTATAGGGGTAAAGGGACTATGGGACAGGATTTAGATAAGCCCAGCAAGGGCTGGTTAGCATGTGATTTAGTAGAGAACAGAGAGGGTGAAGAGATGGTTAAAGGTGTTGAAAAGATTGCAAAAGTATGTAAAATTGCTGTACCGACATGTGGAAGATTGCAACCAGAAAGTTGGCGCAAGTTACTAGCAGAAATGAAAGGCAAGCTTACAGATAATGGTTTATTAAAGACTGCCGAAGCATGGTACAGAGTAGCGAAGGCTATTCAGTTAGAAGGTTGGGTTGAAGAAGAGATAAATCACAAAGGTGTGAAATTGTTTGTGTATCATAAGAATTGTGTTGCTGGGGTTTTCCCTCAGCCAGCGCCCCAAAATGGCGCCCAGGGGATGTCTATCCCCAAGGTTCAGTCAGCAATAGGTGATAGCCAGCTGACTACGTTCCCCGCTCCCAATCCTCCCGAATCCCATCCCATCACCTCCCCTGTCTGCCCGGTCCTGAATTCTGATGGATCTTTCTTTACCCCTTCCCCCTCTCTAACGGTCCCATCATCCTCAGCCATCCCCACGCTGCCTAATCCTAACATCTCATCTGCCACCTCCTCCCTGCAATCCCTCTCTATGGTTAATCCCCTTCCATCAGCACCCGCTCAACTAACTACCCCTCCCTCCCTTGCTACGATTCCTCTTTCTGCATCCATCCCTACTAATCCCGTCCTGTCTCCTCCCATAACCAGCTCCGCCCCAGTCCAATATCCTACCTCCTTAACCGTACCTGCCCACCCTACTCTTCTGCCCTCCCCTGCCTGGCCCTACCCCTTCCCATATCCCATGGCCCTACCCCGGTTACCCTCCCTTTCCCCAAGCCACTCCCCAGGTTCCGGTCATGCCCAGTCCGGCCCAGTCTGCCCCGGAAGTGCCCATATCAAATATGGCCGCCGCTTCTTC
Organism: Pelobates fuscus; assembly: GCF_036172605.1. Taxonomy (NCBI): domain Eukaryota; kingdom Metazoa; phylum Chordata; class Amphibia; order Anura; family Pelobatidae; genus Pelobates; species Pelobates fuscus. Next base: position 160,331,326 of record NC_086321.1, read on the forward strand.
CCTTAATCCTGAAGCAACTCCTTTCCCCGCCTCCAATATGGCGGCCCCCAGTTCAGCCCTGATGCCGGTAATCCCCGGTGACTACCTATCCCCAGGTTATGACTCGCTAGCCACCCCTGCATCTGGGGCTCATTCCCAACCACCGATCCTTTCACCTCACGCGGCCCCTGCACCGCGTAGAAGAGCCAATATCATAGAATTCGATGATGACGAGGAGGACAGGGTGTCCCATGTCTCATCGGAGCTTGCTGCGGGAGCCCCAACTCATCGTTCTATCGATGATCCCTTCGGCCACAAGGGTCGGGGAGAACGGGCCCCTCCTAAGTATGTCGCTTTTAACCCCACTCAAGCTAGTGCTCTGATGAAATCACTCCCTGACCCAGAAAAACAGCCTATGCCCTTCTACCGAGGGATAGTTCAAATTCAAAAGACTTATTCAGCCACATGGCGTGATCTACTGAGCATTTGTGCTATTAAAGCAGGGGATGCATATTGGCCAAGCATGGCCCGACACCTCAGTACAGATCTGCTCAACAGTGATGTTGACTACCCCTCTGGAGTAACTTTTTGCACCCAATTAAGAGAATGGGCTAAGGACAAACTTGCAGATCAGGCTGCTGGCCTTACTGATGTTATTCAAGATAAAGGAGAATCAGTGGAAAGGTTTCATGCAAGACTGTATCAAATGTTTACAGATTTGGGTTTTGATCTTACTGACAAGATTCATTCACAAATGCTGTCAGGTGTGTTTGTCCAAGGTGTTAAAGACTCTATACGCAAGGGAATCATTGCTGCACGCCCTGAATATAAGGTTGTTCCCCTGGACACCCTACTTTTAGTTGCTAGAGGCTTGGAATCCGCTCAGACCCCAAGAAGACCCACTTCAGCTCCTCTCATGGTATCCCGCTCCACCCCAGTCCCAAAAGGTACTAGACCGGAGGAGGGGGGACATTGTTTTAATTGTGGAGCCAAGGGGCACTTTAGAAGTGACTGTCCAGAACCTAAAAAGGAGCCAAGGGAGCCCAGAAAGCCCTCCAAACCTGCCCCGGCTCCCAAAGCCACCAAACAGGTTCCGATAATTGAGGAACCGGATGATTAGGAAATTGGCAAGCCTGTGTCTGTAACCCCTGTAATGGCAGTGTCTACAGGGGATAGGGGGGGGCCACTTGCCACAGTGACTTTGCCCATTGAAGGCCACCCTACCACCTTCCTAGTTGACACAGGTGCAGCCCGTAGTGTTCTGCGAGAACAAGACCTGCCAGACCCGTCATTTCTGTCAAATATTGATGTTTCTTGTGTTGGAGTAGATGGCCAGCCAAGACATAGCCCTTTAACAACTCCATTACGAGTTGGCTCTAGCCTGCTTGCTCGTTTTGTGGTATCCTCCACATGCCCAATTAACCTGTTAGGTGCTGATGTTCTTTCATGCCTGCAAGCCTCTATCACCTTTACCCCAGATGGTCAGGTAGAAATGTCTACACCTCTATCTGAATCAGACACCTCAGCCTTGTGCTCCTTGCCTCTAATGCTGCATTTAGAAAAGCCCCGTGAGAAAGCAGCAGAATTAAGGTCCAATTTCCCAGAGGCATTAAAAACACAGGTGCCCGCCAAGTTATGGTCCTCAGGCCCAGAGGACATAGGTCACCTAAATGTTCCCCCTGTGGTGGTAAAGCTGATTCCAGGAGCTAAATTACCAAGAAAACCACAATATCCATTAAAACCAGCACAGGCTGCTGCCATTTCTACCCACATCAAGGCACTCTTGGAGAAGGGTGCCCTGGTAAAATGTAAATCTGAGTGCAACACCCCATTATTCCCTGTGAAAAAGAAAACTCCAAAAGGTGAGCCAGAGAAGTACAGGATGGTTCAGGATCTTCGTGCTGTCAATGAAGCTACCGTCCTGGACACCCCTCTTGTACCAAATCCCCATACTCTGCTCTCTGGAGTCCCACCATCTGCAAAATTTTTCACAGTCATCGACCTAGCAAATGCTTTTTTCAGTGTCCCACTGGACCCATCCTGCCAATACCTGTTTGCTTTCACCCATGAGATGCAACAGTATACCTGGACTGTCATGCCCCAAGGGGCACAAAATTCACCAAGTCAATTTGCAAAGGCCATGGCCACCATCCTTGACCCATGGCAAGCTGAGCACCCAGAAGTTGTTCTGCTCCAGTATGTGGATGATTTGCTGCTCTGTGGAGATGATATACCCACTACTGAAAAGTGCTCAATTAGTCTGCTTTGTTATTTGGCAGAACAAGGATGCAAAGCTTCGCTCATCAAGCTACAGTTCTGCCAACCCTCAGTAATTTTCCTTGGACATTGCCTATCTCAAGGTACCAGACATCTTACCCGGGACCGGGTGAGAGCTGTACTGGATATTCCAACTCCAAGGACTTCAAAATCTCTCCATGCCTTCCTAGGCCTCATTTCATACTGCAGAGCATGGATCCCAGAAGCCTCCCTGCTCATGCAACCTCTCTATGACACACTTAAGTCTGACCCTTTCTGTTTGACTAATGAAGCTCTGGACAATTTCAATGCTCTCAAACGTGCCATTGCTTCTGCTCCTGCCTTGGGCCTACCTGACTACTCCAAACCTTTCAAATTATTTGTCTCTGAAAGACAAGGCCACGCAACAGGAGTTCTCACCCAAACTAATGACTTAAGAGGCCGCCAGAGGCCTATTGGATATTTCTCATGTCAACTGGACATTGTGGCCAGAGGGACTCCTTCCTGTCTCAGGGCTGTTTTTGTTGCTAGAGAGCTCATAGAAAGAACCTCAGACCTGGTCCTTGGCCACCCTCTGGTTGTTTTGGCCCCTCATGATATTTCTGCCATCATCAACCAAGTCCAGCTCAAGCACGTGTCTCCAGCCCCCGAGGAAGCAGATACCGCACAAGCATGTACCTCTGGTACACCTTCTCCCTAATCAGCCTTATAAAGGCCCAACAAGTAGCCATCACCAAAGATATTAGTGGGTATACCTTCTGGTACAATTCATCATGCACCCATGTGGCTACTTACACCTTTGACTATTGTGACATTGTAGAATGCCCGTTCCCCACATCACAAATCCAGAGTATTTACAGAGATATCCCTCATTCAAAAGACCCATATGTTTGTGTAGTTGACAAGCAATGGGGGCACAATTGTAATCATTGGGGGGCGGCGGGATGGAATGCCGGGCCTGCCTGGGGTTACAAACCAAAAAGTGCCTTATCTAAAGTAGATGATCAAGGTAGATCCCTTCTCCAGAGAATGACTTTGAGAAAGCCTGGGGGGGGGTACACCAATGAAATTAATCCTTAACATTGAGCATCCAAGCCCAACGGATGCAGACCAGTATGTGATGGGAATGTATTGGAAAAAGGGTTCCTACCGTAAATTAGGGCATTTCTTCTTAAAAGATATGTGCAACTCTTCTGAGTGGCAAGGGGCCACCCATATGGTCCCTAACCCATTAAAACCTCATATCCAGACCTTTCAAGACATGATGGCCATTGCTAACCCCACCTTTGAAGATACCATGGCCGCTGAAACAGGTTTTAATGATGTAAATTTATGGTTAGAATGGATGAAATATAATGCTAATAAGCATAATAAGACTGCATGCTATGTGTGTGGTGGTGCCCGGCCCCACCTGGGTACTGTACCTCTAATCCTGCCAGTAGATGTAGAGGAATGTGTTTTAAGCCTTTTTGCCTATCACTATGATTTTAACAGGTCCATATGTATTGCATGGACAAAGGAGTATCCTCTCCTAACCAAGGATGTCAAACCCCCAGATGGTATTACCGTGTATAAAGGTAATTACACTTGTTATGCTAATTATGATGGAATTGGTAGATTCTTGGGTAACTTCTCTAAGGGGTATTGTGCTACCTACAGGAGTGTCTCTATGAACTTGTTGCAGTTTCACACCAGGTCATTAGGAGATATCTACTGGTTGTGTGGGGATTTACAGCTGAGATCCAGAATGGACAAGGAATGGTGGGGGGAGTGTACTTTGGCTAAAGCTATTATGCCTATACATATCATCTCTGACACACACCTCGTCACCCATGAGTCCAGGCACACTAAAGTTAAGCGTGACGCCCCAGTGAAAGGAAGTTTTGATCCTCATGTTTATATTGATGCTATTGGGGTGCCTAGGGGGGTGCCCAATGAATTTAAAGCAAGAGATGAAGTTGCTGCAGGATTTGAATCACTTTTTGCCATAGTTACCACAAACAAGAATTTAAATTGGATAAATTACATTTATTATAATCAACAGCGTTTTGTTAATTATACCAGAGACGCCCTCCAGGGATTGGCCGAACAATTGCAGGCCACATCCCAAATGGCTTTTCAGAATAGAATGGCCCTAGATATGATCTTAGCCGAAAAAGGAGGGGTTTGTAAAATTTTGCCCGACACCTTGACATGTTGTACCTATATCCCAGAAAACACAGGCCCTAATGGTAAAGTTACATTAGCCATAGAGAAATTAAATGACCTGTCTATAGAGTTGAAAAGGAATTCTGGGATACAAGATCCCTGGGAAAGATGGTTTGGTTGGATGACAGGATGGCAAAAGGCTTTAATGCATATTGGTATGGCTATACTAATTTTTCTTTTTATCTTTGCTCTTCTCTTTTGTTGTATCCTCCCATGTTTGAGAAAATCCCTCATGAAGACTGTTGACCAAGCGGCACCCACTTTCACCCATCTCGAAGTTGATGACCAAGATTTCCAAGACATCAACTCACCCTGTCTGCCGTTGCAAACAATCCCTTTTGTTGATAAAGTGCAGGAATTCTAGGAAGGGACTAGCTCAGGGACAGCATCTGTCAGTGAATGGTAAAGGCCCCGTGTGGAGAAGTGGTGGGTTAGCTGCCATGGGATACCCGTGGGTGTGAAGTGTTCGAGAGCCATACTGACGGATGAGTTAGCCTATTAGGGTCAGATCTAGGGACAGTCTTGCACTTTGCATTAACACCTAGCTAGCGGCCACGGGGTTTCTGTGCCTTTGGGTTAACACGTCTTCCTGGTACTAACTTAATAAAGTTTTATCTCTTAGAATCTAACATTTCATAGGGGGGACTGATGTGGGATTATTTAAAAAACCTTATTGTATGTGTATTCAATTATTGCACTAACTCCATTTTAACTTTATACTGTGACAATCCTCCATTTTGTCCTCCTAACCTGACTTCTTCAATACTCCATTTTGTCCTCATAACCTAACTTGTTCATTTTAAAACTACCTTACATGACAGAATTTCCCAGCACATCTAATACAATAGAACAAAGACTGTATTTTCTATAAAGACATGATTAACACAGGAATTGCTGACTTTTCCTTAAGATTTGCAACATAGTATAGTTTGAAGGCCATGAGAACACAGTAGTAATGAAATGTTCTATTCATAAGAGACCTTGCACCTGGCCACGAGGCCTGAGATCACCGACCGTGTAAAATGACGCTCAAGACCCCTTGTCCCCCACCCGTGTCCAGAACAATCCCACCTCTTGGTGGGTGGACACGGGACTAACCACTTAGTTTTTGAGCCAATTAATAATATTGATAGGTGGACATTAATCCCGACACTTAACAATTAATCCAATTAATGATGTTTATTTGCTGATATTCTAATAATCAATGATGACGTAAAATGTCTCTTAAAAGGACCTGCGCGTCCGCTTTTTAATCACTTGCCAATAAATTTCCTCGAAGTTATTTTAACCTGAACCTTGTGTGTCAGACTTAATTACTTCAGCGTATATACGCAATTTATTTTATTGATTCGGACAGGAACAGATAGACATTTAAACATTTTGGTTTACTGCTAAAAAGTACCATAACACCAGCACAGCCCGGCCAGCAGCCCCACTGGACCCCAAGTAAAAAAGCCACCCAGCTCTCCCAAAGGTAGGGAGCTGGGTGGATTTAAATTAAAAATAATCTATGAGTGTTGGGGGGAAATGTGTGTATGATGTGCATGTGTCTGGCAGTCAGTAAGCCCCCCAACCCACCTTACAGAACCTCTACCTACTCACAGCCCCCCCACCCCCCAAACAAACCCTGTCACAGCCCCCTCACACACCGTTATTCCCCCATACACGCACCCTGTCACACACTGACAACCCCTCCATACAATATCACCATCCCTAATCACTTTCAGCCCCCACACACTGTCACCCCTTCACCCAGCTATATACAGGTGATACTCAAAAAATTTGAATATCGTGCAAAAGTTCATTTATTTAAGTAATGCAACATAAAAAGGGAAACTAATATACGAGATAGACCCATTACATACAAAGCAAGATAGTTCAAGCTGTGATTTGTCATAATTGCGATGATTATGGCTTACAGCTCATGAAAACCCCAAATCCACAATCTCAGTAAATTAGAATATTATGAAAAGGTGCAATATTCTAGGCTCTCAGTGTCCCACTCTAATCAGCTACGTAAGCCATGTTACGGTTACCTCCGGGCTAGCTGGAGGTTGAACCGCTTGGATATCCTGGTTCCCGATGTTGGAGAGGTAGAACGTTGCTCCTATCAGCATCCACAAGATTCTCCTGAAAGTGTAGAATAATCCCACTAGCTATGGCACAGCTAGGATTAACACTGTTCCCTACAAAACGAGTCGAGGCTGCGATTTGAGGGTAACACAAACTGAATTTAATGGCACTCAGGCGGGACAATTTATACAACTTTCAGACCAAGGGACAGCCCCTTCTGGACCTGATGGTACAACAGACAATGACACAGTTTATCCAATGGAAACACAGTGCAACATTTGAAAATGTCCCCGCCTAGCTTGGAGATAATTGGCCTTAACGGTTACAATGTCCTAATTATCTCCAAACACATTGAAATACCACATATCACACCCATGAGAAAATAACATAAAAATATATAACTTTAATACGAAAATAGTTTGCGTGACCATTCGCCAGATAGCTCAGATCTGAGCGCACAAGAAGTTTGAATCGCGCTCAGATCTCACGAACGATGTACCAGAGTTCTGATATACAAGTCTGTTCATACAATCTTGGGGGATTCGTGCAGTTCCATTGCCGATTACAGTTCCAGAGATTTTACTACCCAGTAACGCTTATACCCTCCCATTTGAAGCCAGCGTTTACACAGCTCCTGGGCAGTTAATTGTTGGCACACTCCGCCGTTATGGTGGTCGATCATTCGTTAGGTCTTTCGGTCGTTTGAAAGGTGACTGAGGTTAAGTGGAGACACACGACAAGGGCTGGGTGGTCTGCTGTTTGTATATATGAATGGGTAGCACTGTTCATTCGTATATTGGAGAATAGGGAAGTATCCAAAAAGTGATAAAATATTATCCATAGTAGGGGCAACAGTAACCAAATGTAGAAAAGTATTGCTCTTGTGGCAGATGGAGGGGCTTCCGTAACAAGCCATAACACCTGCAAAGGGTTTCTGAGCCTTTAAATGGTCTCTTAGTCTGGTTCAGTAGGAATCACAATCATGAGAGCCACTAGAGGAGACTTCCGTGTTCATAAAACACAAAAAGTGTTTTAAAACAATGCTGGACGTCCTCATGCTAAGTGAGGACCTCCAGCGTAGCTGAAATCGCCATAAGGTGGCTGCCTTAGTGCGCACTGGGCGAGGGGGTAGGGCAAGATTAGAGTGACCTACCGGTCACTGTAGTGTAGCCAGGTGGAGCGGACTGCGGTACAGGAGCTGCAGTTTCCTGTACCTAGCCGGACTGACATATAGTGCTTACTGAGAGAACACTTCCTGTCAGTCCGGCTTGGTACAGGAAACCGAAGCTCCTGTACTGAGGCCCGCTCTGCCACGCAACGCTACAGGCCAAGGGGGGAGGAGGGAGAGGGGCACTAAAGGATGGGGGGAAGGAACACCAAGGGACAGGGGAGGGACAACCACTAAAAGAGAGGTAGGGGGCGGAACCAAAATCATCTTTTCCTGTGTACCCAAAAATCCTTGCACAAGCCCTACCCTCACCCATTGGTGGCAGGTGGGGGGCATCCCAAGGTCCAAAAAAAAAAAAAAGCAGAGAAAGTCATTTAAAACTAGAAAAGCTACAATTTCTGGGGAAATTGTGTGAAGTGTTCTTGCCTCCACCAGTAGTCTACAACTGGAGTGGGCGGAGTAACTGTGGAAAGGTTGGAGTGTGGTTTACTCACTCTACAGCAAGGGCAGTAAAGAGCTTTCAAATCCCTCGAACATTCCACCGTGTGAGTTGCAAACAAATGGTCATATTGTGAAAACTATCAGGACTATGGCTTAGCTGTGGACATGTTTAGTGGCAGCAGGGATAGCTGAACGTTTTGATATAAGATTTGTGTAGGTGGGCTTGAAAATGAGGGAGTGGTGGCAGTTTAGAAATCATGTCCAGATTTTTCAGCTTTTGCCAGCTCCCACTCTAGTTTTGAACATTCCACCATTCATTCCTATGGGACCAATTTCGCCTCAAAAACGACTATTTCGTGAACCATTCCACAAAGTAATAGCAATCCGATCCGGAACAATCCGCACGTTTCGGTATATTACCGTCTATGTAGTGTAAAAACTGTGGGAGGAGTTAGGGTGGTAAATTTGGCTATAATAATATATATGTGAGATAACATTAAATGGTCTTGCTATGCAAGAACACTTAATAAAGCGAGACTGAAAACACAAGTACTAATAATTAAGCTATTTAGACACCTTACACCAGTACAAAAAATAAATAAAATATTTCTAGGTAATGTAATGGATTGTAAATTACAGACCTTCAACTAAAGGAACGGTTAGTGCCAGCCATGCTGGCCTTATACAGACCTCCTGTTTCAAGTAAAAGTTTAAATTCACTTTGATTTCCAAACCATTCTCACTTTAGTGAGTCTCCCACTTTAGGACAGACGGTAATGACAGCTGACTCTTCTAATTAGCCAGTATCTTCTAACACGGGAATTTCCAACACGTCCTCCTTCAGTAAATAACTCGCTCGGTGAATAAGCGCCGGTGTCCGAAACATGACCGGTCACTACAGGTATGTACTAAGCTTCGCGGACAGGCGGGAAGCACTTTCCTGGAAGCCTCACACTCTGACTAAAATACCGCCCGCGAGCTAGCTGTCAGTAAGGGATTATATAAGCGCAGCATTCCCATGACACGGTCCCGCGCTATTCACCAAGTCCCCTGTGCGGATTACAGGAGCGCTCACCCAGCGGCCGACTCATACCGCAGTGAGTCCAAGAGGCGGGAAACCTCTGACAGTTGTCACTGGCGCAGCCAATCAACGCCCGGGGGCGTCGTGTCACTATACGCGCTGGTTTTAACAGCGGACCAATGAGAGTGAGGTTGGGCGTGGCTATGTGGTCTGGGAGGGCGTGGCTCTGCACGTCGCCCGCTGTCCCGGAAAGCGCCGTATGACGTCAGTGCCGCACAGAAGCTGCGGCGCTCGGAGCGGAGGATGGTGCTCATCAAGGAATTGTGAGTTTGGTTTGTGTCCCGGGCGGGGGGAGCGCGGGCTAGCTGGCCCCGGTCAGTTCAGGCCGGTCACTGACTGCCGTATGGCAAACCGTCGTTGTGCCAATATGGACAATTAGTGCGGCCTCGCTGTCAGGGCCTGTGTGTGTTACCTAGCATCACCTTCCCGGCCGGCACCATCCCATGGCGCTGCCCAGGGGGCCGGGGTGAATGTGCTGTGCACACAGGGGGTCAATGCACTCTGCTTTAATGTTTGATCTGCACTGACAGTGCAGGATAGGGACACCTGGTAGAAGGAAAAGTTACCTGCACTCTGCATGTTGTGTTGGTGCTCTGCTCTGTCTGTGTTGGTGCTCTGCTCTGTCTGTGTTGGTGCTCTGCTCTGTCTGTGTTGGTGCTCTGCTCTGTCTGTGTTGGTGCTCTGCTCTGTCTGTGTTGGTGCTCTGCTCTGTCTGTGTTGGTGCTCTGCTCTGTCTGTGTTGGTGCTCTGCTCTGTCTGTGTTGGTGCTCTGCTCTGTCTGTGTTGGTGCACTGCTCTGTCTGTGTCGGTGCTCTGCTCTGTCGGTGCTCTGTCTGTGTTGGTGCACTGCTCTGTCTGTGTTGGTGCTCTGCTCTGTCTGTGTTGGTGCTCTGCGTTGGTGCTGCAGGCTCTCCTCTCACAGAACATACACTTCGAACAATTACTTGTCATTGACATAGTGACTGCTCATTCATTGTATGTTGGTTTTATACTTTTTGTCTTTACACTAGTGTCGTCCAGTTTCTTGTGTGGGAAATGTAATACTGTATGTGGAACCTATGGAGGCAACTTTATTAATTTAGTAACTAACATACAGCACATGTGTAGAGGTGTGTTTTTTTTTTTTCAATTTTTCTTAAAATAAATTTCCTTAGGGGCTACATCTGAATCAGTTTGGTTATTTGGGCAACACTTTTATGTACTGAGCTGACCTGTGCTAACAGCAAGTCTTGTCAGTGCTAAATAGGTACGACACAAATCTAATTTAAAGGGACAGTATAGTCACCAAAACAACTTTAGCGTAATCAAGCCATTTTGGTGTATAAATAATGTCCCTGCAGTCTCATTGCTCAATTCTCTGCCATATAGGAGTAAAATCACTTTTTGTTTCTGTTTATGCAGCCCTAGCCACACCTCCCCTGGCTGTGACTGATTTAACGTGCATGAGAACAAAATGGTTTCATTTTCAATCAGATGTAACATTTAAATTTTTATCGCCTGCTCTGTAAATTGAACTTTAAAGGGACACTCTAGGCACCCAGACCACATCAGTTCAATGAAGTGGTCTGGGTGCAAACTCCTATCACCCTTAACCCTAGATTGGTAATTTTTGCAGTTTTTATAAACGGCAATAATTACCTGCTAGGGTTAACTCCTCCTCTAGTGACTGTCTACCAGATTGATGTCCTTGATGTCCTCACGCTATGCATTAAGTAATGCTTTCCTATCAGGAAATCCTAATATGAGAGCAGCCATTGCCACGCATGCACATTAGGTCTTCCCTACCTGCAGACGTTGGCGGGGGAAGAGCGCGGGTCGAGCTGAGTCAGCGCCGAGGGACATCGACGCTGGACCCAGGTAAGTGAAAGAAGGGTTTATTAACCTGTTCTGCACCACAGGGGTGACCTTGAAAATGGGGAAACTCCAGCGCCAGAAAATCAAGTTGCAGGATATTGCAAGGTATTAACAGAGCAGCAGATAAATGCTAAATTAAACTGAATTTGCAATAGAGGAAATGTAAACATTCGATGACGCTTTACAGTAAGTGTTTAGGAAGGCTGTGTAAGTCACATGCAGGGAGGCATGACTAAGGCGACAAAAAAAAGTGATTTAATTCCGAAATGGCAGAGAATTAAAAGTGATACTACATGGGCAAGATCATTACACCATAACTGCTTCATTAAGTTAAAGGTCTTTTGGTGCCTATAGTGTCCCTTTATGTCTACTGTAGTACAGGATTATGGAGCTTAAAGGTAAAATGTTCCTTCTCTGGAAATAACACCATTGGATAAAACTTAAAAAAAATGCCTAATTGTGTTAAAGCAACAATTCAAGCACCAAAAACCATGATGTGCAGTTGTTATTGTGCCAGGAGTGCCCTGGTGCCTACATTTGACATGTTACCTGGCGTGCGCTGGGTGCTGCTCCCTGCGCAATTTACTCTAGAGCAAGCATGTCAAACTTGCGGCCCACCTGCCCTGGGGCCACTTTGTGCTGTGGTTGCAACCAGCTGCAAGACAGGAAATATATTTCCTGTCTGATTCTTGTCTTCCCTTCCACGGCCGATCGCGTGCTCCTGTGGCCGCAAGAGCGCAGAGTTTCTGTCTGCAGAGCAGGCCAGCCACTCCCCTTCCCTCTTGCTCACAGTGCCAGAGGAGTGCCTGGCCAACTTGTGAAGAGCATGGCTGATACTGGAGGATGGGCGGCTCATCTTAAGGTAGGGGAAGAGAGGCTTGGAGGACCTTCCTGTGTAATTTGTTAAATTGGAGAGGGGGGCCGTGTATTAATTTGAGGGAGTAGGCAGTGTATTCATTTGGGGGAGGGAGTTGGGCAGTGTATTAGAGTGGTGGGAGGAGGAGCAGTGTATTAATTTGGGGGAGGGAGGGCAATGTATTAAATTAGAGTGGGGGCAGTGTATTCATTTAGAGTGGAGGGAGGGGGGGCGGCAGTGTATTAGAGTGGAGAGAGGGGTGCATTGTATTGGATTTGTGGGCAGGGTATTAGATTGGGTCTCTATGGAGGTGCTGAATGCTCCATGTGAAGATGCTGATTAGCCACAGAGCTTTTTGGCACACATGCACACTATCCTCCCAATGCTTTCCTTTGGGAAAGCATTGGATTGGTTGAGATCATCAAGTTTGATGATCTCAGCCAAAATGAAGAACACAGTCATAGGACTTCAAAATCAGCAAGGTAACGTCATTTGTTTTTTTTACAGTTGTGCAACAGCATACGTTCACCTTTTCAGTCCCATTACCAAATTTTTCTTAATATGTCAAGGTAGTTGGACAGAAACATTGGTTATATGCAAATGCACGTCTTCTTAAAATAAATTTGCTCTTTTGTTTACTTTGAATCCCTACGAGCGTGAGGACATCCAGTGTCAGTTAGGCAACTTTTTTTAATACTGTAATTTCATAAATAAACCTATGTTTCTATGAAAACTGAATTTTTTTTTGTTTTTTGCAGCCCACATGAATTTAAACCTTGTTTATTTGACCCATGTTAGCCATTGAGTTTGACATGCATGCACTAGAGTTGGATGCTTTCAGTCTGAGAAAATGCCAACAATACAGGTTATGCCACAGGAGCTAACGGATAGCTCTTGCTTAGGAGCATCTAGTTCTTTAGCAGAAGTAGTGGATGCGGGGAATGGCACTTGTCAGGCCCCAGGTAAGAAGTCACATATTTCTATAATTATTTGACTACTTACATTGAGAGGGTAACACCAGGGCACTCCTTTCATCTTAACCATTACAGCACGCTATGGTGGTTATAGTGCTTGGAGCGTTCCTTTTAACGTTTTGGTTTCTTTTAATTGATTATTAAAAATATAGCAGTAGATATTAAGTCAATGACCTTATTGGATGGAGGAGTAACAGAAACATTGAGGGAGATTTATAGGAGTGTTCTGTTCTTTAAACTAGATAAAAGCACTTAAAGGGTTATTTCAAGCATCATGATCACTAAACGTATTTTGAAGTGGTCATGGTGCAAGAAGCCTGTATGAAACATTGAGGTTGCTGCTGTAGGTGTAAGTTCACCAACGGTAGAATAATTAGTCTGCCTGGAACGGCTAATGTTAAATCTGGTCATAAAAAGTCAGTTGTCAGCATGTGTGCCATACTGGCAACATATGTCCATTGGTGGCACAGTCCCCACCTCTGTGTTGACCTAAGCCCTGCTTCCTAGATTTCCTATCTCATGCAGTAATGGGAAGTGATGTAATGGAAGGTGGAGAATGTGACCTCAGTGCTGGATTTAAGGCATATTTACATTTGTTACAGATTTATAACAAATGTTTTTTTTAACTCACCATTAAAGTTTAGAGTTGGGCAATCACCATGTAAACCGCAGGCACACTCCTTTTGGTGACTTCTCCCCTTTCACAATTTATGCACCAATATTTAGAACAGAACACATTGATTAATCTCCCCCATTGTTTCTATTTATCCTCTCCTCTCTATGCTGACAGGTGCAAAGAGCAGAACTTATAACAATGACTGACAGGGAGCTAAGATGAAGCAACTCAAGGATAGAGGTAAATACAGTAGTGTGAATTTCTAACTTATTTTGACTCTTGAGACCACAGAAACATGTCTGTTAAGCATAGGGGGTCTATTAAAAAGGTTTAACTACAAAAGTTATGGGAAGTGATACTTATCCCTTAACCCCTTAAGGACACATGACATGTCATGATTCCCTTTTATTCCAGACGTTTGGTCCTTAAGGGGTTAAAGTAGCTCTGCTATCTTCTGAGGTCTTTGAATATTTTGCAAAGGCACAAGATAGAGACAGCTGTGCTTGCAGTGTGGTGGTGCAGGGGAAGAGTTTTTATTTACCTCTTGTCCTCCCCCCATCTTTTTTGGCATGGTCCTCTTCAGCTCCTGGCGCTTCATCTGCTAGGAGCGGACTTCACTGCTGTACACTCACCCATGCGCAAGGGTACATTACTGATATATGTCTATAGAGGAATCTGTGAGACTAAAGACTGAAACAGCTGAGGACTTAGACAGAGCCTAGTGACTACTAAAGGTGTTTACATTGAAAGGCCTGCATTGACAGGCTATAAACAGGGGGGAGGCTGGGGAGGGGGGAAGGAGGTCCGGAAATAGCTTCTTGCTGCCATTCCGGGATGAAGAAGGATATTTTTCCTGATTTGGTGCAAAATTGGAATTTCTTCAAACTGTTTTGCCTTTTTTTGAATAAACAGCAAAAACAAATGTGAGAGGTTAAACTTGACGGATGCACGTCTCTTTTCAGCTATGTAACTACGTAACCTATGTCACTGAAAACTCTGCAGTAATTACTTCAAGGAAACACCTACATGGCTTTTTTGGGGGGGGGTTTGCTGTAGTCATTGTTGTCAAACTGAAATTTATTGTGAAATTAAAAGATCATTTCAAACATGGCAAACGTCTTATACCATATAGGGTTGGCAGATGCTTTGGCTTTAGCACATAGTTTCTAAAGACCACTCTGGGTTGTTTATGGTATGGTTTATGCAGAATGAAGAAGGGATACATCTTTGGAGAATAAATGAGCATACATGAAATAAAATAAAATGGCTGAAAGAATCATTGCCAGTACTGAAAGATTTTTAATCAAGTTCCTTCTAAGATCTATATTGCTCAGTATGTGGACCCATCTGTCTCTCTCTTATTTATTTAACCCCTTAAAGTAGGGCTCAACAAATTGGAATCTAGGACCTAGCTAAAACACTTAGGAGCCATTTATTTTTTTTAACAAGCTTTAAAGGGACACTATAGTCACCAGAACAACTACAGATTATTGAATTTGTTCTGGTGAGTAGAATCATTACCTTCAGGCTTTTTGCTGTAAACGCTGTCTTTTCAAATAAAATGCAGTGTTTACATTACAGTCTAGTGATAACTTCATTGGCCGCTCCTCATGTAGCTGTTAGAGATCCTTCCTGGGTCATGGCTGCCTAAAATGCATTCAAACATTCTGTGTCTCCACCCTCTGCATGCAGACACTGAACTTGCCTCATAGATTCATTGATTCAATTCATCTCTATGAGGAGATGCTGATTAGCCAGGGCTGTGTGTTTGAATCATGCTGGCTCTGCCTCCTTGTCAGTCTCAGCCAATCGTCTGGAGAAGCACTGTGATTGGATCAGGCTGCTACTTCTGATGAGTCAGCAGACTGCTTGTTTTTCTAGATGGTGGTTTTAACACTATAGGGTCAGGAATACATGTTTGTGTTCCTGACCCTATAGTGATCCTTTAAACTAATGACTAAAATATAATTCTTAAACGAACACTAATCATCAGAACCACTAAAGCTTAGTATAGCCTGTCCCTTTAGTGCTTAAACCAACTGATATTCCTTTTATTGTAGGGATATTCCTTATTGCATTAAAGAAAGGGAAGGGCGAGAGCGGGCATCCCTGACGTGGACCGTTGAGGATTGGTAAAGAGGTGGTATATGTCCCGTTGACACATATTCTAGCCGAGGGAGACGTATGGACTGCCTGAGTCCATTCCTGTAACTTTGGGACCCATCCTACTCTCTCCAGTGTCTGGAATAAAGAGTCCCAGCTCACTCTATCAAAGGCCTCCTCCACATCTGTCAATAGCAGGAAGAGGCCCTGAGAGGACAAGCAAGAATAGTGCATCAAGGATACAGGTTTGAATTTTGTGGTCAGAGATTATTTTAGGTCACAATTAGAGAGAGGCCTGTAATTTGCACATTGCTCCACATCCTTGCCCTTTTTTTTTGGTGTGAGTGATATGTTGGCTGCCTGAGTTTGGGGTGGAATGGCGTGTCTTCTCTAATTGCCATAGTGAGGAAACGTGTATCAGCGTATTGTTTATAGTATCATAAGAGCAGGCCATCCGAGGCTTTCAATTAAGGCTTTCAATTCTGTCTCTCTAATGGGTTTTCCTAGCTAGTTTGCAACCTCTGGATGTAGTCATTTCTATATGTGTTCCCTTATGTATTCCTGAATTTACCCAAGGTGATCTGGTGTGTTTCGGATTGGGTAGGGAGTAAAGTTTGAATAATAGTCACAAATTGTCTATTAACTTGTTGAATAGGTATTGTAGCTGGTCTTACGTCTTTGCCACCTTCCACTTCTTAATCGTGATTTGTTAGCATTTGTGTAAAATAAGGCTTTGGACTGCAGTTAGTAGTGGGCAGCCAGTGGTTGTGGTTGAGAGTGCCTCCAATGGTTGTGTATGGTCAGGTTATTTTCATCAGAGCTGTTACTACAGAGGTCTCGCTGTCATGGTGTAAACGCAGGGCTCCTTAACTACTCCCTTTCTTAGACTAGACTGAGTGGACTTTTTTTTTTTTTTTAAATATATCTGTGATGCAGTGTCTGTGGCCCCTCCTGTATGTATGACCTTTGGTATGTGACGTTTTAGGGATCTAGGTGCATTATAGTGCCCCTGCTAGAGAGGTGCAATTGTATAGAAGCATGTAGGCTCTGCGGGCTAGCAGCCAAGTAGACATGTATCCCTGCCTGTAAAGTAGGATAGATTCCAATGTGGGATTCGGGTCATTCCCTAATTGGGAATTTGCTGTATCATCGGCAGGCTTATGGTACATACAAAAGTGCGCATAAAGTAGCACGTTGTGCAGTACTGACCCTGGAAGCACCTCTAGTGGCCGTCTGGGTGACTGCCACTGGAGGTGCCCCTAGGGAGCAATGTAAACACTGTCTTTTCTGTTTTTTTCTTGGATTCAAAGCAAATTTGTAAAGTACTGGTAAAAAGGATAAATGAAATCACAACCCTGATGCGTTTTTTTTCTTTCTTTTTTTGTTTTTTTTTAATCCATGTTTGAATGTGAAGCTTCTTCCTTTTCCTCTATTTGACTGGTGTTTGTTTTATGCTTTCTACAATCCAACCTTACTTAATAATTTGCAAATGCTCAAGGGCTTTTATATTCTGGCTGCCGTTCCACAGTTTATAACTTTATGTTAACAAAGAAAACCAAAGTCCTGTTGGAATACATTAGCATGTTGCTTTTACAGTTAATTCATCAGTAAATATAACACTTAGGGGATGCTCTGCAGCTAATTTATAATTGTGTTTTATTATGTATTAATTAACTGTTGTAATTTTTACATGTTGATGGTTTTTGCATTAAAATGGCTCTGTCACCTCAGACTTACGGGTACCTCTTTTCTCTGATTGTTTTTTTATTTTTATTTTTTTTCATCATATGTTCTTGTTTTCTTCATCTGTGATCTATTTATCTTTAAAACATAGGACAAAATAGAGACCACTTTGTCTTATGAATTATTCCTACACTTGCCAATCTTGACAAAGGATGGATAGCAAGAGATTACTTTAACCCTTTGGAGCCCTTTTGGGCACAATGCACAAGGTCCCACCACTCAGATTGCAGTATAACCTGTGAGGGGGAAAGGCACTGACTTCCACGACCTGTTCTCATGTGCGTGCTCAGGATCAGCAAGAATGGGGAGTTAGAGGGCGGAATTAAAAAATAAATTAAATAAAAATTAAATAAAAGCTGCCTATAATGGACTGACTTTTTTATACACAGAATTAACATTCGTTCCGGGTTGCCAGGGTAGCATGTCCAGATTTATAATGGTTTGCAGTGTTTCAAGCAGAAACACTGTTGTTACATCCTCCTACCACCATGACCACTTCAAACCACTAAAGTGGTCATGGTGGTTTCAGTAACCATTTAAGGCAAGCTTCACTTCCTTTGTTAGCTTGACAAAGGAAGTAGAGTTTGCCTGAAGCTCCAAGCTCAAAATTATCAAGCGTAGACAAAGCTTTGTCTTTTGTTTTGAATAGATATAGATTAGAAATAAAAAATTCTGAAAGAGGAAGAGAAGAAGAAGAAACGATAGGAGAAAGGTTAGTTTGAGGTGGCAGAGGCTCTTTAAATTAAATGACAACATTTATTTTAATGCATCCGAAACAGCCTGTTTTGTAAACAAAATCTTAATTGTGCTTTCTCCCCTCTCTATCTCTCCTATACAGCCGAGTAGTTTTGCCATGTTCGGTAGAGGAGGTATGTGGATATTTTAATCACCTGTCATGAAAACTAATTTTTATATGTCATGTTATTAACATAAAATTATTACAAGCTCTCCAAAAATAAAGTACACAGCATCAATTAATATATACAATTTTTACAAGCATTCTCTTTGCAAGTACCTGACTTGATGTTTAATGTATAAGCTTATGTTCTTATCTGTTTTTACTCCTCCTTTTCCTGTCTGACTAAATGACTACATTGTTATACTCTTTGCTTATCCCACATAATATAATGGACAAAGATAATGATTTGTTGGGGTAATTAAAGGGATACTGTAGTCTTTGGAATACAAAGTTGTATTCCTAGCACCAAAGCTCATTTTGTGCACCCCCCACCCCCACACACACACTGTAAGTTAAAAACAAATAAAAAAAAAAACTTTACTTACCGCTTCGATTTCTCTCTTTGTTGGAGCTCTGCCTCTTCCGTCTTCACCCAACAGGGGGGAAGTGGATTAGATCCTCCCTATAGGAAAGCATGACTTCAGTGCTTTCCTATGTGGATTTTACTGACACTGGATGTCCTCATGCATGTGAAGCAGGAAGTAGTGCCAGACTGAACCATGCAATGTAATTATTGCAGTTTCTCAGAAACTGCAATAATTGACATTGTAATGTTAAGGGGACATGTTCCTTGTCAAGTCCAGCACTCCTCATAGAGAAGCATTGGGGACGTAGGGAGCATACTCTGTGTTCCGCTAATCTGATGCATCTCATAGAAAAAAAAATTAATCTAGTGCGTCTCCATAAGAAGTATTGAACATGTTCTGTGTCGTGATAATGCAAAATGTAAATACTTTTGGATTTTCAAAAGTTTTAAGTAAGAAAAACCTTTATTTGTCAGACTGACAGCTGCCAGCAGTGACTTCTGATTAGGGATCGACCGGTTATTGGTTTTGCTGACATTATTGGCTGATATATATATATATATATATATATATATATATATAATATATATATAAAAAATCCCATGCACTCACGCTTTAATGTTCCTCATATGCCGGGTGCCAAAGCCTGGGCTCCAAAGATACATAGAATGCCAAATAATAGCTGCTCACCGGTCTTGTTAAAATCCAAAAGTTTTATTCAATCATATTTAAAATTTGTGACCAACGTTTCAGTCCCCGCTCGGGACTTTCCTCAGGGTCAGACAAAAAATGATAGGACAACACATAGTACTTGCAATGTATGTCAATATATAGCCATAACAATAATTAAGAGTGACTCACCCAGGTGCATGGTGTCCTCGGCGTTTCCGCCGTATGTACTTCCGGGTGTGCGAATTAGGTCTCAGCCCAGCTCCGCCCCTTTCCCCTACATGTCGGGGAGCCTGTAAATCAATGGAGAGGGGGTGCATGTTCTTTGCACCATTTTTTGCACTTTATTTACTGCACGTCACCACTTTAAAAACTACCTGGTGTAGTATCTTCTATAGCACTTTAATATGATATACACTAGTTACATTATTGGTATGTGTTTCTAGTGGCACCATACAAATATGCCATATGCCTTCACAAGATAAACCTCTACAGGGTTTCTTTTTTCATGTCTTATTACATTTATAATATCTCATTTTTTCATCCACATATATTCACTCATACAACTCACACATGGAGTTTCTATTATGCACTATCGGTGGATTGTCCGCATTACGTTGCTTAGCAACGCCCCACTTGCCGGTTACCAACACGGCACGCGTCATGTGACGATATGAGTCATGTGCATTTCTGAGGGTGGAGCAACGGGTTGAGTGCTCGCGCACACCCGGAAGCATAGCCGACGCTACACGCGCGGTTGATATGCCGCACCCCCTCTCCATTGATTTACAGGCTCCCCGACATGTAGGGGAAAGGGGCGGAGCTGGGCTGAGACCTAATGCGCACACCCGGAAGTACAAATGGCGGAAACGCCGAGGACACCATGCACCTGGGTGAGTCACTCTTAATTATTGTTATGGCTATATATTGACATACATTTGTCTGACCCTGAGGAAAGTCCCGAGCGGGGACTGAAACGTTGGTCACAGATTTTAAATATGATTGAATAAAACTTTTGGATTTTAACAAGACCGGTGAGCAGCTATTATTTGGCATTATATATATATACATACATACATACACATTTTTTTTTTTTTTGGTAAGTATCGGTATCAGACGATAATCACTGGCAATACAGATAAGTGCGCACCGCGGTTCAGGAACTTATGTTTCCTGTACCCGGTCAGACTGAAAGGAAGTGCTCACTGAGAGAGCACTTCCTGTCAGTCCAGCCGGGTACAGGAGACTGAATCTACCAGGATCTATACCAGGAGACACACTGAGGAGCAGGGACCAAGGAGGGGAGAGAGAGAGACACTAAGGGTTGGGGGGCGGGGGAGGAGATTGAGGATCACTATGGGGGAGGGTGAGTGGTGAGGATCACTATGGGGGAGGGTGAGTGGTGAGGATCACTATGGGGGAGGGTGAGTGGTGAGGATCACTATGGGGGAGGGTGAGTGGTGAGGATCACTATGGGGGAGGGTGGGTGGTGAGGATCACTATGGGGGAGGGTGGGTGGTGAGGATCACTATGGGGGAGGGTGGGTGGTGAGGATCACTATGGGGGAGGGTGGGTGGTGAGGATCACTATGGGGGAGGGTGGGTGGTGAGGATCACTATGGGGGAGGGTGGGTGGTGAGGATCACTATGGGGGAGGGTGGGTGGTGAGGATCACTATGGGGGAGGGTGGGTGGTGAGGATCACTATGGGGGAGGGTGGGTGGTGAGGATCACTATGGGGGAGGGTGGGTGGTGAGGATCACTATGGGGGAGGGTGGGTGGTGAGGATCACTATGGGGGAGGGTGGGTGGTGAGGATCACTATGGGGGAGGGTGGGTGGTGAGGATCACTATGGGGGAGGGTGGGTGGTGAGGATCACTATGGGGGAGGGTGGGTGGTGAGGATCACTATGGGGGAGGGTGGGTGGTGAGGATCACTATGGGGGAGGGTGGGTGGTGAGGATCACTATGCGGGAAGGGGGGTGGTGAGGATCACTATGCGGGAAGGGGGGTGGTGAGGATCACTATGCGGGAAGGGGGTGGTAAGGAACACTATGCGGGAAGGGGGTGGTAAGGAACACTATGGGGGTGGTAAGGAACACTATGGGGGAAGGGAGGTGGTAAGGAACACTATGGGGGAAGGGGGGTGGTAAGGAACACTATGGGTGAGAGAGCTGCCTGGTGGTTTAAGGTCACAGAACCTGGCTCCCAGTTGAGCCACGCTGCTCTCAATATTAAGCTTAATGTAGTTGTTATGGTGAGCATAATCATTGCCTTCAGACATTTTCATGCACACTGCCTTTTCTAAGAAAAGGCAATGTTTACATTGCCCCTAGGGACACCTCCAAGTGGCCACTCCTCAGATGGCCACTGGAGGGGCTCCCTGGGTCAGTGGTGCACAGTAGGCAGCAGTGCCATTCAGCATCTCCACGCTCTGCATGGGGACACTGAATTTTCCTCATAGAGATGCATTGATGATTGGCCAAAATAGCGTTTGGCCCCGCCCCCATCCTGCCTCCTTGCTGATTTTTCCCTTTGGGAAAGCATTGGACTAGCTAAAAATTGACAATTCGCATGTCATCAAGGAGGCGGTTCAGGGCGGGGACTTAAATAAGGTGCGTCTTAATTCTTTCTAAAGGGGGGGGGGTGGGGGGGGGGGGCAAGCCACCTAAAATGGTGGGTTTAACACTATAGGGTCAGGAATACATGTTTTTGTGTTTTTGTGTTCCTGACCCTATAGTGTTTCTTTAATAACATTATCGAAATCTAAAGTAGTGTCTCTTTTTTTTAATACATTTTTTTATATAATATTTAATTAATACTATACTTGATTATAGTACCAAGTTGGCCAGCTTTATTCTGTGGCTGAAGCTAGCAAGAATGAAACTGGTGGTGGCGAGGGGATTGAAGTCTTAAAGAATGAACCCTATGAAAAAGATGGGGAAAAGGGTCAATATACACACAAAATATACCATTTAAAAAGGTGAGTTACATGACGATGTATGAGTGTGTTTAAAAAATAAAAATATAAGGTTGTATTGTATTTTAAATGCATATGATTCAAAATGTATTTTATGCACCATAACAACTACAGTTAATTGTTGTAGTTATGATGCAAAGAGACTGTGCATGCCATCCCTAATTTTATTCAACCTTTTTGGCAGAAGTTTTATTTAAAAAAACAAAAATAACGGTTTCTCCCTGACGCTCAATAATCATACTACCATCATCCGTGTCAATTATGTTCAACTATAGCTGTAGTAGCTATGGTGCATAGATTGCACTCCAACAATAATATTTGCTGCATTCTATGCATAGTTTTATAGGATGATGCATTCTTTACATTACAAGATACATAATAGTAATGTTTGTAACAGTCAGAGTACCTTAGTAAAGTTAAAGAACTACCAAGAGTATGTTACAAGCTTGGTGTTTCTATTACAAACCCCAAATCATTGTGCTCTCAGAATCATGGTTAGCAGCAAATATACCTGACTCTTCCATTGCAATACATGGGTGTTCATGCTGTAGAAATGACAGACCAAAAAGGGGGAGGAGGCATTGTTATTTATGTTGACAAGTCTGTAACATTCACCCCTTTACAAAACTATAGTTATCCTGCCACCTTTGATTTCCTTTCTGTACAATCAAGATCCTGTACAGTAAATTGATCAATTTGATCAATTGTTGCTGGATTTTATCAACCACCTAGCTCTCCAGCACACTGCCCTTCAACATGCAGCCTTGCTCTTTCCATTTTTTTTTTTTTTTTTAAATAAAACTGAATTTAATAAACAGAAATAATGTAGATCTACATGTCAAACTTGCAGGGGAAAATGTACACATTTCTTGTGCAAAGTTTGCTGAATAAAAATGTGTGTTTTTTTATGTTTGTTTTTTGGGGGTTTTTTTTTAAACATATTTTCCATCTTCTGTTCCCAGTAAAGTTCCTGGCTTTGTAAAGATGTTTGCTCCTGAAGGATCCTTAGTATTTCACGAAAAAGCATGGAATGCATATCCGTACTGTAGAACAAGTAAGCAACTCTTTTGGTCTTTTAGCAAGATTCAGAGATTTGTTGGCTATGTGTTTAATTGTCTGGTTTCATGAGATGAGGTTATTGTGGATTTGGAATGTCCCTTTCCGTTAATAAACTTCTGGTCTCCTAACATCATTGTTATTGCCTTTAAATGCATTATTACAATTTTAACAAAAACATATTTTAGTCAAATTCTTTACAAATTTATAGCAAAAAAGTGATTTCTGGGGGGAGCTCCTGACAGCTAACAATATTTTTTTTTGCCTCCTTTTGCACCCCAAACAATTTAATTTGGCTCTCACGAGCGGTAACCACAGGGACCTACACACTTTCAAAACACTGCAATGGCGCATGTTTTACCGCAGTACTCTGAGACAGGGGAGTGCCCTACAAATGGGGGCCCCACAGAGGCCTTACAGCCACTCATGCTGGCAGCCAATGCTACTTTTCCTCACCTGAGGAATTTTTCAGCTGCTTGATTTTACAGCCTACTGCCAATGTAGATGACAACCCCCCTGGAGTGCTTCGAGATGTCCACGCTTTAATTGAACCACCAGGTCCGATTCTGAAGCGACAGTATGCAGAGACCCTGGCAGCGTCTGCACCGTGAAATAGCCTGGCTCCTGTTCCTTGATGCAGAGCATCTCTCCTTTCCTACCTACACTCCATGTCTCTGGAGTTTAGTTAATTGCTTCAGAGGTCTTACAACTGCACACTTAATTCTACCAATGTTGGATGAAGCATTATTCCGCCCAGGCAGTATAGACTATTTCCTACTTTAATTTTATGTTTATGTTCTCAGCCGGCTCTGAATTTGCGCTTTCATTCCTTACCATCTTGATATTTTAGCATACCGTGCTCCTACTTTTTAAAAAACAAACAAAAGGGGCACTAATTTTACTACAATCTGATAATGTTTATTCCATATGATCTTGTTTCTTATCTGTTGTAATACACAGAGCTGACTGAGAACTATTTATGTTGCCTCTTCTTTGGTGATTTAGGTTAGCTTATTCTATAACATAAGCCCCATGTCTGAGACTACCATTCATTGCTACTTTAGAATTAACAGACCATTAGGCTGTATTTTCATGTTTTCTTTATCTAACCGACGCAATGCAATTATCCACTTTCCTACTTTAGTTTGACTGTATGAGAACCAGTGATACCTCTGCGAAGGTTACCTAGCATGGTGCGCGATGTGACACCAACGTGTATCAATGTTATTCTTATGCTGCATGTCGAAAGTAAAGAATAAAAAAAAAAAGTGATTTCTGTTTTATTTGTAAAATAAATTAACATTTAATAAAGACTACAAATGTCATTGGTGCAAATAATTTGGAGACAGAGTGGATATCCATTCCACTGCACTACTCATTGAAGGAACACTCCAAACAACATAAACCACTACAGCATATTGTAGTGGTTATGGTGCTATGAGTACTCTGGCACCCACCCCCCCCCAGGCTTAGTTAATTAGCGAAGATTGTCATTTGATCGCTTCTGGTTAGAAAAGGTAGTATGAGAAGCCCATTGGCCCACAGATGTGTCGCCATTCAAAAATGGTTTGTCTACCTATAATGGGAGCAAAGATGGTGGGCAGCAGGGCATTCCTGGCATGGGCTGTAGTGGTTATTGTGCTATGAGTGGTCCTATAACAGGGCCTGTTTGATTTTGGAAGCCTGGAGAGAACAGGTAAGTTTGGTTGGTTAACCCCTTAAGGACCAAACTTCTGGAATAAAAGGGAATCATGACATGTCACACATGTCATGTGTCCTTAAGGGGTTAAAGGAATACAAATCTGTATTCCTAATACTATAGTGTTCATGTCCCTAATTATATATGGATCCCCTCCTTTTGCCATAAAAAATTATTACAATTATTTTTTTACTCATGTTTTTCCAGCGCCAAGACACTCAGTGCTGTTCACTTCCAGCAACATCATCAAGGAGGCATGACCTATATTGTTATACCCTGCCCTTTAGACTCATTTGCCAACATTCAGTGTGCACTCTTGAATGCCGCTCCGTCTGCAGCAATCTGAATCCAACTGCCAGACACAACCTTTTCATCTCTAGCTCACTCACAGTACTAGCACTCACAGAAACCTGGCTTTCCCCCTCTGATAGTGCTACTCCTGCATCTCTATGTTTCGGTGGCCTACAATTCTCCCACACTCCCAGACTCAACTGTAAGTCTGGGAGTGGTGTTCGGCATCCTTCTCTCCCTTCAATGTACCCTTTAACCATTCTCCCCTGCCCTACCCTTTACTTCCTTTTAAGTTCACACTGTATGCCTATCTACTCACTTCCTCTCCTAGCACTCCTTCCCTTCTACTTGGGGATTTCAATATCCCAATCAACAACTCAAGCTGCACTAATGCCTCTCGTCTGCTCTCTGTAACCTCCACCTCCTTTGCCCTCAAGCAAAGGTCTAATTCAGCAACCCATACAGCGGGAAACACTCTTGGTCTCGCCTTCACCAACCTCTGTACCGCCTCTGTAATCTCTCCAATATTCCTTTTCCTCTGTCTGACCACCATCTGCTGACTTTTGACATCAGCACAACCAGGACCCAACTCACACCACCCTCAGCACATCAATCTCACAGAAACCTCCAATGTCTTGACCTAGAGCAACTCGCCACTAACCTCCAAACTCTCCTTTTACCTATCACAAACTTCACCTGCCCTAGCTCTGCAACCTCCTTCTACAATTCCACCCTCTCCTCGCAACTAGACATCATGGCACCTCCTACACTTAAACGCAGCAGGTGCCTCCAACTACAACCTTGGCACACCAAGCTGACTCGATAACTACTTTTACAGCTTGGCTCTTTCCTCTGCAAAAGTAAATTACTTAAATACTCTCATAACCACACTCTCCCGTGAACACAAACGACTATTTCACACTTTTAACTCTGTTCTTCACCCTGTTGCTCCTCCTCCTCCTACCGACTTAACCGCCACAAACTTTGCAACTCACTTCACTGACAAGATCTCTACAATCAGGAAAGATATCTCTCATCTCTCTCCTTCCCCTTAAAATACATCCCCCAACCCCACTCCCTCTGCTGTTCTATGTTCATTTGCACCCTCTACAGCACCTGCTCCCTTGATCCTATTACCTCTCATCTCACCTGTATTCTGTCTCCTTCTCTTGCTCTGCCTCTCACTAACATTCTCAATCTCTCCCTCGCCTCTGGCATATTTCCATTACCCTTGAAACATGCAACTGTAACCCCGATTCTAAAAAACAAACAAACAAACCAAAAAAAAAAACAGCCTTGACCCTAACTCCCCATCCTACTACAGCCCTATCTCGCTATAGCCTTTTGCGTCCAGGATCATTGAAAGACTTGAGTATGTGAGATTGACAGACTTCCTCGAGTCCAACTCTCTGCTTGACCCACTTCAGTCTGGTTTCCGTGCTCAGTACTGTGTGGAAAACCTTTCCGCTGCTTTTGACACTGTTGATCATGAACAGCTTCTTCCCATACTCTGTAATCTCGGTCTACGAGATATTGCTCTCTCCTGGTGCTCCTCCTACCTCTCCCAGTGCTTTTTTAGTTTTTCTTTTTCTGGCTCTATCTCTCTCCCCCCCCCCCCCCCCCCTGTTTCCCCAATCCCTGTTGGTGTCCCCTAATGTTCAGTCCTTGGTCCCCTACAGTTCTCCATCTATATTGCCTCCCTTGGTAAACTTATCAGCACCTTTGGCTTCCAATATAACTTCTATGCGGATGACATGCAAATCTATCTTTCATCCGCTGATCTCTCCCCGTCCCTCTTGACTAGTGTCTTCGACTGTCTCTCTGCTATTTCTAACTGGATGGCTGCCCACTCCCTGAGCTCAACTTGTCCAAAACAGAAGTTCTGGTCTTTCTTCCCTCAAGTGTTGCTACTCTTGTTTCTGTCTTCCTCAACGTTAATGGTGCTCCACTACACAGGCTTGCTGACTGTCTTCTCTTTGACTCCGAACTCTCCTTCACCCTTCATGTCCAGTTGATCGCCAAATCCTGCCGCGTCCATGCCAGATGTGGCTAAGGTGCTGGTCCATGCCACTGTCCTCTGCTGCCTTGACTACTGCAGTCATCTTCCTGTCCGCCCGCACCTCCCACACCTCACTCCTCTGTCAGTCTCTGCATTGGCTTCCGTAAGATATAGGGCTCAATATCGAATTCTGCTTCTTGCTTTTAAATCTCTACATAATGCTAGTCCCACCTATCTATCCTCCCTAACACGTAAGTATGTCCCGTCTAGGCCCCAATGCTCTGCTGAAGACCTACGTCTAGCCTCTGTTCGTACTCCTACCTCTGATGCTTGCATTCAAGACTTCTCTAGAGCTACACCGTTCCTGTGGAACTCACTTACCTTTTCCGTAAGCCACTCTCCAGGGTCCACTTCTTCAAAAAAAAAACATTAAAAACTCAACTTTTCACAAAAGCATATCAATTAAACTGTTAAAAATATATATATATCACACTAAATCTTCAGTGAATTCTATTGTTCCTAGTTCCTTAATACTTCCCTTATCTTTTGTGTCACTATTCCCCCCTCCCTCTAGCATGTAAGCTCATTGAGCAGGGCCCTCAACCCCTCTGTTCCTGTGCTTCAAACATGTCTGGCTACAATTACATGTTTGTTAGTCCACCCATTGTAAAGCGCTACGGAATTTGTTGGCACTATATAAATATAACCATAATAATAATTGTTGGTGCAATCTAATGCTTCTTAAAGAGAATCTTGTGTGTGGCAAGTGCTGCTGGCGACAACCAGGTTCCCCATAGTAAAGTATTGAATTTGATGCTTTCCTATGAGCTTCCAGGTTATGTGATGGAGTTTTACTTGGTCAGCGGAAGCCTCTCTTGTGGCTGTCAGTGTGACAGCCACTAGAGATGGATTTAAAGGATTACTTCAACCACCATGACCACTTTAGTAATGTCAAGTGATCATGGAGGTAGAAGCCTGGATGTGTAGTGTTTTTGTTTGAAACATTGCACATTCAGAATTATTTGCACTTGTGTGTCAGGAGCTAGTTACAACACCGGCACATGTTTGTTAGACAACCTTGGAACTCTGCTCTGTGCTGCATGGGGAATGACTGCTCTCTCCCACTGTGAAGACCCTCTTGCCTCCCTCCATGGATATAAAGATATAGATATAAAGATATAGATATATATTATTTTGTTTTTTATTTTAGAAATCCTTCTGTTTGTCTCCTCAGATTGCTCGCATGTACTCAGAGCCTGCAAAACTATTAAATCACAGTCTCCTCTATGAGAAGCCTGTGATTGGACTGCATGAAGCCCCCCTGTGCTGTGACATCAGACAAGGGAGGGAGATCTACGCTGGGAGCTTTACAATTAAAAAAATAAAAAATATTTTACATTGTAGGGTTAAAAGGACAGGTCCACTGCATCCAGACCACTTCATTGAGAAGTAGTAGTCTAGGTGACTTTAGTAGTCCTTCAAAGCATCTGATTCACCAGCTTAGTCATACATGGAAGCCTACAGGTTGTGTTTGTATCTTTTAGAAATCCAACCTACATTGGATGTTTATTTTAACATGGGCCATAGGTAGCCTAACCTTGATCTACACCTATGTTTGGATTTAATAATTCTGTCTTTACTTTTTCTACTTACTTTCATCTTGTTTTTCAAATTCATATAACAAAGTACGTACGTGCATAAATTCACTTTTTATTTTTAATAAGCATATACACTGATCAGCCACAACATTAAAACCACCTAACTAATGTAATGTAGGCCCCCTCTTGCTGCCAAAACAGCTCTGATGCATCGAAGCATGAACTCCAGAAGTCTTCTGAACGTGTCCTGTGGTATTCTGCACAATGACATTAGCAGCAGTTTCTTTGAGTCCTACAAGTTGGGAGGTGGGGCCTCTATGGATCGGATTTGGAGACTACACCTTGTAGTCATGTTCCTCAGTCCGTTCCTGAACAATTTTTGCAGTGTGGCAGCATGCCTTATCCTGCTGTGTAAATGCTCTGACCAAGTTGTCTAGCCATAACTATTTATCCCTTGTCAAAGTCACTCTGATCTTTTCGCTTGTACATTTTTCTTCCATGAAATTAAAGAACTGACTGTTCACTTGCTGCCTTATATATCCAACCCAATGACAGTTGCCATTGTAACAATATAATCTGTTATTACCTCACCTGTCATGGGGTTTTAATGTTTTGGTTGATCAGTTTATCTCTCGAAGCAAGTTATTAAGTTGTCAGTCAGTCCTCTGCAAGTCTTCTCCTCCTTTTAACTGATAAATTGTGCAGAGAATTATTTTGGTGGCAATACCGTGGTTTGTGATTTATCGCTTCACCTTTCTTTGTGACGGATGAATACAGTATATCAAATGTTTTAAGATATAAAAATATCAGTGGAATAAGAACAAATGGTATAACCGATGTACTCCTTTATCTTGCATTTTAGGGAATGGTTACTTCCCCCCCCCAAAAAATGTGTATTCCTCCTTTTAATGCGATGTTTATCATGGCTCTGCCAGGATTTAGCTGGATAGCAGGACAACTCCATTTTAACTCTGTGTAAACGTTGTGTTCTAAAATGGGGCAGATACTGCATGGAGGACTGCATACATGATATGGATTACCTTTGTGCATTTATTCTCAGGCAGAGCTGAATCATGCATGCCCTGGCTTCCCCAGATTAGTATTGGCTACACACCTGTATACAAACCTTTGTGGACTTCTGATAAAATCGCATATTTTGATCATCTTTAAAGTGAAGTAAATAACTCTTCATCTTTAGTTAAACAACTTGAACTGGCACGGTCATGCCGGACTTATTTTTTTTTCCTATTGTTTCCTCTTTTCTTCCTCTCTCAGAGTATGTTCTTTTCTTTGTGATCTAGTTTTCTTTAAAACATAAGACAAAGTAGGGACTACCTTGTCTCGTGTATTTTTTCCTACGCTTGCCCAAAAGAGGAGCGTAAATCTGCTCCATTTCCTGTGTAAAAAAAAAAGTACTCCTCCTTCTCCTTGACACAGGAACTGGAGCTGACTTGAGCTCCTCCTGTGTTCAAAGAAAGTCAAGTGTAGGAAAAATACATAAGACAATGTAGTCCCTACTTTGTCTTATGTTTTAATGAAAACTAGATTAGAAATAAGGAAAGGTGAACAGATTCTCAGAGAGGAAGAGAAAAGGGAACAATAGGAGAAAGGCAAGTTTGGCATGACAATGCTGTTTTAAAAGGATACTCTAAGCACCAAAACAACTTTAGCGTAAAGTATCTGTCACCTCAGTCTTACCTTTCTCCTATTGTATCTTATTCTCGTCCTCTTTCATAATCGTTTTTTCTTTTTTTTTCATTTCTGATCAATTTCTCTTTAAAACGTTCTCATTAATTTTTCATACACTTGACAATTTTGACAAAGGGTGATGCTTAAGGCTTTTTTTGTCAAGTTTGTCAAGCAAACAAGGCTAAAGCACTTTAGCTTGCTGTAAAGCTTCATGTGTGAAGAGTACTTTTATAAATTGACCTGGTTCCACCCTCTGGCTTTCAAGCAGTCAACTGGTTATGTTAATTCCTGGTAGTTTATCTCACTGGAGCTAAACTCAAGAGGCACCAATTGTCCAGAGCACCTGTCTTGCTATGACTTCTCATTGTGCGGCATTGGGAAGTCTGTGATTGGACAGCAAAAGAAAATATAGCTGGGGTTAGAAAGGCTAAAGACAAGAGCACTCCATCGTTTACAAATGGTTTTTAGATATACCCAATGAAATAATACATTAAATGCATGCATATTTTCATTGGGGGTATATCTTCTAAACCGTGCTTTTTATTTGTAGTATTTGGGTAGTGGAGTGTCCCTTTAAATTGCACCCTCTGTCAAGACAGTGAAGCTTAGGATAAATACATGGCAAAAGGGCATTTGCATTTTATGTGCTGCATAACCATTCTCAGGTCAATATATTTTTAGTGGCTGGTGTGTGTGTTGAGATTTATATTTATTTTATGTTAATAAAAAATATCAATTTAAGTTAATAATAATTCCATTTTGCTTTTTCTTCTATGTTTGTTCCTGTTCATTGTGCTCCAGTTGTAACGGTAAGTTATATATTTTTTTTGATTAAATTTTTGTGCTATTCTATGTCTGCCTCAGGCATCTGCTTAGTGTGCTAGTAATATGTAGGAATCACCTTTTGAACCACATTTTCTTCTGTCACACCACTTTCAGATGCCCCACTCTTTGCAGGTCTTTTAGTCATTGCACAGTTATTGTAAGCGAAGGACGTTGTCAAGTAGTACACAATGTCCTCCCTTACAAGCTTATGTCTAAATTAGGGGGACACTCCAGGTTGCAGTTGATGCCTTGTCTATTTTGCATTATTTATAACCGTAGGAAAATATGCAAAAAATATATATATAACTTGAAGGGAAAAAAAAGATATTCACATGTTAAGTTCTGCATTTGCAGCTTCTACATTGAACTTTCACCAAACCAGGATATCAGTCAGCCAGTCTTGTTTACTTAAGTTGAGCTGCTGAGCTTACCTGTTAACCACTTAAACAATTTAGGTTCTGTAAGGCACCACAACAACTTCATCTAATTGAGGTTGTTATTGGGCCAGGAGGACCCTGGGTGCAATCTTGCCTCAAGGGGTTAAAACGCTCTAAACGGAGTAACCCCTACTCACCATCACCAGGCAGCATCCGGCTTCTAAAATTTCAGTTTTAGTAAGCATGGAGTGGCGGTCAACTGACGCTCTCAGCCAATCAGTGACTCCCTATTCACAAAACTGTCTTGGAAAGACATGTACCTTTTGCAAGCCAGTTTTAGATTAAGTTGTTATGATGCTTGGAGTGTTCCTTTAATGACAACATGACTGCCTATGCTGTCATGCAGTGCAGGGCTTTAATGCCTAGTGACAGCATACACTGTCATGCAGTAAAAGTACCAGTAGGGGTTAAATCACTGCTGATACCTTTTGAAAATAGGGGGTCCCTGTGTTACCTAGGACCACAGTTAATGGCAGACAAATTAGCTGACAGAATAGCTATGTTCAGCACTCAATGTGAGCACTGCACATAGGCCTTAAGAAAATCGATCTTGCTCAGTCGTGGTATCTCTATCACTGCCCCCAGCCACCTGCATCAAAAAAGCCCCCCACCTCCCAGGTTTCTTCTGATACCTGGGTGTCCCCTCGGCCAGTTAGTGTCTCCAGACTGACAGGAGAGCCCAGCACTCATCTCTGTGTCCTGCAGAGGGCCTTCTGTACAATGTGAGCTCGGAAATCCCTCTGCTCATGTTAGTAGTGACATCAGCAGAGGGAATCCCTTGAGAGGTATAATGAGGGGTGAAATTAGAACCAGATGGTGGGAATATAGGAAGGATTGTGGGTTTGATGTGGGGTAGGGAAAAGGGTTAGATTATAGATAGGCAGTGTTTTTTGGGGGTGTTT
The DNA here is from genome assembly GCF_036172605.1 of Pelobates fuscus. NCBI lineage: Eukaryota > Metazoa > Chordata > Amphibia > Anura > Pelobatidae > Pelobates > Pelobates fuscus. The sequence goes on from NC_086321.1 coordinate 160,364,083, forward strand.
TTGGTCACCCACTCCTAGCTAAGTGAATAATTCTATTTTTCAAAACTGATGCTTCCTTAAAGTAATGAAAACTCTTTATTTACAATTGTGTCTAGCACACATTTTAGGTGTTAATTGTTATTATTCTCATCTTTATGCATTACTTTGTTAGTTTAAACTCTAAATCTGGTCCAGGGAGTGAACTACTATGTTTAAGCCAGGTAGTATCTTCATTAGAGCAAGTCTCGTGGTTTTACTGAGTTTTTAGTATTATGTATTTCTTGAATTATGTTGTAACTCTGCATGCACTGAAACAGAGAATGCCTGGGGAGCGTAGCTATGGAAGCGTGCCACACCTTATTAGACCTTGCTTTGGTTACTGAATATGTTTTAGGGAACTAGTTCACAAAACACATTATGAAACTGGAAAGTGCCCAGGGATGAAGGTCATAGTTATTATAGTACCATATTTAATTTTCTATTGTCCTTTATATCGTTTATATTTTGCAGCATGGTCCAAAGGAGAACACATATATCAATGAGTAATATTTTAATCTAAAGAGAGAGTCCTGATTTTCAGAATTTATGGGAGATAATTGATATGTTTTGTGTGCTCTTTAGATACGTATATTTCCTCGTAAATGTTTTTACTGTGTCATGTGCCCTGGTTATTAAAGGGACACACTAGACACCATTAACACTTCATCTTATTAAAATTGTTATGCTGCTCACCCAGCTCTAGTTGTCATATAGCAGGAGCAATGTTGTATTTGCAAGTTCTCCATCCTATGGATCAATGCATGCAAGTCCCCATGCACATCAGCACGTTATGTGTGCCGAGAGCCCGATGGTGTAACTCCGACTCTTAGTTTGACAGTGCCTTAAAATGAAGCTACACGTTCAGATTTAAAACCATATTTTGTTAATTTGATATGTGTGTTAGAATAATATGAAATGTAAGGCTGCAGAAATTGATTCTGGCACTTCAGTAAGCTGCAGTGGTTATGGTGCATAGTGTCTCCTTAATTACAAAGTATCTTTTCTTTAAATTGGAACGGTCATATACTTTGAGATTTTGGCTCAACTGGATGTCTGAGTAAAAGTTACCTATATACTTTTTTTTTTTTTTTTTGTCCTGAAATTATCAACTGTTTTTATTTTTTAATTGGCATTATATGCCTGGCAGTTCTGCATGTGTTATACAAATTAATTTAACCACATTTGTGCTGTATGCTACATTACCTTTTTTTCCCCCCATGCTCCCCCCAAAAAATAAATAAAAAAATACATCTTTAATATGCATCTAGCAACCTTGTTATAATCTGTAACATGTGTTATACCTCTCCTTACATTTTCTCTTCACAACAATTGGTTCTATATTCTGTGTAATCTTTTACTTTTTTTTTTAATATATATATATATATATATATATATATATATATATATATATTAAAAAGATCTGTACATCAGTCTGTATAAATAAACATCCTGAGCTTGTATTTACCTAATTTTATGACCTGCTAAGCAACTAATATTATCATGTATAACAAAAGTGTTCTGTGTTTTCAGGCGCTTTGCATAAATTATATCAAGTGCTCTAATATGACAGCTGCTCCCACACAAAAACCAGGAACTCTCCAATCCTGTCGTAATTCAATGTGAAATAATACACTAATTTACATACACCGTATGAAATAGTGAGAGTGTGTAGCGCTTGATTTTGTGAACTTACTCCACAGGAGATCCCTCAGAGTATGAAGGGTTGATAATCTATTTAAACAAATAGAAAAAAATATAGTGCACTCTGTGTGAAACGTAGTATTTATACACCACACGATAAAGGACACACTCACGTGGTTTAGAGCCTATTGAGGATTGGCTCTGATCACTTTCGCCTTGTGTCCTTTTAGGTGACACACACCTTACTCTCCAAGTGAAATTTTCCTCAAAAGAGAGAGAGAAAGACAGGGGAAAATCGCCCTAGTATTGAAATCTTCAATGTAATCTGACAGCAAATTTAAAAGCACATAGGTGAAGATTGCTTCTCACCTGAGAGAGAGCCTGTGACCTGGCTCAAAGTAGATCAGCATGTGAGTCCTTTTAGGGATGACTCCTTCCCTCTTTGATAGGATGGAAAATGCACCAGATATGTATTCTAATAAAAATAACTATTTATTACATAAGCTTTAAAATCAAATGATACATACAATATAAGGTGAATCCGAAACGCGTTTCGCCGGTTCCGTCCGGCTTTCTCAATCGATTGAGAAGCAATCTTCACCTATGTGCTTTTAAATTTGCTGTCAGATTACATTGAAGATTTCAATACTAGGGCGATTTTCCCCTGTCTTTCTCTCTTTTGAGGAAAATTTCACTTGGAGAGTAAGGTGTGTGTCACCTAAAAGGACACAAGGCGAAAGTGATCAGAGCCAATCCTCAATAGGCTCTAAACCACGTGAGTGTGTCCTTTATCGTGTGGTGTATAAATACTACGTTTCACACAGAGTGCACTATATTTTTTTCTATTTGTTTAAATAGATTATCAACCCTTCATACTCTGAGGGATCTCCTGTGGAGTAAGTTCACAAAATCAAGCGCTACACACTCTCACTATTTCATACGGTGTATGTAAATTAGTGTATTATTTCACATAATATTATCATGGCCTGATCTGTTAAACCACAGAATTCAAAGAGGATTACTGTAAATGTTTAATTCTCTTAAAAATCATTGCATTTTTAGAATGAATATATGAAAGAAGACTTCTTCATTAAAATTGAAACCTGGCACAAACCAGATTTGGGAACTCAAGAAAATGTGAGTTAATTGCACCTTTATGTACCTAACTTTGTTACAATGTTTCTATCAGTGCACCATAATCTGTGGACGATTCCAATATCTAATTATTTGTTAGTTGTGTGCATGTCCAATCCTGTATAAAATAGGATTATTTCTGCTTAATTCCTCTTAACAGAAATCACACTGGTGGGGTGGGGGTTCTGGTGAATATGCCATGGACCCTGTAGACTGCCAGTGGCAAGTAACTCTTAACTGGATTGTAGTATAGGACTTGAAATTTTAATCCTTGAAAAAATATATACATTGGGACCTCGGTTTACAAACTCCTCGGTTAACATAATTTTCGGTTTACAAATGAAAATCCATTGAAAATAATGCCTCGGTTTACAAACTTTTTTCGCAATACAAAGCAAGTTTCCCCAGGATGCATTGCACCTGGGAGGTTTATAGCACCGCCCCTGCATGCTGGAGCCTGTGGGTAGCACATGGTGTTGAGTGAGGAGGTGTTGGAGCAGCTTTTGCATCGAGTTTTGGAGCCATTCTGGAAATTTTTTGCAGTTGTTTTGGGACTTTTTGGTGCATTTCTCAAGCTGCGGAAAGGTAGGAAGCTGAGCTTCGTCGTTTGCATGCCTTTTATTATGTGTTCTGCATTGTGGGTTGGTTTCCATGCCAGCTCATTTTGTCACTTTTCTGACCTCAAGAACGGATTCATTGGTTTTCAATGCATTCCTATGGGACGCCGCATTTCGGTTTACAAATTTTTCGCAATAAGAAACGTCCCGGAGAACGCATTAAATTCGTAAACCGAGGTCCCCCTGTATATTTTTTTTTCTTATGGTTATTTTAAAAAATGCAATTTGCAGCGCAGGCTCATTTTGTAAGCTTTCCTTTTTACATACATATGAATTTTTATAATTTTTCTTATTGAAATATCAAATGTTATTTCCAGGTACACGGCCTAGACCCGAATATATGGAAAACGGTGGAAGTGGTCCAAATTGATATTGCTGATCGAACTCAAGTAGAACCAGCAGTAAGTAATCCAGCATCTTGTTCTAGAATTTGCTTAATTGAAGATATGGAAATATTGGATATGGAAATCAGGTTGGCTAATTTCAGATATAATTTAGCAAATCTAGCGTTCTTTTCATCAAAGGCTTAAAGCTATAAATGATAATATAGAAAGACTAGGAGGTCTGGCATGAAGGAGGGAGGGGAAAATATTCGATTGAGGCTATTATAAAAACAGTCCTACAGGCTTCTCCTTAAAGGCGCTGCGTTTAATAGAAGACTTTCATTATGTCCAGACTTCCACACATGCAGACTATGAAGTGCTTTGTCACTTAAGTCATGTACTGTTTGTGCTCATTTACACATACAGTGGAATGAAAATATTTTATGTTAACAGAATATCAATTATCATTTATAGAGAACAATCTTCACAGCACTGTGAAATAGGTGGCGCAGCAAACAAATAGGTGTACATGGCTTGTTGGTATTTTTATGTTTTTTATTTTTATTTGTGCCAAGGTAGTTATATTGGAATTGTATCACAATTTTCAAACTCTGATAATTAAAGACAGTGATGACATATTTTTGTGCTCAAGTGCAAAATCTTGTGCAGAAATCAGTTAGCCAAGCTGAAAGCACACAGATTTATAAATGTTTACCTTTTCCTTACCATCCCCCCTTTGTGTCACCCTTTGTGCATGTTCATCACTTCATATCATAACACCCTTTCTAGGTAGTGTCTTTTTATGCTCACTCAGTTTTCATTTTTGTTCCCCTTTACGTTTTATGTCTTCACGTTTTATGTTCTCACTTCTGTACCAGATTGGACGTTAACCCCCCTTCTTTCTCACATTTATTTCCAGTTTTATTTCATTATTATTTTTATCACCCTGTCAATTTTTATTTTTATTTTTATTTTTTATACAATCGCCTTTTCCCACCTTTAGTTAGACTCCTCCTGTCTCTTTCACTACATATCACTCCTCTTCTTCCTTACTTGATCGGTTTCTATTTTCACTCTAAATTGTTAAAACTCCACACACCCCATTGCTTCATGTCCCTATGTTCCTTGCTCCTTATTCCCTTGTGGGGTTCTCCTTTGTATACGACTGCAAAGTGTTAAAGTACTTTACATGCACTATATACCAATTATCTGAGAATAAGGCCTTTTGGGCATTAAGTACCTGTTCATGGAGCATTTAATTGAGCCTAAAGGACTGATTGCTTTTTAAGTACTCTGTGACAGAAGTTCCACCCATACCATAGGCTGTCCATCACTTAGTCTAACGCAGCAACAGTATCTGTGACTTGCTGAGTAGCTCACATCTCTTCACTGTGCAGAACCGAGAGAAACGTTTTTTTTCCTTATGTTATATTTTGTTTTTGTTTTTGCACTGAAGTGCTTGTGACATAACCAAAGAATCAAGTTAATACTTTTTTTTTTTTTTTTTTTGAAGAAAACATCAGCTTAATATATTTAAATACGGTTAACATATATTATAGACAAAGCGCAGTATTCTGGTACTTGGAAAATATACTGTGAACAGTTTGGTAAAAAATATGTGATTTGCAGTGGTATTTTGAATCATAGCCCATGGTTTGGTTTAAAAACATGGCCCTGATACTCCCAGCCTGCACTTTGACTTAGTGAGCTCTAGGACTGTGAAGGAGTGAGTTCTGTAGTGTACAGCTCTTCACCAGTTGACTAGCAGGAAGTTTAACACCCGAGGAACCAATGCCCCTGTCACACAGACCGGTCAATGAGGGGGTGCAAAAGTACCCACAAACTACACACCTACATTGCACACAGCCAGCAAATTTTTTTCACATACACACATTACATACAGACATACCACACTTACACACAGCCTGCAACTATCACACATACAATACACAGGGCCTGCAACCAACATGCACACAATACACAGGGCCTGCAACCAACATGCACGCAATACACACAGCTTGCAACCAACACGCACACAATACACACGGCTTGCAACCAACACGCACACAATACACACGGCTTGCAACCAACACGCACACAATACACACGGCTTGCAACCAACACGCACACAATACACACGGCTTGCAACCAACACGCACACAATACACACGGCTTGCAACCAACACGCGCACAATACACACGGCTTGCAACCAACACGCGCACAATACACACGGCTTGCAACCAACACGCGCACAATACACATGGCCTGCAACCAACATGCGCACAATACACACTGCCTGCAACCAACACGCGCACAATACACACGGCTCGCAACCAACACGTGCACATTACACACGGCCTGCAACCAACACGCGCACAATACACACGGCCTGCAACCAAGACGCACACAATACACACGGCCTGCAACCAACACGCACACACTACACACGGCCTGCAACCAACACGCACACACTACACACGGCCTGCAACCAACACGCACACACTACACACGGCCTGCAACCAACACGCACACACTACACACGGCCTGCAACCAACACGCACACAATACACACGGCCTGCAACCAACACGCACACAATACCTGCAACCATCACGCGCACATATGGAAAAGATTTTTTTTTTTTTTTTTTATATGCGTTTATTTAAATATAAATGTTTAAAGGGAACACTAAAGGGCTAGAAATACAGACCTGTATTCCTGATGCTTTAGTGTCCCTGTATCTAGATATACCCATGTCTGCTATAAAAATAATAAAATAAAGGATTTTACTCCTCTTTTTCAGCGCTCACTTGGCGCAGCTAACCTCTCTCCCTCCTATGACGTCGTGGAACAGGCACAGCCTCCTCCGGCGACAGTCCAATCCAATGCTTTGCATTGAGGAGCATTGGGGACCTGATGCCCAAGTGAGGCTAGCGCCACACATGCATCCAAGTTTCCCACATTAATGGTTTGAATCAATGCTTTCCTATGGGGGCTGCAAACACACATGAACGTTTTATTGGGTTCTGTAGCGCAAGTGCCTCCAGTGGCCATCAGTGTAACAGCCATTGCAGCGGTGTTTCACCCTTCAAGATAAACATTTCTGCAAAACAGCAGTGTTGTACTATAACTGGTTGATATACTGGCCTGGGTGACTAGTAATTCTTCAACATATAAATGTTAAAATTGTAAAATACTATAAAATATAGTATAAATATATATATAAAATAATAAAAAAATAAAAAAGTAAGAAATAAAAATTGTCAAATCGAAAAAAAATAAAATTATAAAATACATTTATTAAAAATCCAGCTAATTGTGTTTACTCTGTAGGACGTATTCTTCTTGTAACGAATTGTACAAACGTGGGAGAGATGTTGGATGGCTCATGAAGAAAATACTGGTAGCGGTGCTTTTGCTTAGAAAGTTAAAGTGTAATCATTGACGCTTAGTGGGAAAGGGCATACAATTTATTGAGCAATATCACTTAACTAGCCAATATTTAAGTTTGGTCAATATAAAAAGCTAGTAATGTATTTACAGTGCATTCACAAAGTATTAAGACCCATTCATTTTTTTTCTTGCGTTGCAGACTTCATGCTACAATTGTATAAGTAATTTTATGATGACTGTTTCCATTTTGGCCATTTTCACTTGTTAATACCTGCTTAGCCCTCTAATAACCTATAATGATCAACAAATGTATTATTATTTTTTACATTTTGCAATGTATTAAAAAGAACAAAAAAAAAAACCTGAAGTCTCAGACCGTTTGCTACGAAACTTGTATTTTAGCTGAGATGCATCCCATTTTTTTGGGATCATCTTTGAGATGTTTCTACATGTTGCTTTGAGTTTACCAGTTTCAAATGCAATTGCTTGGACATGATTTGGAAAGGCACACACCTGTCTATATATAAGGTCTCATGGTGGTTAATTCATATTAGAGCAAAAAGCAAGCCATGAGATCAAAGGAACTGCCTGCAGAACTCAGAGACTAGAGATAGGATTGTGCGGGAAGGCTACAAACAATCTAGACTGCATTGAAGGTTCTAAAGGGCACAATGACTGACAATTCTTAAATGGAAGAAGTTTGGAACAACCAGGACTCTGGCTGCCTGGCTAACTGAACAATCGGGGGAGAAGGGCCTTGGTTATACAGGTGAGGAAGAACCTGAAATTCAGAAGTGAACTCCAGAGTTTGTGTGGAGATGGGAGAAACTTGAGGAAGGACAGTCCTCTCTCTAGTGCTCCATGGAACTGCAAGACAGATTCCTTTCCTCACTGCGAGACACATGAAAGCCCTCTTGGAATTTGCAAAAAAGCACCTAAAGGATTTTACTGTGAGAAACAAGATTCTCTACTCAGATGAATCGAAGATTAACCCCTTAAGGACCAAACTTCTGGAATAAAAGGGAATCATGACATGTCATGTGTCCTTAAGGGGTTAAACTGCCTGGCCTCAATTGAAAGTACCATGTCTGGAAGAATTTTCTTATTTTAATGTTTGCTTTGATGTCCAACTGAACCTCTTGACTGGTTATCTTAGAATACCCTTTTTATTGGACTAAGAAGTTTGAAATTAAAAGCTTTCTTGAAATCCTTTATTTCCAATCCAAAGCATTTCTGAAAAAAAAGGCATATTGTGATATAGAGGTTAGAGAAACTCCCCTCCTCGGTCCATGAAAAGATTAAAAACCGCTTTAAATCACTTACCTGATTCCAGCACTAATGGACTTCTACAGAGTCTGGTAGATAGCCATTAGAGACAGTTTTAACACTGCAATTTAAAAATTGCAGCTTCAATAAACCTTCCTCCTCTATTCCCCCCGCCCCCTAATCCATGAGCAATGAAGGATTATTTGCTTACCCAATTTCAGCGCCAGTCTCCCTCAGTGCTGGGCCTGTGCTCCGCCACTTCTGAAGTCATCCACTGGGGGGGTGGTGCGCATGCGCATCACATTATACCCTTCCCACTGAAAAGCATTGAATCAAAGCTTTCCTATGGGGATTTTACTGCCGGATTTTACTGTCTGGTAAACTCCCGGAAGCGCCTTTCATTGCTGTCTGGTAGAGGCTGTCTTAGCACTACAATGTAGTTGTAACGGAACCGCTGGCACCCCGACCGGGTACCCTCCGCTGACGGATGCTCCTAGTGCTTTCCGAGGTCTCCAAGCACTCTGCCTGACACCATAACCACTGCAGACCCCACGAACCGCCGCAGCTTGGTTGGGGTCTCGCCGACTCCACCCACTCTGGACCCAAGACCAGGGTCCAGCTGCCAGTAGGTGGACCTCTCCGAATTCCAGAGAGCAGGAACAGGAACAAGCTCTTAGCAGAGCTCAGCGATGATACCCTGGGGAGTATAGTGATTATAGCAATCCCCAGAGTGTAGTTCTCCAATCCCCCAAACATGAGCCGAAACTTCATGAAGGTACAAGATGATCTGAGGTGCTAGCACACCCAGTCTGGCTTTTATTACAGTTGTTGCAAATACAGGACCGCCCACAGGGAGGGATAAAACAACCAATCATATCACAGTTACATCCCACATATCCCCTCCCCTTATCCTGAGAGGAAACTCAATTATACCTACAGTTAAAACATACTTTTTACCCAACTTTCATAACTCTAAAACCATACATCCAATCTCTATACAAAATACATATTCACAATCAATCCATTCAGGGGAACAACATATTAAAAAATGGTGCGAATCAGACCAGTGGTTCAAAAGTTAAGGGAAAGTCCTTTGTTACCAAATGAAGCATGGCTTTTCTTCCCAAAACAGTTCCACAGAGTCTCTATCCTGGAGATAATTGGGAAGTAATCCAATTATCTCCAAGGACAGAGGTAAAACTCCATTAGCCACATGGCAGACAAAGGACAATAAAATACGTAACAATACATACTGTTACATTTATCACATAGAACCTACACATTTACAATTTACCTAACACATAATAGCATACATAATATTAAAGACAGCCTGAATGCAATCTGCTACACAGTCTTAAAGGGACATTGTTCCTAAAAGTCATATGTCCACGGATGGTTTTTAAAGGGCCAGCAGCAGCACCATACAAATCCAATATGCCCAAATGTTGCACCTCAAGGGCCAAATCTCCCAGGGACCATAGTCAACAGTTAAGAGGCTGGCAATCAGGCTCCTCCAACAGCCAGGGGTAAAGGGCAGCTTGTCACCAATAAACCCAGTGACAGTGTTTTACATTGTAGGATTAAGTGGAACAGGGACATTGCACCAAGACTACTTCAATGAGCTGAAGAGGTCTGGGTACCTGTAGTGTCCCTTTAAGGATCCTAGGTGAATATTGACAACCAAGGACCCTGTTCCTGGGGTGCCTTTGCACCTATTGGCAAACAGAGACCATTTTACTGGGATACTTGTTGTGTATTAGTTTGCAGGGATTATTTTTTATTTTATATTTACTCGTTTGTCTGCATGCAAATACATGCTCATTGCTTAAAATGTATATTTCAAAAAACTACCATTCTCGAATGAATCAATAGCACTGTTGCACATTTAAACTACTTCACAAGTTTAGACTATTTTTACTGTGCATTGATGTACAATGGATACTGTTTTTTGGTTTTTTTCCAAGGGTTGCAGAAACTGCACATCAGAATTTGCCTACAGAAATCCTTAGAGCAGAAGATTCAAGTAGGTTACAGCTGTCTTCCCCTAGAGTATGTTAACAGAACTAATGAGATGAGAAGTCTACAGCTGGTGGCAAACAAAATAAACCACAAGCCAAAGGCTGGCCTTCAGTAGCTCCACTTTCCCTGTGGGATCCTAAAGGAGATTTAATACTAAGAAAGCCAGGGGGCTGTCTTCTTCCACACTGTTGCTCATTTGCAGCTGTAATTGGGAACTGTAAATTGTGTGCTCTATGCTGAGTCTGTCATATAATTTTAAAATGTATGTTTTGATGAGAACACCGTAAAGGAGCAGCGACACAGCTATTAACATGGAATTTCTGAAATTCATGATCTGGAGCAATTGTATTTTGGACTTTGGCTAAATATGTAATTTCAATTGTAGTTTATATGAAACGGATTAATTATGCCTTTTGAAACAGATTAAATATACTAGATTAATATAGATTAAATATACTTTCTTAACCCCTTAAGGACACATGATGTGTGTGACATGTCATGATTCCCTTTTATTTCAGAAGTTTGGTCCTTAAGGGCTTAAATTACACGTGTTTATATATATATATATATATATATATATATATATATATATATATATATATATATGTATATACATTTTTATTTTTTTTTATTTTTAAATCACCAATATGTCCATTGCTGTATCCCAGCAGGCAGGTAGATGTGGTGGCTAATATTTTATACTAGGTACTTATCTATTTGTGTATGGTTTTATTAACATAAAAAGTGTATTTACAGATACATTTTATTCACAAATTATTATATATATTTTTTCCCTTCAGATTAGAGGCAGTGCTTATACCACAGGGATTTCTAATCTGGAGGGAAAAAACAGGCAGGCAAATCTCCAAACATTTAAACCCTCCCCTAATTACCTCCTTTCCAATAAGTAGCAGCTCCTCCTGAACATACCCAGTTCTTTGCCTGCCTTCGGCAGGGGAGGTTAGACAGGAGGTTCTCCAGGAAGCAGGTGAGAAGGGCTGAGGCTCGGGAGGCTCTGCTTCCTTTATGTCCGGGTAAGTAGCGTTTCACACGCCGGACGGCGTGGTCCCTGCCTTTTTCTTATGCCGTCTCTTGCCGTGCCAGGTGCTGGTCTGACGAAGGACGCAGGCGTGCGTCGGCTGGGAGGTCCTGTCGGTGGAACGCACGCACAGGTTGCGTTGCGTTCCACCAGGGAGTCGCAGAGCGCTATGCACATGTGCAATGCGAACCTTGATTCAGGCGCCAAATTTGAACTTGGCGTTTTGGTTTGGTTACAGGACTTAAAAGGAGCAATTACCAGCAGCAACCTCTGTTTGCCAGGAGCTCTCAGAACGGTTGCAAAGTGTGTTTCTCACCTGCCCTCCAACACACTCTCAGGCCATTTAAGGTAAGACTGATTAAGTTTTTATTTTAAATGGTTTTAGCCTGAATCTTTAAGGAGAAAATTTTGATTATTTTCCCTTTCTTGTTTTCTGTTCCCAGTATGTCTAATCCTGAAAATCTGGATAAAGTTGCTGAGAAGGGGAAATGTACATCTAAAGCCAAGCATTTAATGTGCTCTGTGTGTGGCCAACCTATGCCAGATGGTTGTAAAAAGAAACTTTGCTCATTGTGTTCAAAAGAAGCTTCAGAGGAAGCAAAAAGAACAGAAATGTCCACATTTCTCAGCTGGTTGCAACAGAGTATGCAGCAAACATTTGTGGATATGCAGTCGGCAGCATTGCAGTCAGTCCAGGCTTCGGTTGCCCAGGATTCACAGATTGTAAAACATGCTAAGAAAAGACTGAGATCTTGGGAAGTTTCCGATACTAGTTCAGGAACTAGTGGTTCTGATTATGGTGAAAATTCCGGTAGTGACTCATCAGATGAGGAATTTGCATTCCCAGAAGAAGCCATTGGGAAATTGATTAAAGAAGTGCAGTGCATTTTTGAAATTGAGGAAACAGGGAAAAAGTCCAAAATGTTTCCTTTTCACCCACAGATTAAGGAGTTGATTTTAAAAGAATGGAAATTCCCGAGTCACAAACCGTTTATTTCTAAACATTTTAAAACTCTCTTTTCCATAGAAGCGGAACAAGACTGTAAGCTGGATACAGTCCCTGTAGTGGACGTTCCTATTGCTCAAATAGGAAAGAAGACTACATTACCGATTGGGGACTCAAGCGGGCTGAAGGATGTCATGGAAAAACGCATGGACTCCTCCTTAAAAAAGTTGTTTATCTCTTCAGCAGCCCAAGCTAAAGCTTTGATTGCGGGGGCATCCGTTGCCAAGGCCCAAAAACTTTGGTTGGAAGAGCTAGAAAAGGTCTATACGGGAGAAGCAAAGGAAGATCCGGTAAAACTATTAAAAAATATCAAGATGGCAGCTGATTTTTTAGTAGATGCCTCTGCAGAAAGCCTGAAATTATCGGCCAAGAATATGGGTATTTCAACAGTCGCCAGAAGAGCGCTTTGGCTTAGAAATTGGTCAGCAGATGCGGCATCTAAAAATTCACTGTGTGAACTAGCTTTTGAACCAGGAAGACTGTTCGGCTCGAAATTGGATGAGCTGTTAAAACAGATGAAGGAAGGAAGAAAAGCTTTACCGGAGTCACATAGGAAGCAGTTTCGAAGCCGGAAATCGGAGACGCTTCCCTCATTTAGAAGTTCCTTTCGTAGAACCTATTTCAGGGGTCAACATAAAAGAGCCTTTGATTATAGGAAGAAGGAAAGATTTACAGACAAGAGAAATAAAAAATTATGACGCCAGGCCTGTGGGAGGAAGGTTGAGTCACTTCCTAGATCACTGGAAAAAGACATCAGATCGCTGGGTCCTCGCAGTGATAAAGGATGGATACGCTCTAGAATTATCACAAACCCCAAAGAAAATGTTTCTATGTTCCGAGGTTCATTCTCTAGATATGGAACTCTCTCTGATGCGAGAAGTATCAAGTCTGTTACAAAAAAGAGTGGTGGAAGAAGTTCCTCTAAAGGAAAGACATCAAGGCACCTATTCAAGACTTTTCTTGGTGCCAAAACCAGATGGCTCGTTCAGACCCATTTTAGACCTAAAAGCCGTAAACAGGCGGATTATCAAAAAGAAATTCCTCATGGAAACAGTAAAATCAGCTACTCTGCTTATTCATCCAAAAAGTTGGTTTGCGTCCCTGGATTTAAAAGATGCCTATCTTCATGTACCCATAGCAGAATCCAGCAAAAGACTTCTAAGGTTTGCTGTGTGCTTCCAATCGGTAACCAGACATTACCAATTCAGAGCACTGCCTTTCGGCCTGTCATCAGCGCCCAGGGTATTCACAAAGCTTCTAGTAGTCGTCTCAGCTTTTCTAAGAGGTATGGGCATCTCTGTCATTCCTTATTTGGACGACTGGCTGTTGATTGCAGAGTCTCAAGATCAGCTACAGTTAGACCTGGGGACAGCTATAAAAACGCTGGAAAATCATGGCTGGCTAATAAATTTCAACAAATCGGAACTAGTGCCAGTTCAAAGGATTCAGTTCTTGGGTCTAATTTTGGATTCTATCGCTATGAAGTTATTCCTGCCAGAAGAGAAGAAACTAAAGATCAAGCATTTAATCCGGAACCTCAGAGAAAAAGGTGTGTTTTCGATCAGAGAAGCCATGTGCTTACTGGGTCTGTTTACAGCCTCAATCCCGGCAGTCGGTTGGGCAAAAGCCAGAATGAGACCTCTACAGAGAAACATTCTGCAAGTCTGGAATCGACAGGAACTCTGCCTAGAGGGGCTTATGAGGTTCAACAATCTAACTTTGAGAAATCTGCATTGGTGGACCTCTTCTCGATTCCTGCACGCAGGTCTTTCATTCCGGATGAAGTCCTTCAGAATAATAACTACAGACGCCTCGGCACTAGGCTGGGGGGGGGGGGGTGGCATTTGGGAGACCTAAAGAAGCAAGGGTGTTGGCAAGAAAAGGATGCGAGAACTTAATCAAATTTCAAGGAATTGAAGGCCGTGTGGATGGCTCTCTTGGCATTTCAGTTCCTGATAAAAGATCAGCATATTCAGATACGTTCAGACAATCAAACGACAGTGGCGTTTTTGAACAAACAAGGAGGTACAAGATCAACGAAGTTGGGAAGTCTGTTCAAAGATCATGCTATGGTCAGAAGTTCACCTTCGTCTCTGAAGATTATATCGTTAAAAACCAGCGGTTCACATTTTAGGAAAATTCAACGTATTAGCAGACGCCCTGAGCCGTCAACAGATTGGTCCCTTTCGTGCAGAATTTTAAAGCTTATTACAGTCCGCTTCGGTTGTCCAGAAATAGACCTTATGGCCTCCAAGACAAACAGGAAGACAAGACGTTTTGCATCTCTGAACCCTGCAGACAATCCAGATATCATAGATGCTCTGTCAGTGCCATGGAAGTTCAACCTTGCATATATCTTCCCACCAGTAGTTCTTATTCCCAGAGTGCTTCAAAAGATCAAGTTGGAAAGAGTAAGGATTATCATAATCCTTCCCCGGTGGCCAAGACGAAGTTGGTTTTCGGTTCTTCTAAATGTACCAGGGGCCACTTTTTGGAAACTTCCTCTATCAGAAGAAATTTTAGAACACGCCATGGTGCCTCTTCCAACCCTTCAGAGATTCCAGTTGACGGCTTGGTATCTGAACTCCAAATTTTAGAGAGTAAAGGTCTAGATCCTGAGGTTATAAAAATTTTATTAGCTACTAACAAAGAATCTACGTCTAAAATTTACTCCAGGATTTGGAAGAAATTTTGTCAGTGGTGTTGTAGTTTTAAAGTGAACCCTGTTTCAGCCTCCATCCAGAAGATACTCAAATTCCTTCAGATGGGATTGGCAAAGGGTTTAAAGCCAGCTTAGTTAAAATTACAAGTTTCTGCGATCAGTTTATTTTCTTTCAGATGTTTAGCCTCAAACATTCTGATATCAAGGTTCTTCAGGGCTCTGGCCCATTTGGTTCCCAACATCAGGGAAACCTGTCCACCCTGGGATGTAAATTTAGTCTTATCCGCTCTTTCTGAGCCACCCTTTGAACCGATAGAGGAGGCGTCTCTGAAGATTATATCGTTAAAAAACGTATTTTTGGTGGCAATCACATCAGCCAAGAGAGTGGGTGAAATCCAAGCTCTTCGGGCGAATTTTCCGTTTTTGGTTTTTCATCAAGACAAGGTGGTTTTAAAGCTCGACCCCTCGTTTATCCCTAAGGTTCTGACTTCTTCTAACATCAACCAAGAAGTTATTTTGCCTACTTTTTGTGAAAATCCTTCTAATACCTTGGAAAGAAAATTTCACTGCCTAGACGTGAAGAGATGTCTTATGCAATATCTTAAATCTACTGAATCCTTTAGGATGGATAACAGTCTTTTTGTCTTGGTCAATGGCACAAGGAAGGGTATGAAGGCTTCAAAGAGTTCGCTGGCTAGATGGCTGAAGGAGTGTATTCTTTTGGCTTATTCCACAAGTGGCGCGGAAATTACAGGCCCCATAAAGGCCCATTCAACTAGAGCTATATCTACGTCCTGGGCTCTGCGAGCGGCAGCTACACCTTCTCAGATTTGTTCAGCGGCTACTTGGTCTTCACTGCATACATTCTCGAAAAATTACAGGTTAGACATACTGGCCTCAGAAGATGCAGCTTTTGGGCGTAAGGTGCTTCAAGCAGTGGTGAAATAAATCCCGCCCTTAGTAATTGCTTTGTCATATTCCATTGGTAAAGCACTGCCTCTACTCTGAAGGGAAAAACATAAATTTTTACTTGCCGTAAATTTCTTTTTCCTGAAGATTAGAGGCAGTGCTATATTTCCCCCCCCCCCCTTTTTTTTCTAATAAACTCAGAGATTGGCAGGTACTTGGCTTGTGTATTTTCTGGGGTTGTTCAATGTGAGTTTGGATTTAAAGGAAAGGATTCAATTAGGGGGAGGGTGTTAAAAAATTTGGAGAATTGCCTGCCTGTTTTTTCCCTCCAGATTAGAAATCCCATTGGTAAAGCACTGCCTCTAATCTTCAGGAAAAAGAAATTTACGGTAAGTAAAAATTTTTTTTTTTTTTAACGTGCTATGGCAGAAAAGGGCAACATTAATGATGGACAAGAAGCAAAGTTCCTTTTATTCTATCAATACCTTGCAAAACCTATTTGATGAATATTAGGGATGAGTAAATTACATATTATAGACAACTCAGGCAGTTATGCAACCCACCATTCCGAACAAGTGATCGCGGCATCATCACAATCACATGGTCAAGCGAGTGCTTGTCTGTGTGCCCCCCCCACCCCCACCCAAAAACGGAAACTGCATGGATCGCTGGGCAAGGCAAGTTAAATTGGCTTGGGGGACTGGAAACTGTTAGGGCATACCATGTTGTCCTAACAGCGTCTAAGCACATATTGTACAGGGTGGTATGGTACGCCCTAATGGCGTTAAGGTGCAAGTAGTGAAAATATAAATTAAATTTTATAACAAAATGGCTGGAACAGTGTATCAAGTACCGATCCAGAAACCAATATTGGAAAAGGCACTGGACTAACAGAATTGTGGAATGGCAAGCTTTCTGGAATTCAAAGTGGAGTTGTGTGTGTGATTCAGCGGTTAAAGTGTCATGAAAATGCAGATAATACACAGGTGTGATTAGGGTAAGGAAATGGACACCATTCTTCCTGAGGGTCATAAATATTCTTTGATCCGCGAGAAGGCAGAAAAAAAAAATGACACAGGTTAAGAATGTATGTACTCACAAGAATTCAGAGTGAATATGAATGGAAATTGTTTCCTCTCTCTGGGGTGTGATGGGTGAGTCTGGCTTTGGCGGATACCAGGAGAATATTACCTGCCTGATTGCATTGTGCCAACTGTACACATTCGTGGAGGAGAGATAATGATATGGGGCTTTTTTTCCAAGGACTTTGCACGGCCACTTCTCGTTAAGGGAAAACTAAATGCTTCATCAGACTGAGATATTTTGGACAATGCTATGCTTCCAACTGTATAGGAACATTGTGGGGAAGGCTTTTTTTTTCTATTCCAGCATGACTGTGCCACAGTGAATAAAGCAAGGACATGGTTGAACGAGTATGGTTTGGAAGAACATGAGTGGCCCACTCAGAGCCCTGACCCCTCACCATTGACACATTTGTGATGAACCAGAATGGAGATTATGAGCTAGGCCTTTTTGGTCCAACATCAGTGCCTGACCTCACAAATGCTCTAGTGAATGAATGGGCGAATCCCACAGAAACACTCCAAAATCTTGAGGAAAGCCTTCCCAGAGGAGTGGAAGCAGTTACAGCTGCAACGGGGTGACCAACTACATATTAATGTCTATGTATTTAGAATGCAATGTCATGAAAGTCCTTGTTGGTGTAATGGCGATGTATCCCAATATTTTTGTCCAGTGTACCTCATTCTTGGCAGGTCCTCTTGGTTATATATATTTTTGTTTGTGGGGGTTTTTGGGTTTTAAATAAAAATAAAAAATATTCCACACTACTAAATCTCATACATTGCACCATGATGTGTAGGGATGTATTTCTGTGAAGTGTTAGAGTGGAAATTATTCACTAAACTAAAAAATGGCAAAATATTCAAGCAAACCTAACCTTTATAATGTCATGTGTATTTTTTAATTTGCTACATTTTGAACTTTAGTGAATAGCCTTGAGCAGAGATGTATTTACGATTTATGCTGCCCTGGGCGTGACAAACGTAATGCACTTACTTCAAACTCAATGCAGACAAGCTCCCTGGCACACACGCTCATGTACAAATTACTATAGAAAAACTCACTTGCAAACACACATATACAAGTTCACTACAGGCAAACTTATTGGCGTACACACACATACAAGCTCACTATTATTTATGGCATCCTGTCTGAGCTTGCTGTGTCAGGTGGTCGCACTTCATTGTGGGTCCAGCACTCTGTCATATAATAGAATAAGGAGTAAAAGATGTTCTAGGGCTTAACCTACATATATTTTACAGCTGATGGTGCAGAAATAGTGGGCGGCTGCCCGTGTTTTTTGTTTTTATTAGCTGGAAAAACTCAAGCTTGGCAAAATGATTTTACTGGACATGCTGGTACCTGACATGGATGTCTGGCCTGATATCTATAAAAAATGTTTCCCCATTGTTTGGCTATGTTAGCACTGAGTATAATTGAGATGCACATAGTATAACAATCTTCCATTTCTTATATTGTATAGGATTACAAAGCAGAAGAGGATCCAGCAATATTTCAGTCCGTTAAAACAAAACGAGGCCCACTGGGGCCCAACTGGAAGGTAATATATAATATTTTCATGTTTAATTTATTCTTCAATCTGTATAAATTGAATGTGAGTGCATATACTGAATTCCCACAAGATGACACCCCTGACTTTAAATTGTGTGATTGTGTGGACTATTCACTTGTTTCTTCCTATCTGGAAGCCCCAGAAATATTTGAATATGTGTAAAATGTATGTTAAATGCCTTTATTTTTCTGAACAATGTAAAGTACAATTCTTTCTTTTAATAAATCGGGGCATGTGACCTCTGAATTATTGACTATGCTGCCACCTAGTGAACAATCTGTACTTTGGAGACAACATGATTCTAAATACTACAATAAATCTTTTTTTTTTTCTATATATATGCAAGAGGAAACATCATTTTGAGTGTGTCAGTGTACTTGAGTGAGATAGCGAGCTACGGTCTGGTTATCGTAACTGACAGCATTCAAGGTATATGTAGTGTGAAACCTGTGAGCTGAACTTTACTGGATGTGGATATACATAAACATTTAGCATGTTAGATTAGTGGTGAGCTAAGCTTGGCTTGAAGGCGAGTGAAACAACATGCTAGTTAAGATGAGGCTTGCTTTGAAGCCACTGGGTATTCGACTCAGTTGGGAGGTAAATAATAGAGTGCATGGAAAGTCCTGCAATGGTGATGACAGAGACTCTGCGGAGGCAGACACCTCAACAACCAACACCGCAGGTATGCCGCAGGAGACCATTCATGTTTCTGCCAGTTATGTAGCCATCAGTAGCACCTTGGTGGAGCCAGGTAGCACGCTGCGGCTTGCAAGCTGGGTAGGGTCTGCTGCTCCTGCCTTTAGAAGGATTCCTCCCTCACCAGTCAGCTGGATTGCAAGCCTGAGGGTGCTCAGGGATCCGAGGGGGGTGGATTCCGGGCTGAGGAGCCGGCTAGCAGGCACGACTTCCGTGCATGTCCCCTGCCCGCAATAGTGTCAATCCTGTTTAGGAGCGTAGGTTACCTGCTCCGCAGACAGTGATAGTGGGGATTCTGCAACTGATGCGCTCCCAGAAACCTGACACACCTTGTCAAATCTGGCCTCAAAGCCTTCTTTCCAGGCTTGGATCGTTAAGCCCTCCGAGGATGATGAATGTCCAGGCTCGGTGGCCATCTTGGACTCGCCATGCGGTGATCGGCGAGGTTGGAGATCCCGTTTGTGCAGGTAAGGTTCCCCCAGTGGGGCCTGGGATATCACCCACCAGTCCAGAGGGGGTGGGTTGCGAGGCCTTCGTTGAGAGCTAGCCCTGTGTTGTGAGATCGGCCGCCTCCCCCAGTCACCAGGCCACTAGACATGCTAGGCCTTATGGTCGGACGACTGGAATGCTGGCTCAAATCAGGCATTATCTTGTTCCAACTCTGTGGTCGGATCAGATCACTCGTGTGGCTTAAATCCTTGAGCTATTGAGCACTTAAGACTGATTTTGTGCAGAGACAGGTCAGAGCTAAGCAGAAACGCGTCTGTTCGTCTTGTATGTCAAGCCCTGCCCCCCTCTGCACTCTGTTTTTAACCCCTTATGGATTGAGCCAATTGTACAAGTTGTGATCAAAACAAAACCTGGAATTTGCGCTATATGTTGTTAAACCATAATTCACCTCTTTCATATTAAGTGCACCCACACGAATTATATGTCATTTTGTTCAGGAGAAACTGGGCTTTTATTTCATATCACATATTTATGCAAGAATCATAATCATAATTGAATGTGAAAAAAAAGTGTGAGAAATTAAGAAAATGTGTCATTTTTCAAGTTCTGCATGACATTTTAACTGCAATAAAATACACATTTGTATTTAGCAATGTCTCACGAGTACCACAGTACCCCCCATGTACAGGTTTTGAGGTTTTGGAAACTTGCAGGGGTCAAATATAGGGCTTTCCCTTTTTCCATTGAAATTTGCCAGATTGATTTGCTGGGCCTATGTTGCCTTTGAGACCATATGGTAGCCCAGGAATGAAAATTAGGGTATGTTCAGTCTTTTTTTCAGAAGCCACTTAGTCACAAACCCTGGCCAAAGTTAGCATTTATATATTTTTTTTTTTTGTATTTTTCACAAATAAGCTGCCCTTTCAACGATGATACCAGTATTATACATTTTACTGCTCAAAAACACTAATATTTGTGTAGAGTAATGTCTCACAAGTACAACAAAACCCCTCATCTACAGGTTTTAGGTTCAGTTACAGGGTCAAATATAAGATTTGCCAATTTCTGTTTTTGCAAATTGAAATTTGCGAGATTGGCTATGTTGGCTTTGAGACTGCATGGCAGCCCAGAAATCAAAATTAACCCCACTGTGGCATACCATTTCAAAAAGTTGACAACCGAAGGTATTCAAAATGGGGGTATGGCCAGTGTTTTTTAGTAGCCACTTAGTCACGAACGCTATCCAAAGTTAGCGTTCATATTTGTTTTTTGCATTTTTCACATAAAAACTGCACTTTTACTGGTGATATCATCGTCATGATCAGTTTTACGTTTTTCTAACACTCATATTTGTGTTCAGCGAAGTCTCCCAAGCACACAAGTACCCCCTATGTCCAGGTTTTATGGTGTTTTGGAAAGTTACAGGGATAAACATAGGACTTGCAAATTTAATTCTCTGGACTTGCTTCCTGGGTTGTCAGGCTGGTACCTCAAATTATAATTAATACAATTACTTAATTATGTTAAAAGATTACAAAAATATACATGTAGAATTTAAATCTAAATGTATATGTGTGTGTATATATATTTATATATGTATATTTAAATTCTACGTGTATAATGTTTTTTTAATATTTAAAGCGACACTATAGTCACCAAAACAACTTTAGCTCTTAATTAAGTAGTTTTGGTGTATAGATCATGTCCCTGCATTCCCACTGCTCAATTCTCTTCTATTTAGGAGTTAAATCACTTTAGTTTCTGTTTATGCAGCCCTAGTCAAACCTCCCATGGCTGTGTGATTAGATGTAACTTACTTTAAACGTTTTTATCTCCTGCTCTGTAAATTGAACTTTAATCACACACAGGAGATTACTGCAGGGTCTAGCAAGCTATTAGCAGAGCAGGAGAGAAGAAATTCTAAATTAAACAGAATTTGCAATAAAGGGAGTGTAAAAATTAGATTACATTTTATAGGAAGTGTTTAGGAAGGCTGTGCAAGTCACATGCAGGGAGGTGTGACTAGGGCTGCTTAAACAAAGTGATTTAACTCCTAAATGGCAGAGAATAGATCTATACACCAAAACGGTTTGGTTAAACTAAAGTTGTTTTGGTGACTATAGTGTCCCTTTAATTAATTTATTTATATTATTTAAATAAAAAAATAAAATTACTGTACGTATATATTATTTATCTTTTCTGACCAGCAGGGGGACTACCTGTCAGTTTAGATCCTAAGCCAGCTATGCCAGCCATGTAATCGCTCTTTCAGAGCGATCACATGGCCCCCGGGGCCTAAATTGACGAAGGGGGACTGCAGTCCCCCAGAAGCTGATCGCAGCGGAGGTGAGTACCGCCTAGCTCCTGAGCTCAAAGCTGTTAGGGTGTTCTATGCCGCCGTAACGGCTTTAAAGCCCATTATTATGGGGCGGCATAGAACGCCCTAGCTGCGTTAAGTGGTTAAGCCAGTGTTCTATCTAAGAACACACTTTTATGTCTAAACCATATCTGATTTACTAGTAAACTTTGTGTGGTGCTGTATCAAATGCCTTGGCAAAATCCAAGTAGATCATATCCACTTGATCATCCTGATCTATATGTCTACTAACTTCATTCATAAAATGCAATTACCATATATACTTGAGTATAAGCTGACCCGAATGTAAGCCGAGGCCCCTAATTTTACCACAAAAAAATGGGAAAACTTATTGACTCAAGTATAAGCCTAGGGTGGGAAATGCAGCAGCTACTGGTAAATTTCTCAATAAAATTAGATCCCCCAAAATTTACATTAATTGAATATTTATTTACAGTGTGTGTATATAATGAATGCAGTGTTTGTATATAATGAATGCAGTGTGTGTGTGTGTGTGTGTATATATATATATATATATATATATATATATATATATATATATATAATGAATGCAGAGTGTGTGTGTATATGTGTAGTGTGTGTAAACTGGGTGAGGGGAGGGCATTTTTATTTTAATATTTTTATTTTATTTCAATTATTTTAATATTGTTAATTATTTTATTTTTATTATTTGTTTATTTTTTTTTTGTCCCCCCCTACCTGCTTGTTGCCTGGCCAGGGAGGGGGCTATATGATTCCCTGGTGGTCCAGTGGCATGGGCTGTGCAGGAGGGGGGCCGGGAGCAAGCTGTTACCTGTGCAGCAGATCCGTTCACCTCCGTTTCTGTTCACCTCCCTATGTAAATCTCGCGAGACCTGCGGCCGTTAGAGCATTGCCACTGGTTACCGTGGCAGCGCTCCGCGCAGCAATCAGACCGCGAGATTTACACAGGGAGCTGAACGGAACGGAGGTGAACGGAGCTGCTGCACAGGTAACAGCTTGCTCCCGGCCCCCCAACAGGACCACTGGGCTTGTAATGAGCCCGGCGGTTCTGGTCTGTATTATGGCAATGTAAATTGCCATAATACAGAGAGTGCAGAATTATTAGGCAAGTTGTATTTTTGAGGATTAATTTTATTATTGAACAACAACCATGTTCTCAATGAACCCAAAAAACTCATTAATATCAAAGCTGAATATTTTTGGAAGTAGTTTTTAGTTTGTTTTTAGTTTTAGCTATTTTAGGGGGATATCTGTGTGTGCAGGTGACTATTACTGTGCATAATTATTAGGCAACTTAACAAAAAACAAATATATACCCATTTCAATGATTTATTTTTACCAGTGAAACCAATATAACATCTCAACATTCACAAATATACATTTCTGACATTCAAAAACAAAACAAAAACAAATCAGTGACCAATATAGCCACCTTTCTTTGCAAGGACACTCAAAAGCCTGCCATCCATGGATTCTGTCAGTGTTTTGATCTGTTCACCATCAACATTGCGTGCAGAAGCAACCACAGCCTCCCAGACACTGTCCAGAGAGGTGTACTGTTTTCCCTCCTTGTAAATCTCACATTTGATGATGGACCACAGGTTCTCAATGGGGTTCAGATCAGGTGAACAAGGAGGCCATGTCATTAGATTTTCTTCTTTTATACCCTTTCTTGCCAGCCACGCTGTGGAGTACTTGGACGCGTGTGATGGAGCATTGTCCTGCATGAAAATCATGTTTTCTTGAAGGATGCAGACTTCTTCCTGTACCACTGCTTGAAGAAGGTGTCTTCCAGAAACTGGCAGTAGGACTGGGAGTTGAGCTTGACTCCATCCTCAACCCGAAAAGGCCCCACAAGCTCATCTTTGATGATACCAGCCCAAACCAGTACTCCACCTCCACCTTGCTGGCGTCTGAGTCGGACTGGAGCTCTCTGCCCTTTACCAATCCAGCCACGGGCCCATCCATCTGGCCCATCAAGACTCACTCTCATTTCATCAGTCCATAAAACCTTAGAAAAATCAGTCTTGAGATATTTCTTGGCCCAGTCTTGACGTTTCAGCTTGTGTGTCTTGTTCAGTGGTGGTCGTCTTTCAGCCTTTCTTACCTTGGCCATGTCTCTGAGTATTGCACACCTTGTGCTTTTGGGCACTCCAGTGATGTTGCAGCTCTGAAATATGGCCAAACTGGTGGCAAGTGGCATCTTGGCAGCTGCACGCTTGACTTTTCTCAGTTCATGGGCAGTTATTTTGCGCCTTGGTTTTTCCACATGCTTCTTGCGACCCTGTTGACTATTTTGAATGAAACGCTTGATTGTTCGATGATCACGCTTCAGAAGCTTTGCAATTTTAAGAGTGCTGCATCCCTCTGCAAGATATCTCACTATTTTTGACTTTTCTGAGCCTGTCCAGTCCTCCTTTTGACCCATTTTGCCAAAGGAAAGGAAGTTGCCTAATAATTATGCACACCTGATATAGGGTGTTGATGTCATTAGACCACACCCCTTCTCATTACAGAGATGCACATCACCTAATATGCTTAATTGGTAGTAGGCTTTCGAGCCTATACAGCTTGGAGTAAGACAACATGCATAAAGAGGATGATGTGGTAAAAATACTAATTTGCCTAATAATTCTGCACTCCCTGGGCTCGAGTATAAGCCGAGGTGGGCTTTTTCAGCGCTTTTTCAGGTTTATACTCGAGTATATACGGTAAGTTAGTTTGGCATGACCTGTCTTTCATAAAAGTATGTTGATTCCTGCTAATGATATTTTTGTTGATCGTTAAGGGATAATATTCAAGAATTAACAGCCCTTCAAATAATTTCCCAACCACAGATGTTCACGGGTTTCGAACCCTTTTTAAATATAGGAACCACATCTGCTTTTCTCCAATCCTCTGGTACAATACCTGAAAGAAAAGAATTCAGAAATATTAATGGAAAAAATTATTTGTGCAGGTTTTCTTTCTGCTAACTTGTGACAGACACGGCTGCAGTTTTATTGAACCCTCCCCCCCCCCCCCCCCCCAAAAAAAACAGAAATAAAGCTACAAACATCTGAATATAAGCCATGCAGCCAATTTTCTATGTATTTATTTTTGTTTTACTTAACACGTACATATAATTGCACACTCCTACTTGAAACAATAAACAGAGGATGCTCATCTTCCTAGTCTCCACAGACGTTGCATATTTGCTACAAACAAGTTATATTCCAACGTGGTTATTTGTATAAACTTAATTTTTGTTATTTATGGGTTGTTTAGTGAAAGAAAGCGTTCACTAAATGTAAATGTGATTTAGTTCTATGTCATAAAAGTACATATTGAGACTCTGTATGTAACTGTCTGGCTAAACTAGGTAAAACCTTAGTAAATATGCTGACATTCCCAGTATATGTGTTGTATGTTTTGTAATCTGTTTTCATATTGACACTTACTATGTTAATATTTTCCTATAGAAAGAATTGGCCAACACAGAAAATTGTCCACGTATGTGTGCTTACAAACTAGTAACAATTAAGTTTAGATGGTGGGGACTTCAGAACAAAGTAGAACATTTTATCCAGAAGGTAAGTACCGATCTTTGTCTATGGTGACTAAGTTTGTTGCAGTAGTATAGGTTCCAAATCCCCCCTTCACACTAAACTAATAAAATAGACGCTTTACTTGCTATTTTCTAGTGCTGCGACTCCCTTGGCGCTGCTCACATCTCCAACTTCTACAACATAATTTAAAAGGCATTGCCTCCTCTGGCAATGTTTAAATCTAATGCTCCTGATTGGTGACTTGATGTGCATGCAAGGAGAGTGCCGCATGTGCACTCAAGCTTCCTCATAGGAAATATTATATTACATGTTTTACTATGAGCTTTCCTGTCACATGACCTAGTTTTATTTGGTCAGTGCAGCAGAAGCGCCTCTAGCGGCTGTCATTATGATAGCTACTAGATGTAGATTGAACTCTGCAATGTTCTAAAAAAAAAACTGCAGTGTTTTACATTGCAGGGTTAAAAGGACAGGGCCACTTTATCTAAACGACTTAATTGAGAAGTGGTCTGGGTGACTTTAGTGTCCCTTCAAATATTCCATAGTTATTATTAATAAAGGACTTTAATATACTTTAACCATTTCACTATTTTATCTTGTGTTTTCCTTTTAAGCAAGAAAAACGAATATTCACAAACTTCCACCGCCAGTTGTTTTGTTGGATTGACAAATGGATTGGTTTAACGATGGAAGACATTAGGCGAATGGAAGATGAAACCCAAAAAGAATTAGAAGCAGTAGGTGTTTTTAATATATTTTTCAATGTACAGAAACAAAAAGTTTGTGTGAGTAAAGTGATGCTTTTTTTTATGATTGTGATATATTTAAAAATAGGTTCAGCAGCTATAGAACTCTCTGGACAACTATTTATCACACAATATTGGTTATATGGAATAAACAATTACTTTATTGCGTAGGTGATATGTTCCCATATTCCAAACATTAAAAGTGCAGTTTAGTGGTAAAAATAGCTTACACCCTTAGTTCAACTTATGGGGTAGTTGGTTCATATAAAAAAAAAAAAAAATATGAAGGAAAAAAAAAAAACACATAGTGACTCTTGTATGTATATTTTGCACAAAGAAATGACCAATGGGCATAAAGTCCAGAGGACACAGTAAAGTCCTTATATGAATATAATGTAATTAAAACTCAATTTATTTATATATGTTTTAAAAGGAACAGTAATTGAACAAAAAAAATACACACAAAAAAAGGAAAACTTATAAACACAAAATAAAGGGGAGCTGATAAGCTCTAAGTAAGAAATGGGGTAGAAAGGCTTTAGAGCAATGGAGGCTGCTTGTAAAAGGAATGAGAAGATCGAGACAATTATGAATCCTAATCGTATATAGGTTACAAGGTAGGCATGGTGAGTAAAAAATATACTCACAAAGAGTTTGAATAATATGGTACCTATAGGATAGTACAACACGGAAATATATACAATGTAGCAATTAAATCCTATAACCAAAGGATTACAGAGGGATAATGTCTCTGAAAAACATCATGTAGCTAAGCCTTCATTGATCTTGCTAAACACTGAATCGAGTTCAAGGTCGCTGTCTGAAAAATATTGTAATGAAGACAAAAAGCTAGGTTGGTTGTAAAACAGAGACCAGTATAGAGTAAATCTGTCTGTTTATCAGGTAGTTGTGGTGAATAGAAAAAATATACTCACAGAAAGGTTAAACCCAATAGCTTAGTTGCTAAGCAGTATAATACCTATAAAATAATGCCTCAAGGAAATATATACAATGTCACACAAACTATATAACCAAAAAATTGCGAAAGAATACGGTCTCTGAAGAGAGTTTGCAGTTGAGCCTTCATTAAACTTGCTAAATGTTTAGTTGACTTCAAGATCGCTGTCTCAAAAAATTATGCAAAGAAGGCTAAACGTAAAAAGAAGAAAAAAAATGCTTTAGACAAAAGGCAAACCTTCCATGCTAAAAAAAAAAATTGCCCTAATGATAAACCCCATTAAGCAGAGTTTCACCTCTTAAAATTTCTACAATAACCTTCACCAACTAACCATAGTGGTAACAAAAATCATGCTGTGAGTTTAAAATAAAAATAGAGTAAGCCTGACGCGCGTTTCGGCGCTGCTAAAGCGCCTTCGTCTGAGGCATTGAGATGTTTAACCTGCTGTGGTGCTTTTTAAAATAGATTAGAGTGAGGTTTGTATCCGTATTAGCCAATAATGGCTGGGGGTGTGCATGAGCATTCCTGCCATTAATCCTGTCCGTTTGCAGGCTAAGAATAATTGCATCACATGCCACTCCCACATCATTCACGCATAATTTATGCAGATATCCGCTCATGTTAAGGGGCGGACTTCAGCCAGAATAAAACATCTATAAATAAATTGAGTTTTAATTGCATTATATTCATATAGGGACTTTACTGTATCCTCTGGACTTTATGTTCATTGGTCATTTATTTCTGCATAATATATTCTATTTCTAGGGTTACCCCCTATTAAGTTCCATTTACACACTCTAAACCCCTTAGGGGGTCGCACCCTTTTTATTTGTATGTATAAAGAGTCAGATCATATTAAAGACATATTAAAATATTAGAAGCACATGTTTGCACTTTATCTTAATACATATACTTATACAAAACACTTTTTGTGTTTATTTTTTTTGTTTAGTTTTTCATATTTTGTATATGAACCAACTCCCCCATTTGTTGAACTAAACTTACCATTAGCACTGCACTTACAGGTTAGTGTTTTGTATATGGGAACATATCACCTGAACACTGAGGTAATTGTTTATTTTTTTAATATTTTTGTTCAGTTCTAATACTTTCACTGTTGTTTATGTAATACTGACTTATAAACATTTAGGGTAACAAGACATTCCTGTCGTGTTTGTTCTTCAACATAGCCCCTGATAATTTGAGGAGAATTGATTTTTATCTAGTTTTTATCTAGAGATAATAGTGGTAATTTTTTGGGGGAGTTTGGTCTCCTAGTGGGGCAGTAATTCATTTGTCCCCACCTTGATTAAGTTATTTGTAAATGGTGGTAATTTACTAAGGTCTGATCCCCCTCTGAGATTCAAACTCCTCTGTATATAGTTTGAAGAGAAGTTCATTCCATTTAACCATTATTTTCTTTAGTGTAGTTTAGTGTTTAGATTAATCCTAAATCTTAAATATCTTCTAAAAAATAACCTCTCAAAATCACCAACAATTTAGTTATGATCCCTTCTATATATTTTTTTTTTTTAACTCCCTATAAATGATATCAGATTATTCACTAAAGTGAGAATTAAATTTGAATTTTAAATTGAAGATTAAAATAACTAAACCGGAAACCTTCTCTAAGTCAGCTATGCCAACTGACAACTCTGGCCTTACATTTGAAAGTCACTTTGAATTCTCTCTTTAGTGAATAACCCTGTATGTAATACTAGAATTATGCTGTATAAAAAGCCTGGCTAATTAACTACTGGTTACACACTTGTAATGACATGGCTTTGACATGAATTGATTTGGATACCAAATGTCTATATTTGCCTTACAACAGGCAGATCTGCACATAAACCAGTGTAGTAAAAGCATGCTAAGCTTCTTAATATATCTATTTTACTTTACTGCTTTTTATTATATTTTTATTTTTTCCTACGGATAGAGGAAGTATAGATCTTGGGGATCTTCAGCCGTCTCCTGCAGGACAGGTAGCCTATTTTGGACAGAATTTAAAATTCCTCCCTAGTCTCCTCCCATCTACACTAAAACCCATGTTTACCTCTACTTCCCGAGTACGTACACAAGCTACATAAAATGCTGCAAAATACTTTATGTATATAGCATCTCTACTTTTCACCTCTTAAAATTGTTTTGAAACAAGTGATTTAACTCTTGGGTGAATAAATATTTTACATTTTTGTAAATTATATTCTAGCACTAATGATGCAAAAATTTTCATTCTTCCCTCCTTCATTATATTATTTACATATTTAATATTCTTTTCCCCCCAGAGATCTAAATTTAGATAATCTATAAGAGATTCCAATATCTCCAACTCCATGAAGCCATACATTTTTTCATTATTTTTCATATTTTTTCTTAATTTGAACCATATTGGAAAGATGAGAGATCTTAATTTTTCTTCTTTCAGTACCAGATATCCTTTATCTTGCCAAATTAGTTTATCTATATCACTCTTATTCCATGGCTGAGTTTCCAATATGAACCATCCTGTGTCTCTCACTTCTTTTTTTTTAGTTAAAATTTGAATATGGTGGACTACATTGGCATCGTAGTGTTTTTTGACATTGGCCACCTTGGCCCAGGTTATTTGTCAACTGGTCAAGTTAATACGGGGTCTCTTCCCTCTCCACACAAAGTTTCTAAAACTTCTCTGAATAATCTCTAACCAGCTGTCTGGTATCTTTAGTTGAATCATTTTTTGTAAAATAAGTCCACTTGGGGAGTATGTAGGCAACTAATAATAATAATTCATCCTAACCAACTCAATAACAACATATTTAATTTTTTTATTTTTATTTTTAAAGTTAGGTTTGTTGATCTAATCAGTTTCAAAACATTATCTTCTACAATTCTGTCTGTTTTGTCCAAAATCACAACACCCAAGTATTTAAAACTCCCTTTAGCCTCTCTAAGCCATACATATCCAATATGATTTTTAATTTCAGAATCACAGTTTTTGAACATAACCACTGATTTATCTATATTTATCGTGTTATTAGATATCTCACTGTACTTGGATATCTCATTCATTAGATGAGCAACGGAAACAATAGGATCAGTCAGGGTCACTATAATATCAGCATACATACACATCTTAAGAACTTTTGAGGCTACTGGAATCCCCCTAATGGTTGGGTTTGACCTTATTCCTATTGCTAAAGGCTCTATAGATGGGGTATATATAGTATTGGTGAGAGAGGGCAACCCTGATGGATGGATGCCATTACCCAAGGGAAACCTGAACACAAATGAACACAAATCCACTCCCACCACCCTAGCCATTGGATCTTTGTATATGGTTTTAATTGCTGCCCAGTTCATCCAGTTTTTAATGTTTTGTGAAACTGTGAATTGAGGACAACGTTGCTGCTCTATAGATTTGTTTGGTAGAAGCCTAGGAAGCTGAAACAGACCTAGCGAATGGAGTTTTGTACAACAAATCTACTTCTCCAGTTCTCTGCCTATCATCTGCAGAGTGTTTGTTTTATGCAGGAGTGGCACAAAGCAAAGACTTGATCAGTGTTCTTTCTGTGGCTAGAGCTCAACGCTGCTGAGATTGGTTGGGATCACTAGATTTAA
The DNA here is from genome assembly GCF_036172605.1 of Pelobates fuscus. Lineage (NCBI taxonomy): Eukaryota > Metazoa > Chordata > Amphibia > Anura > Pelobatidae > Pelobates > Pelobates fuscus. The sequence goes on from NC_086321.1 coordinate 160,395,125, forward strand.
AACATGCTTACCTCAATATACCTGTTTTTTTGGCAAGCATAGAAATGTAAGGAAGAAGTTGCTACACTTCCTATTCTGAGCCTTACGCTTTGGTCCCTTGGTTTAATGACATCAGCGATTTCAGCTGTCAAACAGCAAAGGTCACAAGGAGACCCATGCATGCCAATATTCTGGTAGAGTGGAATCACAACAACATCATACCCTTCTGGAAATCAAAGGTTAAGAATTTCAGATGGTGGATCACAACTATCTTCCATGGTCTCTCATTCAGACTAAAAGTATGGAAGATTATTGTGACAGACGCGTCAGTGTCATGATGGGGTGCCCATATGGATCATCAGGTTGTAAAGGATCTCTGGGAAATCCAAGACAAAAGATTCTTTAAATTACAATGAATTCAAAGCTGTTCTTCTGGCCTTCTGAAACTTTGGAAATCTAATTCAAAAGAGAGACGTGCAAATAAGATCAGGCAACTTGATAAAGACTCAATTTGTGGGCTAAAACAAGCTGTTAAGTAAAGTCTAACTACCCCCTCACTCCTCACTTCGTTTATGCTTTGATTTATCCGTATAGTCTTTACTGCCTCTATCCGCAAAAAAAAAAAAAAAAGACAATACATAAATTCCCTGCTTTCTAATAAATATATATTGCAGCATTTTTGTGGCTTGTGTATGTACTGGGGATGTGGAGGTAAACAGGGGTTTTACTGTAGAGGGGAGGAAACTGGGGGGGATTTAAATGTTACACTCCATCCAAATTAGGCTGTGTGTCCTGTAGAAGATGTCTGAAGATCCCAAAGATCTGTACTGCCTGTAATCCTAGGAAAAAATAAATTTACTGTAATTAAAATGTAAATTTTATGTGCTAGTCTTTGAAGACTATATGAAACACTATGTCCTTTCTTCGGTTTTCTTTTTAGGATTTTGGTTGGTCTTCTAGAACTTTTAAACCTCAAATAGTTGAGTACTGTACATTGAAATGCAACAGAAGCTTGTATATTTTATCTATAGCACTAGGGTGACCAAAATATGATTTTAATGTGTTGATGCAATTTATTAAATCTTCTTCTTTCAGTGCCTTCGCAAAGGAATGCAACTATATCAGTTGGGGCACTTTAAACATCATAACCAAATGTGCTCCTTGTCTTGGTTGCATAGATGCATGAAACTTCCACATTTCTACTATTTTATAGCTGCAGCAATTTGCTAATTTTGCTACAGCTCCAAGACCACCAAACCTTTTGATGGTCCACGGGAAAACTATGTAGATGTACTGTGCACACACCTTACAACCCTGTGTAATTTATATGCCAGCTTTCTCCTAACTTTCTAAAAGGGAACTTGAACAGAAACTACAAATATGTTATGTTTTGTTTTGTTTTTTACCTTTGTGGGCATTGTCAGTAAAAGCATTTATTTTGCTCTTAGCCTTAGTAGATATATTTTTTTATTGTTTGATTTTGTATATATACTTTATTATATTTACTTTTACGACATCAAGTTCCCTTGAAAAGGGAAAATTGCCAAAGTAAAAGTATGTACATATGGGAGGAAAAGCCTAACGAGTAAAATTAATTAATATAAGCATTTATCACAAAATAAATTACCCGTATATACTCGAGTATAAGCCGACCCGAATATAAGCCGAGGCCCCTAATTTTACCCCAAAAAACTGGGAAAACGTATTGACTCGAGTATAAGACTAGGGTGGGAAATGCAGCAGCTACTGGTAAATTTCTAAATAAAATTAGATCCTAAAAAAATTATATTAATTGAATATTTATTTACAGTGTGTGTATATAATGAATGCAGTGTGTGCGTATGAATGCAGTGTGTGCGTATGAGTGCAGTGTGTGCGTATGAGTGCAGTGTGTGCGTATGAGTGCAGTGTGTGTGCGTATGAGTGCAGTGTGTGTGCGTATGAGTGCAGTGTGTGTGCGTATATATTAATTGAATATTTATTTCCAGTGTGTGTATATAATGAATGCAGTGCATGTGTGAGTGTAGTGCGTGTATGAGTTCAGTGCGTGTGAGTGCAGTGCGTGTGAGTGCAATGTGTATGAGTGCAGTGTGTGTGTATGTATGAGTGCAGTGTGTGTGTGTATGAGTGCAGTGTGTGTGTGTATGAGTGCAGTGTGTGTGTGAGTGCAGTGTGTGTGTGTGTGTGTGTGTGTGCAGTGTGTGTGTGTGTGTGTGTGTGTGTGAGTGCAGTGTGTGTGTATATGAATGAAGTGTGAGTGTGTGTGATGCAGTGTGTGTTTGTGTATGTGTTGGTGGGGGTGGGCATTTTGATATATTATTAATTATTTTATTTTTTAATATTATTATATATTTTTTATTATTATTTATTATTTAATTGAATTATTATTAATTTTTATTTTATTTTATTATAATTTTTTTTCGTCCCCCCTCCCTGCTTGATATATGGCAGGGAGGGGGGCTCCTTCCCTGGTGGTCCAGTGTCATTGGTAGTTCAATGGGGGGGGGGAGGGGGGCTGGCAGAGCTGTACTTACCTCTCCTGCAGCTCCTGTCAGCTCTCTCCTCCTCCGCGCGGTCTGTGCAGCTCCCTCTGTCAGCTCCCACTGTAAGTCTCGCGAGAGCCGCGGCTCTTGCGAGATTTACACTGGGAGCTGACCGAGGTGCTGAACGGACGGTGCGGAGGAGGAGAGAGCTGACAGGAGCTGCAGGAGAGGTAAGTACAGCTCTGCCAGCCCCCCTCTCCCCCGGTCTGTATTATGGCAATGCAAATTGCCATAATACAGACTCTGACTCGAGTATAAGCCGAGTTGGGTTTTTTCAGCACAAAAAATGTGCTGAAAAACTCGGCTTATACTCGAGTATATACGGTACATTTCATGACTTGTCCAATTCATTATTTATTTTTATAATGCAATAGATATAAAATGCTTGCCAGCTCTATCTTAGCATGTTGTACCCTTTAGGACTTTTTAAATGATAATGCTTTCCTAACTTAAAAAGACAGCACAGTTCTTATCTTTTACAGTGACTTCATGGCATTTTTTTTAGATCTAGATCTCCATATAAGTGCACTATTTGATTCTGTGAATTTAATGTAATACAACTGAGGTACTATCACTGTTTGGAAAGGTAAATTTTCAAAGTGCTTATACTTAAAAAGTTATATTATATTCAGTCTTCTAGGTATATGCTATTGTTGAATTGTTTTCTTTGTTTTATATTTTGTATTTTGTTTTTTTTATCGTACTCATTATTAGTTGCATGTTTTGTTTTTCCACTTTGTTTCTTCATAAAAGCTTTGTTGAGACCATGAATTTATCGTCACACTTTTAGAGATTATTTTCATTTTTCCCCATTTTTTTTTTTTTTTTTTTTTTTTTAGTAGCTCACAATTTTATTTTACATTTAGATTCGTAAGAAGGGTACTGTTCGAGGCACTTCGGCAGCTGACTCCTAAGCAACTCCACTCTAGGTTCAGGGGGTCAGTACTGAGGTGTGTATGTATTTAGCAGACAAAACAGGTGATGGGCTTATTGCTTTTTAAGGAGCATATTGGCTGGTCTGTTTTAAATCGCTTGTTCTGCTTCATATTCAACACAGTGCAGTGGAAAACATTGATATTACCTATCCTGTTCTCTGAAAATATGTTTTGCCTGCTTAAACTTTCCTAACAAAGTGATTTCAGTGCATTTCCACTTTTGTATTTGTCTATCCAGTTTGTATTGTATTGTCTCTACTTTTGTTGTGTGTTCCTGCCTTATTTCTTCAGGTGTAGGTAGATACTTTCAGGTATAGTGTCTATTGACCCTGAAAGATGAGAAGTATATTTTAGATTTAAATAACTTTTACTTCATCCACACTAAATCAAGGCATATAGTTAGCTGTGTGAATTTCATTACCTAAAATTGGATACTTTCAGGCTCTCGTACAAAATAGATTTATTCATATCAATACATTTATTTATATATTATGTTAACCAAGCCATTTTTGATGAAACCATTGTCAATTAGAGAATGTTTTTAATTGTAATCGGCATAATTTTAGGGAATAATAGGAGTGAAGCCTTTGCGGTTACTATATGTCCTGGCATTTTGTTAAATTTTTTATCTAAATTAGCCAACGGTTTGTTTGGGTTTTGCTTCATTCTAAAATTTTAGCAGAGGAAATTTTCAAAAACAGTGACTGTGCTGCAATTGCTTTTTAGTAATTATTTGTGAAACAATGATATGCTATTTCTACTTTTTAAAGATAATCATTAGCTTGTGATATTTGCAACCCATGTTATTTTACTAGAGGGGGATATCTGTTTTCAGGTGTTTGTATGGAGGTTTTTACTGTTGTATTTTATGCAAAAGAAGTTGATGAGCAACATAGTTTGTGGGGAATGTGTGACTCCATGGCTTCAGCATACTTATGAGACATTTATTATGATGTTATCTTCTGTGATCTTTCACATTGGATTATCAATATTTGTCAATTGGAAATCTATAAATTGCTCTGTAAGGAGTGACAACCCCTAGCCCTGCAGATAGTCCCAGAAAGCATTTCCAAAGTAATGGATTAATCTCATAAATGCAAACATTAAGTTGCTAGGATAGGACCTGGAGTACATTGGCATTGTGGCAGACTTATGCAAGAATATATGATCATATACTGTAACTATTATTTGAATCTGTTTTGGTTGTTTTTAAAGAAGACTATTGCATTGTGTGAGCTTTGAAATTGCCATTCAGTGAATGAAAGAGTGAGTGCATGTTGTATGATCTGGCCAAGCAGCACTCTTGTAATGTATGTTCAGGTGAGTGCAGCCTGTTTGATTTTTATATATATATATAGAAGATTTGTAGTCCTATGCTAATAGCCAAGGCTTACATGTTACTTGCCACTGTAAGCTATAGTATACCATCCAAGGGTGAATTTCTACTCGCCAGGGGTAAATTTTCACTCCCCACAGACTAGTGATGAGTGGAAATTTTGAGCCCTGTATATGTATAGGTTTGTTTTTATTTCTCATACCATCCTTTAGGCAGTATGGTCGTGCTGTGACTTGGTCTACTGAACACCAGGTAGTTTTTTTTTGGGTGGGTGGGGGGGTTGAGGTGTCTGCATTTATTTAAATATTTAAGTCAAGAACTCTTAATCCTCTGCCGACGATAGAACATACTATGCTGTCCTACAAAAAGAGGACTTCAACACTGTTAGGGCAGTATAGCATGTCATAAAGATCTGGCCCTCCTTCCAGCCCACATACTTATCTTCTGCGCCGATCGTGGCAGCCCCGCAGCGGTCAATCCATCCAATTCAAGACAGTCAGATCCCCTAATATATAAATAATAAAATTATCATATATAAATAACATCAATTATACATGTACAATGAAAATAAATATGTTTACCTAAGTGGATGCACTTAACATCAGAGGTCAAATTCTAATTTTGTTTTTGTTCAGAATTTGACAATTGCCTTCAAATTGCCTATGTCCTTCAAAGGACTTCACTGCTAAAATACAAAATAACACTGTTTAGTGGATATACCCCTATTGAAAATGTATTTAGTTGTGCATTTTTTTCATTGGAGTATATCTGAAAATAGCTTCCAAAACCCCTTCTCTTGTCTGCAGTCTTTACAAGGTAATTGCTGACTATTGAGTTTAGCTTCACTGAGCTAACAAAACCAGGAGTTACCAGGACCTGTTGTCTGCTTGAAAGCCAAGGGAGTATAACCATTTTAATTTATAAAAGTGTACATTTCTAATGAAATTCGCACTTTTAGCAAACTGAAAAAAGAGGACACACTCTTTACACACACAGTTTTTTTTTTAGCAAGCTGAAGTGCTTAAGGGGTCTTGAGTGTCCCTTTAAGGAGTTAAGTACAATTATTGGACTGAGTATTTTGGTAAATATATACATATAATTGGTTTATTTGCAGTCTTTGTTGGGTCAGTTTCTCCTGCAGCCTTTTAGATATTTGTCCAGTTTTATGCTTCCCCCCCACCCCCCCTTGCTTTTTAACACTTTTCTTATCTTCAGTCTTTCTTTTGAAAAGTCTATTGCATTCTATTTTGTGTTATCAAATGCATTCTGTGTCCCTTTCACTACTTATATCAGACATATTTTGTATCTACCAAAAATATACTTGTTTAAAATTATTGTTGTAATTTTTCTTTTGTTTTCCTATAAGCTACGCAACCAAGGTCAAGTGAGAGGAACAAGTGCTGCCAATGATGAATGAAGCTGGAACTGACCAAATCGCATGCAGAATTTATTTTGTCATTTATAATTGTGTTTATATACCTGTATGTGAATAGCTATATAAACACTTTACTGAGCATTAATTGCTGAAGTGTACTGTTCTGACATGAACAAAAAATGTAAAGGCGAACGTTTACTGTACATACCAATAGTTTACAAACATTACTGAATGTCTCTAGAATGCTATTGTACAGCCTCCTTCTCTAATGTAACACTTGTCTTGCTTTTACTTTTCTTTCTATCTTTTATCAAGAACAAACTTGTAATTTAATACTGTAGAGATTTTACTTTTTGGTAGTAGGCAATACAAGCTACATTGACAAATTATTCAGAAATAATTTTCTGTATTTGTCTGTTTAACGCTGAAGATGGTCGTATTTCCCCATATTTATTTAAATAAAACAAAAGACTTTGCATCAAGGATTATTGAGCTTTTGTATCCGCACTGTCCAAATAAGTGTGGCATAAAATTCCTGAGCCTTACTGCATTGTAGTATCCAGGAGATATGTCAATAGAATTCTGTTATGTAAAATTAGTTTTTTGTTTTGTATGTGTCCCCATGAATGTTTTCGTGAGTTTGTTTTATTTCTGCAAATGAAAACAATGAATTTGCTCATTTCAGGAGCTGCAGTTTGGGATCTATGCAAACTGTTTACAGTTTAAAGCAAGTTACGCTTTTCAGTCTAAGTGCACATTATATTCAAAAGACATTTAAAATAAAATGTACAACTAATTTATATTAATATATTTAAATACAAAAAGTCACTACATATCAAATGCTATCTGCCGAGTGAGCGAATGTTGGCCACCAGAGTCTAACTGTAGATAATCATAAAATGGCTGCATTTTTTAATGGTGCATGTTAAATGCTCAATGTTGCTATGAAAATCCACTAGAAATGAGCCTAAGGAAATGATTTTAGAAACAATACATAATGTGGTTTGTTTTGTTTTTTTAATTTTTACCAAGTCGTTCATTTAAAAATTACTTTAATGGTATGAAAATATCTAGTTTCAGTTCACACTTGCCTTTTCTCTTATTGTGTGGCCCTCTAGTTCTCTGTAAGAATTTCTTGGAATAAGTGTACCAAAATATGTGTTCCTGGTCTATTTTGCCCTAATTTTGGGGGAGTTGGATTGGAGGCATTATATCGGTAAAAGAAAGCTGCAAACTTTTGTCTAATGGAACTCTGCTGTTTAGTTGAATCCTTTTATTTGTATCTTAATCATGATTCAAGTTATTTTTCATACAAGGACTATTCCAGAATGTCAAAAGCAAAAGAAGAAAAGTTGCAATGTTTTAGGTATAAAAATTCAGGGGACAATGAATGTAAAATGTTTTAGAATTGCAGTCTGTTTTGTGTACAGTATTTAAAAACAAAATGTCAATTAAGTAACCAATAAATTTGATCATCAAATGTCTGTTTATTTTGGAATATGAATTCTGTCTCCAAAAGCACGCATTGAAAAGACGATATCTAATTTGAAAATGTACATAAAAACATGAGAACTATATCTTGAGTTTAAGCCCATGGTATACCTCCATCTCAGACACAACAGGAGTGCAGAATATCAGGAATGTGGGCCAACGCAGACTTAATGGAGAAGAAAAATCGCAACGTATTGGCTTACATGGGAGCCTTTATGAAGCTTGATAAACTTGATACAGCTTGATTAAAGATCCTGTTAGCTAAAATGTTGTAATTGTTCTCCTATAAATCTGCTTTGGATACATTCCTGACTTAGTGCACAGTCCTTTCTGCTGTAAAATAGAAAATATATATATCTAGTGTTAGAGAAGAGATTGCTGCTGTATTAGTCTAGTGATGAAGATGTAGAATAACAGATTACATTTGTATCTTGTAATACCTTTTTTATTGGACTAACAGAATTTTGTAAGTTTACCGGAGAACATCCCTTTCGCAAGTCTAAAGCATTTCTGAGCCAATGCTTTAGACTTGAGAAACAGAGGTTCTCCCGAAAGCTTTTTAATACAAAATTCTTAGTTCAATAAAATCGGACGGACTGACCCAAAATACAGCACGTTCTCGTAGCTTATTGCAGCACCCCTCATGGACCTAACTCTGAGCATACCTGTTTGCCTACCAATATGACAAACAGGTCTTACACAAAAATAGCGAGTGGTTATCTGGTGCCCCTTACATAGGCTATGTTCTGACCCAGCCTACATAGGCTATGTTCCAGTCTGAGATGTCCACTGGGTCAATTCATATCTGGGGAGGGACTGGGAGATCCGCTTCTTTGATTTTCACCATGACTGGGTCGGCAGCAATTGTTGAACCTTGGGTCCTCCTGAGTGTACCTTAAACAAACAAAATACTCCCTTACATGTCTTTAAATGCCAAGGGAGTAAACTTTTCTGACCAACAGTGCATGATCTTCCAGGAGGCTTGGGAAACCCATTTTAAATGGGGAAAACGGCTAAAATTGTATTTATGTTCAAACGGCTTTTATTTGTGTCACCGAAAATGTATAACAATGAGATAGGATAGTAAAATAGGAGACACGCAGGTCTCGCAACAGCGGGAGCAGCCATATAAATATAAAGAAATGAACACCGAAACAATATTAACAAATAGAAGGTAGTACAGTAGCAACATCGTTAACTTCGTTACGGTACATGTAGCAAATATGCAAACATCTGCATCTTATAGTCGGATGTGAAGGGGTAAGTTTGTCATCTCTGTGTGAGCCAGGTAGTAACTGTGTAGTATATGGTCAAGATACGCCAGTCATCATAATGGCTGTGTACAGCCGAGGAGTATCTTTGAAGCGGATAGGGGCTATTATAACGTCTGTGGTAAGGCTAACCCGAAGATATAAATCGGAGAGAGGACTCTTCGTCCTATATATTATTGATAAAATTGTATTTAACACGGTACCAAGTTAATTACTCTGTTTGTTAAAAATCAAAAAAATTAGGGAGTTCTGTCCTGGTGAGCAGGCACCTGACTTTCGCTTTAATCTCGAAGATGGAGGCTAAAGAGGGTAGATATCTTTTAAGTAAATGCTATATTAATAATTCCCAATGTACATTATTGAATATATGTGGCCAACTGGCCTTCCCACTGTGTAGCTTTCAATTAGTTTCTGAACAAACTTTTGATTCAGACATAGTGAGAAGAGAAACCAATTTTATTCTAAATACCTAACTTGATTCTTCCTTTTCACAATTGGTCTCACACACACCACTACTATCTATAACAACCAGGTTATTGCTGACCTTACTTGGACCCATGGTGTACTATTAATATCCCTAAACAAGACCACATATTCCATTCCCAAGCTAAAGATTTCTATTGCCATAGTGATGGTTTCTGGTTTACTCCTCCCTGTTCCCTAGGGTTGTCTCTTATAATTTAGGTGTAACTTCATGGTCGGACCAAGTGCGATCACACTCTCCTTGGAGGAATCATAGACAAACTCCTGTGCAGTGCACTCTGAATAAAGTTTCTGAGACTTTGTGTATCAACATTTTGGCTCAGCAGTAGAGCCTTTATCAAGCATAACATAAAAAAAACATAATTTGCATATTTATAGGGCAACAATTAAGAAATAATTGAAATAATAAAAACAATAAGTCTTACTTATAGTGTCATATATAACAGCTGATATACCAAGGGAGAGACAGCTGCATCTGACTTATTGACATCATAACTGCCGTCTACGAAGGGCTGGATCCAACAAGTGTACAATTTATTAAAAAAACCAGGTGCGCTGTGTGAAAAGGCACTTTTATAAAATAATATATATTAAACCTGCAGTTACCACCCTCCATCTTGACACACTATCCTGCAAAAAATAATAAATTAACTGAGTGGCAAAAGCCAATACCAGTGAATACAGTGGAGCGGAACAGAAAGCACTTATCCATATATATAGAGAGAGAGATAGATCTGCTGTTAAAGTGCTAAATAAAAGAACAATCCTATATGGTGTAAAATTGTAAATTAATGGGTGTATTTAAAATATAATTGATACACTCACATGGAGCAGAGCCTATCTCACAGGCTCCGATCTCACAGATAGATGTGCACTCAGGTGACACTACCCCTCGTATGTCTTCCAATCCGGGACACTCAAGGAGGAAATAAAAACAGAAGCAATTCTAGTGTAATAAATAAAAAAAATATGATACAAACAAACAAATGACCGCTCACCATCTGAAGAGCCTTTAACCCCTTAAGGACACATGACATGTGTGACACGTCATGATTCCCTTTTATTCCAGAAGTTTGGTCCTTAAGGGGTTAAGACCTGTTTCTAGGTGATAAGGCTTATGTACCAAAAGAGGGGAATGTAGCCCCTCTTTGATGTAGAAGCAGACGATGGCTTGGAATCCACAGCGTGATTTGTTGCTATGTACATTTATTAAGACATATAATGTTAAAGACAAATGGTAAAATTAATACAATACAAAAAGTCTTTTGGCACTCCTTACGACTTCAGAGACGCATTTTGCCAACTGGTATCTTTATCAGTCGGTATAACCTGCCCCTAATATGGTGTTCTATGTAAATCACTGGTCTTTATTATTATTATTATGTTGTTATATATATATAGCGCCAACAAATTCCGCGCCGCTTTACAATGAGTGGACGAACTAACATGTAGTTGTAACCAGACAAGTTGGACACACAGGAACAAAGGGGGTTTAGGGCTCTGCTCAATGAGCTTACATGCTAGAGGGAGTGGGGTAAATTGACACAAAAGGTAAGGATAGTATGACAGTTGCAAGAGAGGAATCAGTCGGGAGCTATTAACAGTTTAATTGATACGCTTTTATGAAGAAGTGGGTTTTTAATGATTTTTTGAAGGAGTGGAGACTGGGTGAGCATCTAACAGAGGAGGGAAGTCAGTTCCACTCGAGAAGTCTTGAAGGCGAGCATCATTGGTGGGAGTACGGACAGAAGATAGACGTAAGTCTTCAGCAGAGCGTAAGGGTCTAGATGGGACATACTTGTGTATTAGGGAGGATAGATAGGTGGGAGCAGCATTATGTAGAGATTTGAAAGCAAGAACCAGCATTTTAAACTGAGCCCTATATTTTACAGGAAGCCAATGTAGGGACTGACAGAGGAGTGAGGCGTGGGAGGTGTTGGCGATCAGGAAGATTCATTATGGACTGTAACGGCGCAAATTGGGAGCACGTAAGACCACTGAGAAGTGGATTACAGTAGTCAAGGCGAGAAAGGACAGTGGAATGGACCAGCACCTTAGTCGCATCTGGTGTTAAGTAGGGTCGGATGCGCGCAATGTTTTTAAGATGGAAGCAGCAGGATTTGGCGACAGATTGAACATGAGGCGTGAAGGAGAGGTCGGAATCAAAGAGAACACCTAGGCAGCAAGCCTGTGTGGTGGAGCTGATGGTAGCACCTTTGACTTGGAGGGAGAAAGACAGATTTTCAGTTTTGGTCAAGTTGAGCTTTAAGGAAGTGGGCAGCCATCCAGTTAGAAATAGCAGAGAGGCAGTCAGAGACACTAGTCAAGAGGGACGGGGAAAGATCTGGAAAGGACAAACAGATTTGTGTGTTATCTGCATAGAAATGATATTGGAAGCCAAAGGAGCTAATGAGTTTAACAAGGGAGGCAGTATAGATGGAGAACAGTAGGGGACCAAGGACTGAACTTTGGGGGACACCAACAGAGAGGAGTTGGGGAGAAGAAGCAGAGCCAGAGAAAGAAATACTGACAGAGCGTTGGGAGAGGTAGGAGGAACACCAGGAGAGAGCAATATCTTGTAGACCAATATTGCGGAGGATGAGAAGAAGCTGTTGATGATCAACAGTGTCAAAAGCCACAGAAAGGTTAAGGAGAATTAGGATAGAGTAGTGACCACGAGATTTTGCAGCGACTAGATCATTGGATACTTTGGTCAGTGCCGTTTCCACAGAGTGCTTAGCGTGGAAACCAGACTGAAGCAGGTCTAGCAGAGAGTTGAACTCGAGGAAGTCTGTCAGTCTCGCATACACAACTGTTTCAAGGATCTTGGATGCAAAAGGCAGTAGCGAGATAGGACGGTAGTTGGATGGGGAGTTAGGGTCAAGGTTGGGCTTCTTTAGAATTGGGGTTATAGTTGCATGTTTGAAGCGCGATGGAAATATGCCAGAGGAGAGAGAGAGATTGAGAATTTTAGTGAGAGGTAGAAAAAGAGAAGACAGAGTATGGATGAGATGTGAGGGAATTGGATCTAGGGAGCGGTTGGTAGGACGGGAGGACTGGAGCAGAGCAGAAACCTCTTCTGATGTAGCGGGTGCGAATGAACATAGAACAGCAGAAGGAGTGAGGTTAGGGGAAGTATTGTAAGGGAACGAAGGATGAGAGATCGCTTCCCTGATTGTAGAGAACTTGTCAGTGAAGTGAGTTGCAAAGTCTGAGGTGGTCAAGTTAGTAGGTGGAACAATAGGGTGAAGAAGAGAGTTAAATGTGTGAAATAGTCGTTTGGGTTCGCAGGAGAGTGTGGTTATGAGGGTATTGAAGTAATTTACTTTTGCAGAGTAAAGAGCTAAGCTGTATGAGCGCAGCATAAATTTATAGTGGAGAAAGTCAGACTAATTGGCTGTTCTGATGGCGATCTGTCCAATCGTGGGAGCGGAGTTGGCTTCCCGTCTGTTCACACATTCGTAAGCATGCCAGTCATCTTGCTAAAAAGAGAACATAACACTGCTTGTGTCCCAATTCAAGAAGAAGCTCACACAAAATAAGATTACTTTTACTCCAACAAGGGAGATAAAATCATGCACCCCAAACTCATTGCAGCAGCCTTTCCTAAATACTATGAAAAACTATACAAAAAAATACACTATACTAAACTATATAATTATAAAAATGACATAGACACGTATGTTCTCACTCTGACAGAGATAGCTTAGGGTACCAACTTTTTTAACTTCTAACCATGAGTAGATGACCCAGATTGTTGACATACAAAGATTTTAGATATAGCAGTCACTTTCTCAAAAATGCCTGGGTCCAGATGGCTTCCATATCATTTACTACCAAACTTTTAAACATACTTTGGCTCTTTATTTAACATTAGCTTCTGCAGAGGTTCTTCAGAAATTCGGTTTTTACATATTGAAACTCTGCTAAAATCCGGGAAAGGCACCCAATTACTGTCAGAATGTAAGACCTATTTCACATTTAAATAGTGATAATACATTTATGCTAAGCTACTTGCAAACTAGTGTTAATTTTGGCATCAAATTTTAATTTAGTTTTAGTCCTTTTCTTTTGACTAAAAATAAATTTTTGTCGTATTTTAGTAATCAGAATTGTTTTAGTTTTAGTCTAGTTTTAGTCGACTAAATCTTAAAAAGTTAAGCTGACTAAAATCTGACTAAAATTGTTAGTCAACAAAATTAATGCTGTTGCAAACACACTTGCCCTCCTTTTACCTTTACTTATACACTATGAGCAGTCGGACTTTGTCAAAAATCTCCAAGCTCTAATACAAGACGAGTATTGCTTATACTACTACATATTGTAAAGATGAACGAACAGTGCCTTTTTCTGGCACATAATGTGGTAAAGGTCTTTGGCAGATTAAAAGCAGTATACGCAACAAGTTCTAATTAAATATGGATTTCCTGCCCCTTTTGGTGATGTAATAATGGCATTGTACAACTGCTCTCTTGTTTCTGTGTTTATGTCCTCCCCATTTAGGATTGCTGATGGTACAATACAAGGCTGCCCACTACCCCCACTTTTGGCCTTGGAGCCTCTGATTCAAACTCACCCACATTTTTCAGATATTACATGAGGTCCCACTGACCACCACATATCAATATATGCAGATGACATCCTCCTTATGCTAACTAAGCCCAAAGAATTGTTGGAAAGCGACTGTAATGTAATTTTTACTGAGAGGGAGTGAATCAGGATGCTTAGAGGGAAACTAGAGTGCTAGGATATAAGGAATACAAATCTGTATTCATAGCACTATACTTCCCTCTGCTCATTGCTTCAATGCTTTCCTTTGGGGATTTAACTGATGCTGGATGTCTTCATGCAATCGTTAGTTAGGCAACTTTTGCCTAATTGACAGTCACTAGATTCAGTCTTAACCATGCAATATAATTATTGCAGTTTCTCAGAAACTGCAATAATTACATTGCAGGGTTAAGTTGACAGAGTTACTGCACCAGACCACTTCAATAAGCTGAAGTGGTCAGAGCGCCTATATTGTGCTTTAATGGGCTACATCTTGTCACTTGGTGCTATATTCAAATAGGAGTGCACCATAATTCACCACTTGTATCTCACTGACAACTTTGTTTTGTTTGCAGTGTAATACATTTTGCTTATAGTTCTCACCAATCCTGTTGCAAAATAATTATATTTTACAGTTTTTATTAATACCTTTTTCATAGAAACATAGGTTTATTTAGGAAAATAGTGTATAAAAAAAGTTGCCTAACTGACACTGGATGTCCTCACGCACATAGGGTTTCAAAGTAAACAAAAGAGCAAATTTATTTTAAGGAGACGTGCATTTGCACATAACCAATGTTTCAGTCCAACTACTTGACATATTAAGAAAAGTTTGGTAATGGGGCTGAAATGGTGAATGTATGCGTAGCACAGCTGTAAAAAACAAATTGCATTATCTTGTTGATTTTGAAGTCCAACGAGTGTGTTCTTTTTGGCTGAGATCATCAAACTTGAACTTGATGATCTCTCCTGTAGGAAAGCATTGGGAGGTTATTGTGCATGTGTGTTAAAAAGCTGCATGGTCAATCAGCATCTCCATGAGAAGCATTCAGCGCCTCCATGCAGACCCAATCTACTACACTGCCCCCTCCGCCAATTCTAATACACTGCCCATGAATCCAATACACTGCCAATCTCCCAATTCTCATACACTGCCCACAAATCCAACATTGCCCCCAAATCCAATACACTGCCCCCAAATCCAATACACTGCCCCCTCTCTCTCCCTCCACTCAAATACACTGCCCCTTAATCTAATACACTGCCCCTCCTCCCTCCACTCTAATTGAATACACTGCCCCTCCTTACCAGCACTCTAATTTAAGACACTGCCCTCCCACAATTTATCACACTAATACACTGCCCCCTCTCCCTCCACTCTAATACACTGCCCCCTTCACCTCTTCTTATACACTGCCCCTTAATCTAATACACTGCCCCTCCTCCCTACACTAATTGAATACACTGCCCTCCCCCATTTTAACACACTGCCCCTCCTCCCATCACACTAATACACTGCCACCACCCACCACTCTAATACACTGCCCCACTCCCTCCTCCAATTTCATACACTGCCCCCTCCCCCCAATTTAATACATTGGCCCCGTCCCTCATCCAAATGAATACAGTGCCCTCTCCCTAAAATTAATACACTGCCCACTCCCTCTTCCAATTTAATACACTGCCCCCTTCCTCCCTCAAATTAATACACTGCCCCCCTCCCAATCTAGTACACTACACAGGAAGGTCCCCCAAACCTCCCTTCCCCTACCTTAAAGGACCACTATAGTGCCAGGAAAACATACTTGTTTTCCTGGCACTATAGTGCCCGGAGGGTGCCCCCACCCTCAGGCTCCCCCTCCCGCCCGGCTCTGGAAAGGGGAAAAGGGGTAAAACTTACCTGTTTCCAGCGCTGGGCAGGGAGCTCTCTGCCTCCGATCCTCCTCCGTTCCGCCCCGTCGCTGAATGCGCACGCGCGGCAAGAGCTGCGCGCGCATTCAGCCGGTCACATAGGAAAGCATTATCAATGCTTTCCTATGGACGCTTGCGTGCTCTCACTGTGATTTTCACAGTGAGAATCACGCAAGCACCTCTAGCGGCTGTCAATGAGACAGCCACTAGAGGATTTGGGGGAAGGCTTAACCCATTTATAAACATAGCAGTTTCTCTGAAACTGCTATGTTTATAAAAAAAATGGGTTAACCCTAGCTGGACCTGGCACCCAGACCACTTCATTAAGCTGAAGTGGTCTGGGTGCCTAGAGTGGTCCTTTAAGATGAGTCCTGCTCTTCTCTGCTCAAGCAGGCCAGATGCTCCTCTGGCAGGAGGGAAGGAGGAGTGGCTGGTCTACGGGAGTACACGATCAGCCATGGGAGGGAAGACAAGAATCAGACAGGAAATATCTTTCCTGTCTTAGCAGGGCAGGTTGGCCACAAATATATCCATTGTGGGCTGCATGAGGCCCGTAGGCCGCAAGTTTGACATGCTTGTGCTAGACTGCCTGAACAGGCAGGATATAAATCAGCAGGAAGTCATCTCTAAACAAATGGTTGGTGGGCGCAGACTTATTGTGACAGTATCCAAGAGGAGTAGAGTGATAATATCCAACTGTATTTGAATGTGAAAAACTGTGACGTAGTTTTTCTCAAAAGCTATATGTAACATTGGAATCAACATATCCAAGCATGCGTGTAGATTTTTTAGAACTACCTATGAGAAGTGCATTAGAGAATTTGATGTTTGCAATGCTATCAAACCAATAATCTGTTGTGATATTGATATCTGTCCTTCTAAAATAGTTATGTCTAGACTTGTTGGAAGGTTGATAGTACAATATTTAGTATCTCACAAATTCAACTCCATAGATTGCATTTTTTCTTCAAAGATTATTAAAAGAAGGACTGGAGAATTGTATTTGCATCTAAGCTCCAGGTCATTAACCCCTTAAGGACACATGACATGTGTGGCATGTCATGATTCCCTTTTATTCCAGAAGTTTGGTCCTTAAGGGGTTAAAGGGGAGAGGTATTTTAAAGCTATAAAAAAATGACTTCACGATCCAGTTCAATACAAGTACCACCAGGGCACGCATTGCAAACGACAAGGAGATATAGAAACATACAGGATTATTCACTAAACACCGGGTTTGGTTTGAATGGAGAAAAAACAAAGAAAATGACTGAAATCTGATCACATTGGGAAATCGCAGATTTACTAAAGCCAATGCAGTTAGCATTCGGTCAGTCCGATGCATTCAGAAATCACTAAATTCCACAGCCAAACCAATATACAGCACCGGAATTGCAGATTTGTTAACTACCGCATAGCGGCCGACAATAAGCCGAACGCATCCTGTAGCTTACCGGTTCTCAAATTATTGTTCACTATCATAAATTTATCATTTGAAAAACTAGCACTGCTAGCGGGCAAATAGTTAAATAACCCTCAGCAGCACAAGGTGCTAACATGGCTAACAGAAGCAACAATCATTACAGATGGAAAAAGATTGAAATCAGAATCAACCCAACCCTTAGAGTCACAGCCCCCGTCCTGCAGTGTGGTGCTTCACAACTTTATAAGAGTATCTCATGAGTATCTCAGCTACAGAATGATTGCGCACCTTAAAGAAGATAGTGGGCACTTTGGAACTGAGCCTACACTATGTAAAGTGCAGTAGGAACTATAGCGTCAGTGCTGGCAGAAATGGCCCTTGTCCTCTCTGGATTTTCTGGCTTTAAATATGTATTAATTATGTTTTTAGTAAATTATCTTACTTTATAAGACCTTGAGCATTTGCTGAGGCTATTGGGGAAGAGAAAAATACATTTGGCATGGCAAGGAGCCATGCTCTTTGTGCGCTACTTCCAAGACGGCTTCTTGCTGCTTTCTCCTGAGGGCAGCTTGACTCCTCCCCTGGCCCATGGATAGAGAGGGCAAAGTGCAGCTGGATCTGCTGCTCAAATGGCAACTTAATAGGAGGTCCAAGAAATTCCTGCTTAAAGAAGATTAGGCATGTGCAAAACTGGAAACATTTGAAATATGTCCCCCTTTTTATTTAATTTTTTTTTACAAGAAAGCTTCTCCAGATATTGACCAGTAAGTAGGGAATGGTCATGCAGAACAAAAACCTATCACAGAATTAAAGATGCACCTATTTTTTTTCCATTTTATTTTGGCACACACATAGGCAATGGCTGGAGTATACTAATCATATTGCATAGATTATAGATAATAGTGTTGGATAGAGGTAGTGAGACAAGTGTGTGTATGTGGATTAGAGAGGCAGTTGGGTGGGGAGATTAAATTGGATGGGGATGTGGAGAAATAAAGTGGGATAAAATTATCAGTAACCTCTATATAAATACACCACCAGGCATTCATACAATCAGCGACACACCCTACAAAGACAACCCTGCAACAGACTTGCCTTTCATATACAATGTAGACACACTCTACCCAAATACATCCCAATGTTCCACAAACAAAGGAACTCTGCATTTGCACACAAAAATAGACAAGTGGCAGCCCACTCCCATCAGCTGCAGCGAGCTCCAGCCTCCTCTTATCTGCTGTTGCCTTGTCCCACTGGAGCCAAAGGAAGTCACCCTCCTGCATCAAAAAGGTATAGAAACAGAAGCTTAGCTATAAATGTGTGTCTGTGAAGATTGTGTTCATCTCATTGAGTGCATCTGTGTGTCAATATGTGAATACACCCATGTTTTTTTATGAATCAGGAAGAATGATAAATCTACTGTGTCCCTAAAAAGAAGGTATATATTTAAAAATGTCATGGTTCAAGAAAAGCAACCAATTAAATAAAACTGACATATTTTGTAGATTATGCCAAATATTCACAGAAAATTAGACATACAAGTGTCAGTGACGTTTTGATAAATCTTCCCCAAAGTGTCCCTGGAATTTTTTAAATATTTTTTTCATTTAAATATTGGCAAATATAGTTATAAATATATTTCTATTCCTTCTACAATTTCAAGACTGGGCTGGTTTTGTAATGCAAACCAAAGGACAAAAAAGGATTGTCCAGGTAACATCATCTGCACTCCCCTGGGGAGGTGCAAAGGTGTTGCTGGGAGGTGTAAAGTTCCTCGTTAACATTTTTGTAATTGATTTTTGTAGAATTTAATTTAGATACAGTCGTGTCGCGATATTCAGATTTAAAAAAATGTTGAAGGCATTCGAATAATCAAAAATGAAGACTGCTGTTATTGTCCGTGGTTGTGCTTAATAAGGCAAAGACTAACTGTCCGTTCAGCTTAATCTTGTAACAAACTCCTATCCCGGAAATGACTCACAACACTTGCTTACAACAATCGCAAGAACAGTAGAAGAGCAGTCACATTATTAACTCTGCACTCGGTGGCCGTTATTGTTAGATTGCAATGCAACTGAAAAAATAGATTTTTCTAAGACTGTCTAATTTTAATTACTGTTAGCTTAGTTAAAGGGACACTCATATAACTATCAATATAAAAATGCACTTATTATGGGTTATATATATTGGAAGGCGTAGCCTGAAGTTGTGGGAGGGGTTACCTGGCTATTTAAACTCAGGCCCCCTACACCACAGGGCTGATGCTGCCTGGTTCATGACTACTTCCGGTTCAAAGGTCATCAACACAGACTGCCTAAAAACTCCAAACAAGCTGGTCTGGGCCTACTGTGGCTCCCATGCCGATCGGACCAAGTTTTTCCCTGCTCCAACAACTCCCATCCTGCTGTTCCAGCCACATGCGGTCAGAGACTCCCACGCTGATTGGTCCAAGTTCTCCCTGCTCCAACAACTCCCATCACGCTGTTCCAGCCGCATGCGGTCAGAGACTCCCAGGATGATCAGACCAAGTTCTCTCTGCTCCAACAACTCCCATCATGCTGTTCCAGCCACATGCAGTAAGAGACTCCCACGATGATTGGACCAAGTTCTCCCTGGTCCAACAACTCCCATCACGCTGTTCCAGCCACATACGGTCAAAGTCTCCCAAGCCGATTGGACAAGTTCTCCCTGCTCCAACAACTCCCATCACGCTGTTCCAGCCACATGCAGTCAGACTCCCACGCTGATCGGACCAAGTTTTCCCTGCTCCAACAACTCCCATCACGCTGTTCCAGCCACACGCAGTCAGAGACTACTCACCTCCTCTCCAGAACTGGCTGTTCGTTCCCGCTGGCGCTATGAGACCCCTTACCGGCTTATCGGGCCTTTTCCTGGACCAAACCTCCGTGTCCACCAAGTCTGGATACTTTCCAGCCACATAGCTGACCTCTCGTTTGTTTCCTGTACCAGTCAAATCCACGAACCGTGAGTCTGCCTGTACGGGCCAAATCCATGAACACACAATTGTTCACACGTTTATGTTTTTACATACCGTCTATTCTGGACTTTTTCCCGTTCAGGACTTAAGTCAGTTCACCTACTCCTGCCTGCTCTTTGTTCCATTCCTATTCGCTAGTTTCTTTTCGTCACATTTCTACCGAACTAGTCTCCAGTCTATCTCAATTACATGCTTCCATCTTCCATTCCATGCTTCCATCAACGGCCACCACAATCATAGTACCAATTCGTTAGTTTTACACTGTTCCCTGATACATGAAATGTCCAGGTTCTTTAGCCTGCTACTAGTTATCCTTACATGCCCCCTGTAGTTCTGTTATATTTGCTATGTTTCTTGTTATTATTTACAATTGTGCATGGATATTGTCAGTTTCCCATTACTAATTCAGCTCTGGTAAGCATTTAATATTCACTACATATATAGCATTACCATCATATATCGCATATGTCTTATTCTATCACTTATGGACCTGGTACTGTTCTGAGGCAGTCATCACGTTCACATTTGTTACCATGTGTTATGGCCAATCTGTATACTTGCTCCCACGATAGGTATATTACTTATTTGGAGGACGATCACCTATTCGCTAAACCTTTTTTGTAACACGCCACACTCCTATGTTCATATGTATCGTCATGTTCCCTGGGACAAACCCTAGTGTACCAGGCTTTACCATACCATCATATGTTCCCCCTGACTCTACGTCAAAATAATCACGTATTATGCACTAAAAGTTATTTACTCATTGCTGCTATATTCTACTCAAGCAAGTTCATCATCCTAACCGACCCTTGTATCACTAAACCTACAGCAACTCCACTCTAACTGTTCTATGTTACATCAGCCAACGCTGGCACGCAATTCCTTTGCCAGGCCGTACACAGGCCCACGCCCGGGGATCCTTAATTCCCCACACATACACCCCCCTTCCCATGCTGGCACGACCATAATTAAATATTCTAAGTCCTACCGGGATAGCTCAAAACTGCCATCATAGCTTGGTATTCCATATCCCCCTATATGTATTTTAGCTAAAGAAGTCACAGGACCAATTAGCGGTCACTCATGACTCTGCCTATCCCCCATTATTGTCGCAGTATTGGTTAAACACTCCCCATGGTCTCTGGTAATGGCCTAGGATCCTCACCCTACTCACTTATAGGGATATTTGATTTATGTCCTATGAATCTTGTACCCACCATCGTAGGGTCAGGATTCTAACAACTATGTCCTCAGGTTACCTATTCATAGACCAGTCTCAAGAACAACCACCCCGATTATACAGGCGTATTTTGTTCACAGTAAGTCAAGCCCAATTCCAGTTCCAACTTGCCTCCCACCATCATTTCCCTTTAGGTTCTCCAATATCTCATTCCTCTGGCAAGGAAACCACATTCTACCCCAAGCAAGGTATGTTTACCCACCTCGCTACTACCCATTACCCGTCGCATTCTCGGATCCGCTATGTCAGCTATCGGCCTGGTACCCAGCTATGCCAGTAACTAGCCTCATCATTATCAGTTCCGTGAGGCCAACACCCATCTTCATCCACATATGGAGGTACACGCCCCTCGGCCCAACACATAGCTAACGCCTCACATCAACCTCTCCAGGTTACGAGTTAGGGCCTCACCCAGCATGGCCTCTTATATTGACTCTTTTTACAGTCCCCAAGAGGCCAACGTTCTTGCCACACCTTTCAGTGGCCCCTGCCCACTAGTCCAAATCACATGAAGTCAAACCGTTGATATCCACTCTACTTGCCTCCATACATAACATCAACGATGGACTACAGAGACGGGAATCTCCACAGGCACTGATGCACATCCCAGCCACAGGACTCCCAAATCCCTCTCATGGTTATGTTATCCTTTCAAATCCCTCCCTTAGCACATCGGTTTACATTATTACTCCCTCATACTTTGTGTCCCTGACCATACGCAAAGACATCTGGAAAGGTTAATTTAGTCTCCTTACTGATTGCCTCCCACGATGTCTTAGAGTACAAGTCTTACTACTACGATGATCTGTACGTCGTTCTATACACCAGAATCCCAGACTCAATCAGAAACTCACTATCCCAGAATTCATCCTAGCCTTCAGACTTTTGTGATGTAAGTGGCTCTACTTCTCCTCACCATAGAGAAGGTTTGCATCGACAACCTGGAGTTTTACCTCTAAGCACAGCCTTTCTGTCACTCAGTCGACTTCTACATCAAGGTTTCCACACACCAGTTCCACACAGGTCTGGTCACACTCCTGTCCGGTATTCACGAGTGTCAGAACCTTCTGTCTGCATTAATAGACCCTGCAACACAATCACGTTGCTTAAGAAGTTATTCAACCATATTAATTACCCACCCCTAGCCTCAACTCATTGATTTCCTCTAAGGAATTCTCCCAGCACTATGCCAAAGGGGTTGACCAGAGCTTGGGTGGGCAAGACAGACATTTCCTATGCCTCCAAGCTTCTACCTATTCAGCCATCCCAAGGGCATGTTCATGGCATTTTATGGAGGGATTGTCATGAATTTCCCACACGTGTTACTTTTAGAGCAAAGAGTAACCCCAAGCTGTTTATCTTATTTGCTAACACACTATGTTGACTAACACTCAATATTAGCGAATGTCCTGCAGTCACCGGTTATCTTAGATAACTTCCTCACGATAGAACGCCCTCACTCCGCTCTGGTTAGTATTCACAAGACGATGGCACTTTTCCTCACTATGGGTTCCACTTTCACAAACTGACCTTCTTAGGCATTCATCTTGACACTAATAAGCTACAGAACATGTCCACCTACAGAGAAGGTACAGCACATCGGAGTCCTGGGAACCTTTCCTTCTGAAGAACAAGCGGGGAGGGTGGGGGGAGAATGGATCTACAGTCCTACTGGGCACATTGAGGTTTGCCATTATTCTGCACATTTATTTCCCGACCGCTGAGTCTTCTTCCCACCGACAGTTGCATTCTGGCACTAGTTGTTAGCAGACCTACACATATGGCTCAGGTTCATACCACATTGGATTGGGGGCCAGGTTATTCCCGCCATTTCTCATAATTTCCCAGTTACATGGACCAATGCGTTTGCACACACTGATTTCACAGCCAATTTGGTGACTTTTGGTTCTGAGTTGCCTGGCCAGTTGAGACTCTTAAAAAAAAAAAAAAAAAAAAAAAAAGAATTTCTATTCCTCGTCAACATTTCTTTGGAATCTGTCCCATAGTGGCCGCCTACAAGGCCTGGGGAGGCATGATCGGATAGGGGAAGTCAAGTGATTTTCTGACAATAAAGCAGCTGGCTATACCCACATTCCATGGCTTAATACTGCACTAACTCGCCTCATGGCATTTGGCAGATTTCTGGATTGAGCTGCCCTCTCTGATTATACATCACAAGCATACAATAGAGATTTCACCTTTACAACAAGTTTACCACCGATTACCATAAAACCAATATTCGTTCACTAGTCACCGTTGCGACACTCCTCTCCTTTTTGCCCACACAATTTATAAAATCTCTCTTAACACTACAAAACTTACCTGGCTGGCTACACCATGTCTTAAGTGCCCATCCTAGTACCAAACAGTTCACATCCTCTTGCCATATGTAATACGTAGGGACAATCCTACGGGCAATAAGGTGCCGGTCAAAATGTCAGACCTTTACAGGTTATCACTCACAGGACCAAAATCTCAATATGCCCCTATTTAACTGCAGGGCAAACCACTCACTACAGCTAAATTCATAATGTACCTCAGAACCCTCTTAACTAGGCGGGGACTCAACCCCAATGCCTTTTCGGGACATTCCTCCAGAATCAGGGCAGCATCAGCTGCTTCCAGAAAAATGTCCCTGCTCACACCATAAACATTAGGACGCTGGAAATCCACAGTATAATACTAGATACATACCACAACCAGAGCTAGAGTTGAGTAGGTAAAGCCGTTATGAATCTTGCAACGTAAAGATGTGTAATAAGGTATCTTATTCAACTTTTTGCCCTCTTTTATTACAGGCCTACCCGATACGTCGGTTTCGGCACACCACAACCGACTTGCTCATATATCTAACTTATCATGTATACGGCTTTTGTCCCCGACTACAAATATATATATATATATATTATATTATTTGTATTTTTTATTTTACTGGTTGCTCTAATAACTTTTTTTTTTTTACTATTTTACCAGCAGGAGGACTACCTGTCAGGGATCTGTACTTGGACCCATTCTCTTTAATATTTTTATTAGTGATATTGCAGAAGGTCTTGATGGTAAGGTATGTCTTTTTGCTGATGATACCAAGATATGTAACAGTGTTGATGTTCCAGGAGGGATAAGCCAAATGGCTAATGATTTAGGTAAACTAGAAAAATGGTCAGAGTTGTGGCAACTGACATTTAATGTGGATAAGTGCAAGATAATGCATCTTGAACATAAAAACCCAAGGGCAGAGTACAGAATATTTGATAGAGTCCTAACCTCAACATCCGAGGAAAGGGATTTAGGGGTGATTATTTCTGATGACTTAAAGGTAGGCAGACAATGTAATAGAGCAGCAGGAAATGCTAGCAGAATGCTTGGTTGTATAGGGAGAGGTATTAGCAGTAGAAAGAGGGAAGTGCTCATGCCATTGTACAGAACACTGGTGAGACCTCACTTGGAGTATTGTACGCAATACTGGAGACCATATCTTCAGAAGGATATTGATACCTTAGAGAGAGTTCAGAGAAGGGCTACTAAACTGGTTCATGGATTGCAGGATAAAACTTACCAGGAAAGGTTAAAGGATCTTAACATGTATAGTCTGTAGGAAAGATGAGACAGGGGGGATATGATAGAAACATTTAAATACATAAAGGGAATCAACACAGTAAAGGAGGAGACTATATTTAAAAGAAGAAAAACTACCACAACAAGAGGACATAAGCTTAAATTAGAGGCACAAAGGTTTAAAAATAATATCCGGAAGTGTTACTTTACTGAGAGGGTAGTGGATGCATGGAATAGCCTTCCAGCTGAAGTGGTAGATGTTAACACAGTAAAGGAGTTTATGTATGTGTGGGATAGGCATAAGGCTATCCTAACTATAAGATAAGGCCAGGGACTAATGAAAGTATTTAGAAAATTGGGCAGACTAGATGGGCCGAATGGTTCTCATCTGCCGTCACATTCTATGTTTCTATATGTATTAATATCAAAATACATGTATTATGGAGTACATTAAATAAATAAATTCAATAATAAAAATGTACATATATGTATATATATACAGTTGCAAGAAAAAGTATGTGAACCCTTTGGAATGATATGGATTTCTGCACAAATTGGTCATAAAATGTGATCTGATCATCATCTAAGTCACAACAATAGACAATCACAGTCTGCTTAAACTAATAACACACAAAGAATGAAATGTTGCCATGTTTTTATTGAGCACACCATGTAAACATTCACAGTGCAGGTGGAAAAAGTATGTGAACCCTTGGATTTAATAACTGGTTGAACCTCCTTTGGCAGCAATAACTTCAACCAAACGTTTCCTGTAGTTGCAGATCAGACGTGCACAACGGTCAGGAGTAATTCTTGACCATTCCTCTTTACAGAACTGTTTCAGTTCAGCAATATTCTTGGGATGTCTGGTGTGAATCGCTTTCTTGAGGTCATGCCACAGCATCTCAATCGGATTGAGGTCAGGGCTCTGACTGGGCCACTTCAGAAGGCGTATTTTCTTCTGTTTAAGCCATTCTGTTGTTGATTTACTTCTATGCTTTGGCTCATTGTCCTGTTGCAACACCCATCTTCTGTTGAGCTTCAGCTGGTAGACAGATGGCCTTAAGTTCTCCTGCAAAATTTCTTGATAAACTTGGGAATTAATTTTTCCTTCGATGATAGCAATCCGTCCAGGCCCTGACGCAGCAAAGCAGCCCCAAACCATGATGCCCCCACCACCATACTTCACAGTTGGGATGAGGTTTTGATGATGGTGTGCTGTGCCTCTTTTTCGCTACACATAGTGTTGTGTGTTTCCTCCAAACAACTCAACTTTGGTTTCATCTGTCCACAGAATATGTTGCCAGTACTGCTGTGGAACCTCCAGGTGCTCTTGTGCAAACTGTAAACGTGCAGCAATGTTTTGTTTGGACAGCAGTGGCTTCCTCTTTGGTATCCTCCCATGAAATCCATTCTTGTTTAGTGTTTTACGTATTGTAGATTCGCTAACAGGGATGTTAGAATTTGCCAGTGACTTTTGTAAGTCCTTAGCTGACAATCTAGGATTCTTCTTCACCTCATTGAGCACTCTGCGCTGTGCTCTTGCAGTCATCTTTACAGGACGGCCACTCCTAGGGAGAGTAGCAGCAGTGCTGAACTTTCTCCATTTACAGACAATTTGTCTTACCGTGGACTGATGAACAGCAAGGCTTTTGGAGATACTTTCATAACCCTTTCCAGCTTTATGCAAGTCAACAATTCTTTATCGTAGGTCTTCTGAGAGCTCTTTTGTGCGAGGCATCATTCACATCAGGCAATGCTTCTTGTGAAAAGCAAACCCAGAACTGGTGTGTGTTTTTTATAGGGCAGGGCAGCTGTAACCAACACCTCCAATCTCATCTCATTGATTGGACTCCAGTTGACTGACATCTCACTCCAATTAGCTCTTGGAGATGTCATTAGTCTAGGGGTTCACATACTTTTTCCACCTGCACTGTGAATGTTTACATGGTGTGTCCAATAAAAACATGGCAACATTTCATTCTTTGTGTGTTATTAGTTGAAGCAGACTGTGATTGTCTATTGTTGTGACTTAGATGATGATCAGATCACATTTTATGACCAATTTGTGCAGAAATCCATATCATTCCAAAGGGTTCACATACTTTTTCTTGCAACTGTATGCAATTTCATTCTAAAAGTATTTTCATAATATATATATATATACACACACACACACACACACACACACACACACACACACACACACACACACACACAATACAGCACACTCGCTTATTCACTAAACAATGATTTCAAATCTTAGAGATTGTTATAGTTTTCTTTAAAAACACCTCACCTAGGCAAAAAATAATGGGGGTTTAGTTACATTATATGATCAAATATTGCATAAGCCTGCCACACCGTCAAAGTACCCCATTCTTGGCAGGTCCTACTTTAGCAGATTAATGCTTGCTCATATGAGATTAATCCACTTACTTGGGAAATACTTCGTTACTGGAACTCTCTGCAAGTCAAGGCTAAATAGGGTCCTGGAATGAAGCACCTGTGACAGGGAGGGGTGCAAAACCAAGGAGTTGGCCTGGACTCCCAAATATATAAAAGAAACCAAGAGGGCTGCACTCACCTGAACATGCATACATTATAGGGTGCTGCTGGGGCCAAAATATACAAAATACAGAATCCAGCGCATTCGCTTATTCACTAAACAATGATTTCAAATATTAGCGATTGTAATAGTTTTCTTTTTGTATATTTTGGCCCCAGCAGCACCCTGTAATGTATGCATGTTCAGGTGAGTGCAGCCCTCTTGGTTATATATATATATATATAGAAAAATAAATAAAAAATATATACATACAACTAGATATAATTACATAAATATACACGTAGGATTTAAATACATATATATGTATATATATTTAAATTCTACGTATATATTTATGTAATATTTTAACATAATTAAGTAATTTTATTAATTGTAATTTGAGGGACCAGCCTGACAACCCAGGCAGCAAGTCCAAATAATTTAATTTGCAAGTCATATGTTTATCCCTGTCACTTTCCAAAACACCATAAAACCTTGACATGGGGGATGAACACAAATATGTGTGTTATAAAACAGTAAAACTTATCACAACGATGATATCACCAGTAAAAGTGCAGTTTTTCTGTAAAAACTGCAAAAAGCAAATATGAACTCTAACTTTGGCTAGTGTTTGTGACTAAGTGGCTGCTAAAAAACACTGGACCCCCTTTTGGCTACTTTTTCAAATGGTATGTCATGGTGAGGTTAATTCACATTCCTGGGCTTCCATACCGTCTCAAAGGCATCATAGCCAATCTGGCAAATTTCAATTAGCAAAAACAGAAATTGGCAAACCTGATATTTGACCCTGTAACTTTCCAAAACACCATAAAACCTGTGCATGAGGGGAACTGTTGTACTCTTGAGACATTACTCTACACAAATATGAGTGTTTTAGAGCAGTACAATGTATAATACTGATATCATAGGTAAATGACCAGATTATTTGTGAAAAATGCAAAAAAAAAACAGATATAAACGCTAACTTTGGCCAGGTTTTTTAATAAGTGACTACTAAAAAAGACTAGACATACCCCATTTTGAATACCCTGGATTGTCTTTTACAAATGGTATGCCAAGATGGGGTTCATTTTCATTCCTGGACTACCATACGGTCTCAAAGGAAACATAGGCCCAAAAACAAATCTGGCAAATGTCAATGGAAAAGGGGAAAGCCCTATATTTTATTATTTTTTTAATATATATATTTTTTAATTATTTATTTTTGTTGTGCTCAATATAACATAAGCATGTCAGCAATGCCACAACAGCATTCGTAGATATATTAAAAACAGGTATTCAATAACAGTTGTATGACATTCAGATATAAAGCACACTTTTGTTTTTGTATAAGTTGAAAAGACTTGTGGGATACATGCTGGGTATTTACGTCTGGCATCAATCAATTGGTACTTTAAACATTTTAAACATTGTAAAATGCAGCGATTTGTTATCAGGTAAGCTCTATATTTTTAACAATAGACAGCCACGCTTAGTTGAAGACATACATATGTAGGACCAGTATGACTAGTTACATGAGAACGTTAATTGACAATGGTATACATGTTTATAAACTGGGCTCAGGCGAAAACAAAGCTGTTAATCGTATGTTGGTAACTAACTTGTTGGGTGTGTGGAATCCTACTTTCAAGGTAAGTTAGGTGAGGGTATGTAATATTGACATCCTAGACTGTAACCAGGCTAAGCTACAATACATAATAACACATGGGTATAACGACTAGCTTAAATGCTTCATCTGGTTGGCTTACGAGAGTTTCATAGTATGGAGCTAGCAGCCGCAAAGCTCAGTGTCTCGCGCTCAGGTAGATGCAGCTTGATGGCCCCTTTCAGCACTCAGCCGATTCCTGTGTTTATCCTCTGCGCGGCCCGTTCTGGTCGGTCTGCGATGGGGGCTTGGCGGGTGAGCCGAGGGCAACGGTGGGGTAGGTGCCGCTGTAGAGCTCCGTCCTCCCTTCGTTTCGGAGGGGCTCTCGCTGGCATGAGGCTGGAGCGCACGGGTCTTCGTTTGTGGCTTTGCTTTTCGCTGGTGGGCGGTTTCCATCGCTGCTGTGTGGTGAGTGGGCTTGGTGGTCTCGCTGTGGTGCGTGTGAGGCTGAGTATCAGCGTCTGAGGGCTCTTTCTTCCTTTCCCGCCACTTTGCCTCCCGGCTCTGTCTCCGGCTGGAGGTTACTGCACAGGCGTCGCCGTGTAGACGGCTGAATCCATGCCGCCGCTGCTTTCATGGCGAGGTAGAGGGACCGGCCCTTAGTGTGGAGCTTTGTCCATAGGCTGTGGTGTGCTTGGGTGGTTGATTGAGAGTGCTTTGTGGCGTCGGGTGCACCAGTGCCGCCATCTTGATAGCGTTTCCGTTATCTCTGTTGAGTGTAGTTTTATTTGCTTGATTAGTCCGCTTTGCGGGGGTAACCGTCCCCAGCGAGGACCAGGATATCCCCGCCGGTCCAGAGAGGGGGGGGGGTAGCAAGGCAGTAGTCAACGCTCGCTTGTCAGGTATCACACCAGGGGGTCGGCCGTCTCCCCCAGGCCTCAATCTCCACTCCGGAAAGCCCTATATTTGACCCCTGTAAGTTGAATACAAATATGTGTATTTTATTGCAGTAAAATCTATCAGTATTACGACATTCACAGTTAAAATGTCACGCAGAACTTGAAAAATAACACATTTTCTTAATTTCTCATATTTTTTTAGATTTTATTCACATTCAGTTATGTTTCATATATACATATTTGATATGAAATGAAAACCCTGTTTCTCCTGAACAAAATAATATACAAATAAGTGTGGGTGCACTTAATATGAAAGAGGTGAATTATGGTTGAACAAAATAAAAAAAGCAAATTCCAGGTTTTGTTTACGTTTTGTTTTGATCACAACTTGTACAATTGACTCTGTCTTTAATGGGTTAATTTATAAAAGTGTCACTATATATTGAAATCTGCACTTTTTGCAAATTAAAAAAAAAAGAGGACACCCTCTTCACGCATAAAGCTTTCCAGCAAGCTGGACTGTCCCTTTAGCATCACTGGACTAATACGGCTACAATCTCTACTCAAGGCTCTCATATAGATTACTGCTACTCTGCTCATATCAATATATTGTGTAATTTTCACGAATACTATATAACCGAACACGCAGAACTATGTAACATATATGAACCCAGAATAAGAACAAGGACAACATATACTGGGCCTTAGAATGCCGGACTTAACGTAAAAGAAAATAGTCAAAATACAAGCCAAGGTCAGGGACACAGAAAGAGACAGATCGAGAAAACTAGCCAAAAACAGAGAAGGTCAAAAATACAAGCCAAAGTCAAATACCAAAATAGAACAAGAAAAATAACACACTCTTTGATAACCAACTAGTGGAAACTGTATTTGTAACCAACTAGTGGATCACCTGGCACCCCGACTGGGTACCTTGAAAGATGCTCCTAGCGCTTCCTGAGGGCTCCAAGCACTCCACCAGAGACCCCACGAACCGCCGCAGCTTGATTGGGGTCTCGCCGTCTCCTACCCACCCTGGTCCTACGACAAGGCTCCAGGTTCCAGTGGGTGAACCTCTCTTTCCCCAGAGAGTGAAGCAGGAACAGGAACAAGCTCTTACAAGAGCTTAGTAATTATTCAAGGGAGTATGAAGAGCATAGCAATCCCTTGTTGCAGATTCCCCCAAAAAGAGCACAAAGGCATTTCTTATATACACATTTTCAGGCCAGAAACACACCCCCTGGACCTGATGGTAAACTGGGACAAAAGGGACACAGACCAATAGGAACAATAATTAGTACAGCAACACTCCCACATACAGTCACCAATCCCTCCCCTCTGCCTGTGATATAATTAAGCTAGCTAATGGAGTAACCGAATTATCCACAGGCAGTCCAAAAACACCCCAAAATACAAACATATCCCCATAAATCCTACATCCCTGGATAACCCTGATCTGGGTGAACAACATATCCAAAAATCACCCAGATCAGAGCAGGGGTTCAAAAGTTTTATGGAAGTCACATTTGACCGACAGCAAGCATGGCTTTCATGCCCCAAAAAGTTCCACAGATTTAGGCTGTGCGGCCGGTCTATATTCTCCTTTCTCCTGGAGATAATTGGCTTAAGTGGCTGTGGTAACTTAATTATCTCCAGGTACAGGAAGTATCTCTAAGTCTAAAAACTGTTACAAACACCACATAAAAATACACAACTGATATAATACAATGTTTAACCTATATGTCCAACATATCCCCAGATAGCTTGGATCTGAGCGCTCACTATGTCCGAACAGCGCTCAGATCTCACGAATACAGTTGGATCGCCATGTGGTTAAAGTTGTCTCTTTTGACCAACCGCAAGCATGGCTTTCATGTCCAAAATAGTTCCACAGATTTAGGCTGTGCAGCCGGTCTATGTCCAATGTTTAAAGTGCCCTATATTACAAGGAAGAGTGGGGTCAGACATTAGCAAGAGCTGATGAGGGATTGATGAGGGACAAAGCAGCCAGTTTCAACTGGTCTGGCAGTGTCCCTGGGACAACCCCCTGCTGGAAAACAATAGGACAGAAAAAAGGGGGAGGGGAAGAGTCACATTTTCCCATGGAAGTCACTTTTTAGCATGTCTTTTTGCAGGGCCCATAGTCACAGGGCAGGAGGCTGGCAAGCAGGCCCCACCAAAGACTCATGGCAAACTCCCTAAAAAAGGATAGTTTTTCACAGGAACCATGACAGGGCACTGATGAAAAGCTATTCAGAGTTCAAACATGCCTCTCTAAGCATTGATTAGCTAGATTGTGACCACTGACCCCAAAATATGCGTGCTCATTGATAACGTGACATTGCACGCACGTCGGCGCCGTCTTGGTTGTGGATGGAGGTAAGTCATTATTTAAACAGAACTGCAGTGGTTGGCGTCTCTTAGAACACTGGGTACTGCTACACAAGAGGATCGAGCACTGTACTGCCACGATCCAGGTATGTAATTTTTTTTATACTTTCGGCGTGACCACACTGATCAGGTGTGAGAGTTGGCCTGTGTGAGAGTTGGAAGCCGTGATAGTATTGCTGGGATCTCAAACTCTGGCTTCCGAAATGTTGATGGCCAACTTCCAAAATTCTTTCAATGCAATAAAAGATCAGAGAATCACAGGAGATGTAGTTTAGCAACATCAGAAGGGCTACATGTAAATATCTGCTTTAATGGAATCACTCAATCAAATTATCTGAGTATGTTATACAGGTTTTTTTTTTTTTTTTACTGTGTGCATTTGAAGTGCATTCGAAGTGAATTCAAATAGAATTTTTAAATATAAGGTCACAGTAGCTCAACTGAAACTGTAGCTGAATTAGACAATTGCTCCAATTTGGTTATTTTTATCTTACATTTTAGATTCACTTTGAATTCTTACTTTATTATTAGCCGTAGTGATAAGCTAATACTAGAATTGCTTTACGGAAACTAAGACATTATGTAAAGGCGATTGTACAGGAATCTCAGCTTTATTTATGTGGTATCCTCAAATAATACTTTTCGTCACTCAATTCAGAATTCACTGTCATTGATTTTGTGTCACTATGAGGTGTACTAACTAAAGCTCAATGGGCTAACGCAAGGAACTAGCCTGTAGGATCAAATCCCTGCATCTGCTTTTTGCTATTTCTTGAATCAAGCCATTGGAAACACGGAAAGGTTATTAGGTCATATTATATATTGATCAGGGAGGCTGAGACACTCATCTTGTGCTGCCCTGATCAATTGGACATAATGTGCAGTGTATAAATTCAGACTCAACCAAACCGATTTTCTTTTTTTCCCTTTTCTTTTCATTTTTCTTGCTGTAAAAGGCTACTACTCTTCCACAGCTTAAATACTTAGCCTTTACTAGGCTCTGTATAGAATATGGGATGTGTAAGAAAGATTTACAAGACAAGAAGGTGATCCCTGGGACCGTGCTTCCATACATTTTTTTTCAGTAACTGGTCTTTACGCTTACCCTAGCATATACATATATATATATATTTGTTTATTTATTTTATTTTTGTAGATATTGTATTTGTAGGTATTTTGTAAATATTGTAGACTTTATTTTGTAACAATTTTGAAGATGATTCCATCTCTTAAAGCGATCTTGAGTGTTAACGAGTATATTTCTAAAAGAAGTATTGACCTAGAAAAAAAACATGTGTTTCAGGTCAGTGTGTCCCTCTATTGCTGCAAATCTGTAGCCTGCACATTGCTGAATACGGATTGTAAGCTCGTGGGCCATATCGCCAAGATTTTTGTATAAAAGTTCTGTAAATGCAGATTTGAAGTTAATGCTGGAGTTCTCTATTCCTTGTGTATCGATATGTATATATGTCTGTATCCTAAAACGTATGCAGCATTGCTGATTGTGTTGCTACTTGATAAATTATAGTAAAAATAACTTTGTTAACATGTTGCAAAGCACTCTGTTCCATATAATGTATATTCTTTTGTAACAAGATATAATTTCCTGCTCAATACCATAAACAAAACATAAACATGGGATCTGTAGCCATCAATAAAAGAAGGGAAGTGGGTGGGAAATTGCTGATTTTTTAACACACACTTATCACTAGTCCTTGAAACAACAATACATTGTGATTTATTTATTTTTTGCAGCACAAACTAGTGGGTTGGTGCCATCCCATCTGCCCCTATGGACCAGCCTCCAGTGATAACTGTGTATGTGTGTAGATATAATATTTATGTGTGTGTGTGTGTGTGTATATATATATATATATAGGGTTACCGTATTCAAAGTGTTTTCAAGGATACATATAATTTTTTCACATTTATGAAAACGCAGTGTGCATAATGCATATTCTGCAGGATTCTTAATTGACTAATTATTTAATGTTACACACCTTCCTCTGAATTCTACATACTACAGGGAAACCCTTTGCATGTGCTGCCCATCAATATGCACATGTGATATGTGTCCCTGAAAACATGGTGGATTTGGTAACTATATACTGTATATATACACACACACACAATGCGATTTTAGTTTATGAAAATACTCTCTAGAGTTAAATACATTGTGGGATTGAGATAAGTTCATGTTTGCATTTAAAGTCTCTCTCAGAATCAAAATAGAATGGTTTAGTGCAGGAGCACAGGGAATCGTAATTTATGGAAAACAGGGAACGATATTACAAGCACCTGATGACTTAAATGTTCCATATTTATGTGTAATTACACTCTTGGAAACATCAAAAGATACAGCTTGTCATTGTTATGTATTCTGTGGATGATGCAGATCAGCTCAGTATTTTTTTATATTTCCCATTGCAAGAAAACACATTGAGGCAGAAAATGACTGCAGTCTCCCAGCAGATGGCAGTAGAATACCTTGTTTTACTAGTATTACTGTTTGGATTTAATAAATAAGCCTGAAATATTCAGAGACATGGCAGCTCATTTAAGCGGGGGGAATAGGGGGAGAGGGCGGAGAAGCAAATGTAAAAAAAAAGGTTGCATACATCACTGTAGCTATCAGAGTATTTAGTATTCCTATCACTCAGTATTTTTCTTGGGTCATTTACAAGTTCTCTGAAAAACACTGGCTTCCTCCACAAGTGAGCAGTGAGATTTTCCCCATAAACAGACCCTGCTGTGGCTGGTACTGCCGATTAGCCTGACGTAGATGCTGATGCTATCAGAAGGGGTTCTCAATGTAAAGCCACATGGATCTTTAGATATGTGTCATTTTTACCACCTTTGGTTTGACTTTGACTTTGAATGCATGTGTCTTGCCTAGCACAATGGCTAAAACCATAGTAAATCATATCACAAACATTTACCCTTAATTAGGTCTGATTGTAAATTTGCAAGTTATTTTAGAGTTTTCCGATTTTCCTGTTGTGCACAGGACAAGACACTATGCACTGTACTTAGGATCGTGAGCAATTCCAACAGTCAAGATCCATACTATTCAGGTTATGTTTCCCCTATTGTTTTGCACAGTATAAAGAATACATGTCCTTCCCTAATCTCTGTCCCTCCTTTGCTCATACATTTTTTTGCAGGGGTGGGGAACCTTCGGCCCTCTACAAGTTTTGGACTACATTTCGCATAATGCTCTTACAGCCATAATGCTGGCAAAGCATCAGTGGAGATGTAGTCCAAAACATCTGGAGGGCCGAAGGTCCCCCACCCCTGATTATTGCTTATTAAGTGTTCTCCAGTGCTCTCAGTTCTCCACGCTATACTGAACTCAGTCTCAGATCCGGATGTTCTCTCTGCCTTGTACCAATTACACTTCCCCTCAGCCATCCGAGACTCGACAGACAGATTTAGACATTACACCTTGGTTTTCTTCATTCTTCTGTGGTATCTGTGAAACATAATGACGGTCAAGAATTCATCCCTCATGGGCGTACAGTATGTCCCAGTTCTTAGCATTGTGGCCTGTCTTCACAGGATTGCAATAGTTACAAACTGGGGCACTTTTCAACAGTTATTTATATATATATATATATATAAAAAATATATTACCTGAGAAGAATGCTCTGCCATTGGAAAAGCTGAGTGGGATGTTATTCGTAAAGAAAAAAAATCTGTCCAATAGATCACAACTAAACTTATATTGGGATTCCTTCTCTAAAAGGCATCTAAGTGATTTTAAAAAAAATGTTTACATTTTTTGTATATAAAATATATCTGACTAAATATAAATGTACAAATAAGCTGAGCTTAAAATATTTCACTACTCAAAATTGGAGATAAAGAGTGGTAGTACCAGTATTTACTGTCAGTGCTAATCATGACCGATGTCAAGTAGCTAAGGTGAAAGCACTCAGTTTAAGGATAGAGCGGTTTTGAATTCTACATTTTATTTTGTTTTTTAAACCTGGCAAACACAAATATGTAAAATATAATTGTTAAATAAACACAATATTAACAATCATGCAAAGTGATGGTTCCCTTTTAAAATTGTCTTCAGGACAAACATGGGAAAATTTGAGACTATCCAATCTGGCACCTCAATAAAAATAAGGAACCAATTATTTAACATTTTACTCGTAAAATTTAATGATATCTGCTGAATTAATTTCTTGCTGAAAAAAATATAGCTAGCTTTAATCTGTTAGTTTGTCTATTCAATTTTTTTTTCCAAGATACTATAAAATACATAATGGACTTGTGTCATATTATTCACACTTATAGGACAATGCATGCATTTGTGATTTTATACATTGAGCACATTGGTTAAAGGGACACTATAGTCACCAAAACAATTTTAGCTTAATTAAGTAGTTTTTGTGTATAAATCGTGCCTTTGAAGTTTCACTGCTCAATTCTCTGCCATTTAGGAGTTAAATTAAGTTTATTTCTGTTTATGCAGCCCTAGTCACACCTCCCCTGGCTGTGACTGACACAGCCTGCATGAAAACAAAATGGATTAATTTTCAATCAGATGACACTTTAAAAGTTCATATCTCCTGCTCTTGAAATTGAGCTTTAAAGGAAAACTATAGGGCCACAAACAGAAAAGTTGTTTTCCTGTTACTTTAGCTCCCTATAGTGCCCTCCCTCCACCCATGGAGCAGAAGGGGTTAAAAACATTGTCAACCGGCGAAGGAGAGTAATGCCCATGAGCGGCAATGGTCGCGCTCACATTAGTATATCCCCCATAGTAAAGCATGTATAATGCTTTCCTATGGGGTTTTACATACACTGTATGTGCTCATGTGACCAAAAGTT
Source organism: Pelobates fuscus (assembly GCF_036172605.1). Taxonomy (NCBI): domain Eukaryota; kingdom Metazoa; phylum Chordata; class Amphibia; order Anura; family Pelobatidae; genus Pelobates; species Pelobates fuscus. The sequence goes on from NC_086321.1 coordinate 160,432,502, forward strand.
GCCTAACAACCAGGAAGTCCCTCTAGTGGCTATATGGTAGACAGCCACTAGAGGTGGAGTTACCCGTTAAATAGTGATGTCCCGAACGGTTCGCTGGCGAATAGTTCCTGGCGAGCATAGTGTGTTCGCGTTCGCCACAGATGGCGAACATATGCGATGTTCGGTCCGCCCCCAATTTTTTTTGTGGTCTTTCAGCCAAATTTACTAATACTAAATAAAAATTACTTAGTATTAGTAAATTGTGCCCCTACTTGCAATGCCGCGAGTAGGGGCATGTCTATTAAACAGTGAGCAGCTTGTGTAAAATGACACAGAGCACTGTGATTGGATGGATTTCAAGCCCACCAATCAGAGTGCTCTGTGTCATTTTACACAGCGTGGGAAAGTTCTTTGGAATTTTCCCACGCTGTGTAAAATGACACAGAGCACTGTGATTGGATGGATTTCAAGCCCACCAATCAGAGTGCTCTTTGTCATTTTACACAGCGTGGGAAAATTCCAAAGAACTTTCCCACGCTGTGTAAAATGACAAAGAGCACTGTGATTGGATGGATTTCAAGCCATCCAATCACAGTGCTCTGTGTCATTTTACACAGCGTGGGAAAGTTTTTGGGAATTTTCCCACACTGTGTAAAATGACAAAGAGCACTCTGATTGGCTTAAACCAGCCAATCAGAGTGTTCTTAGCCCAATTGCAGGGCGTGGCAAGGCTTTATAAGCCTTCCCCCGCCCTGCAGAGCTCAGTCTGCGCGGAGCCCTCCATGGGTGAAGATAATTTTTTTTTTGCGCTGTTTTTTTTTTTTCTTTAATTGCGTCGGCTATTATGGTTTTTTATTTGCCCTTTTTTGGGGCTGAAAAAAGAAGATTTTAGAAGAAAGAAAACATCGAATGGTAAGTTGTTTTTATCTAATTTTATTTTACAGGTTTTTAGTTAAAGGTCCCCCCCTCATTATTTTTAGGGGGAGGGTGGTAGGTAGGGGGATAATTTTTTTTGGGGGGGAGGGGGTGACTAGGGTCCCCCCCTTTGTATTTAGGGCCCCTACCCACCGCTCAGGGGTGGGGGCCGGGAGGGGACAATAGGTCCCCCCCTTATTGTTACTTTTAGGGCCCCCCCACCCACCGCTCAGGGGTGGGGGCCGGGGGGGACAGTAGGTCCCCCCTTATTGTTATTTTTAGGGCCCCCACCCACCGCTCAGGGGTGGGGGCTGGGGGGAGACAGTAGGTCCCCCCTTATTGTTATTTTTAGGGCCCCCACCCACCGCTCAGGGGTGGGGGCCGGGGGGGGGACAGTATGTCCCCCACTTATTGTTATTTTTAGGGCCCCCACCCGCCGCACAGGGGTGGGGGCCTTAGAGGGGGAGGACAGTAGGTCCCCCCTCATTATCTTTATGGCCCCCACCCGCCGCCCAGGGGTGGGGGCTGGGAGGAGGAGGACAGTAGGTCCCCCCCCTCATTACCATTATGACCCCCACCCGCCGCCCAGGGATGGGAGCCGGAGAGGGGGAGGACAGTAGGTCCCCCCTCATTATCTTTATGGCCCCCACCCGCCGACCAGGGGTGGGGGCCGGGGGGAGGAGAGTAGGTCCCCCCCTCATTATTATTATGGCCCCCACCCGCCGCCCAGGGGTGAGGGCCGGAAATGGGGAGGACAGTAGGTCCCCCCTCATTATCTTTATAGCCCCCACCCGCAGCCCAGGGGTGGGGGCCGGGGGGGGGAAAGAGAGTAGGTCTCCTCCCCCCCCTTCAAAAACTATTGTGGCCAGAAAGAGTCCCTGTGGGTTTTAAAATTCACCTGCCTATTAAAGTCTATGGCGGTTTGCCCAGTTCGCAAACATTTGCGGAAGTTCACGTTCGCGGTTCGCGAACTGAAAATGTTATGTTCGCGACATCACTACCGTCAAAGGTAATTATTTCTGTTTTTAAAAACTGCAATAATTACCTTTGCAGGGTTAAGGGACCTTGGACTAAGCACACAGACCACTTCAATGAGCTGAAGTGGTCTGGGTGCCTATAGTGTCCCTTTAATTTCATACAGGAGGCTCATGCAGAATCTATCAAGCTAATAACAGAGCAGGATATAAGAAATTCTAAATTAAACAGATTGTGCAATAAAGGAAATATAACCATTAGATCTCTCGTTACAGGACGTGTTTAGGAAGGCAGTACAAGTTACATGCACGAGGTATGCCCAGGGCTGCATAAACAAAGTGATTCAAATCCTAAATGGTAGAGAATTGAGCAGTGAGACTGCAATGGCATGATCTATACACCAAAACCACTTCTTAAGATAACGCTGTTTTGGTGACAATAGTGTCCCTTTAATGTAAAAATAAATAAAAACTAAACATATGTTTAGTTGTAATAAATATGCATTTTAAAATTTACAATACCGCTACTGTAATAGAGAAACTTTACTTGTGCAGTACTGAAAAAGTGATCAACCTTTTTTCACATCTTGACAAGTTTCCTGTGAAAGCAACCTGAGTGCTTGCCCAATATATGTTTCCCTTTAAAGTTTGAAACATTTTGTTTGTGTAAGGAAATAAGGCAGAACTTCTAAAAGGACAGTACCACATATTCAGGTTCACCCTAGAACGTTAACTTTATTGTGAAGTTACTTGAAACCGTACTCGACATGTTGACACTTTGGGTCTTGCGAGTTCCAGAGGTACGTTCCTATACAAGATGAGTTATTTCAGAAACAAATTTAGAATTACAATGTCAAAAATCTGAGCAATTTAAGTTTTTGATAATCCAAATTCAGCAGCTTCTCATTGAAGTTGCATACAAAATTATGCTTATTTTAGAATTTTGGTAGACGAGTGCTCCAGTGCTTTCCAGTCTTAAAGGACAACTGTCACTTCAACACTATGTTTTATCATAATGATCCTTTCATCAAGTTTTGAAAGGAAATTGATATTTATATATGAAGCATGTATAGTTAAATAAGAAAAACTCATCCCTACATTTAGTATATGATGGGACCCTTCAACCATATACATACACCTTGGGTCAGACAGTGTTTGAAAACCTCTATATAGTCTCTATGGTCTTCGCTGCTTCACTTCCTGCACATTACAGTGACTTCATCAGACTGAGTGTTGGCTTTCAAACACTGTAAGACCCAAGGTGCATGTATATGGCTAAAGAGTCCTGTCAAATACTAAAGTGATGAGTTTTTCTAATTTATTTACATCCATGTCCTTTCATAACTTGTTGAAAGAATCATCTTATTAAATGATATAAAAATATAAATTTAGTATATTCTATTTCTCAAATACAAAAAGAGAAGTCCTGCGCTTAAGCAGCAAGGACTACAATACACATCAGCCCCAATATATAGTAAAAACCAAAGAAAAGAAAAATGTTTCCTGCGCTTTCTCCTTAATCCCTATGTATATTTAGACAAATGGAGGTCATTTAGTTGCTCCAATGGCCATTGGAGGGAATGCCCGCCTGCCAACGTCAAGGCAGACCCCCCTAAGCGGGTCCTAACACTGACCCTTCAGCCTGCTTCCTTGAGCTTCTGGCAAAGATATCTCTAATGAAACAGAAAGGGGTATTTTTTATATACACCCCTATACTTATCAACCCTTAATAGGGAACACATGGGATGGGCAGCAGCATTGTAACCAGGCTGTGTGATACAAAGTAAATACAAATACAAAAAGAGAAGTCTTTTCTCGCCTGTTTGTGTTAGTATTAATTGCCACATTAGTTCTTACCAAAGCAAGCCACAGAAAATCTGGAGGAAAAATGACCTTGTAGCCCGATCAGCTTAACGTAGGAAGATAGATTTCAGTGGGGGAAAAGTTTACATTGCCATGGCCCAAATAGGCAAATCAGTCTGAGGTCACCATAATAGCCTAGTTCAGGGATAGGCGACCTTTGGCATTCAAGATGTTGCACACATTTCCCATGATGCTTTGCCAGCATTATGACTGTAGAACATTAGTAGAAATGTAGTCCACAATATCTAGAGTGCCAAAGCTTGCCTACTCCTGGCTTAGTTGAATGAGCAAAACCAAACACCACTGGAGATCTCGATATTCATTTAAAGCTACAGAAGCCAGTCTTGTACATATGCATTACTTTTGTATTAAAATCAGATATAGAATCAGCTCCAGGTGGAAGTGAGATTAAGTTATAAACAGTGGGACCAACAGGGTCTCATGGTAGCTCTTATTGTACCTGTTTAATATTTGTTGTTTAAGAACAAGAGCCTTTGCAGTCCTCACAACCACCAGCCAAAACGGCCCGACTGAGGTTTTTAATCAAAATAATGCTCAACTCACAGTCCAAACATTGGATATGTACTACAGAACACAATGTTCCCACTCCTTCAGTAATCATGGAAAACATTGATATTACATTTTTACACATGACGGACTAGAAGTGCAGTGTTTTTGACCACTGCTCTTTTATAATTTTTATCTATGAGGCCACAACCATGTTCTGGTTGGAAAATGAGACTCATACTTTAATTGAACGCTATGTTTTCCTTGTGTTCATAATGGTTGACGCACATAATTAGGCTGATGGTCTCACTTGAGAACTATGCTTGAGGGCTTCAGGGATACAAGGTTTTCAGTATTATAATGAATAATATAATAAATACGTAGCAATGTGCTAACTGTTTAATCGCAGTTTAAATTAATAAAATCCTTGTGCCGCTTCTGGATAATTTTTACATCTTTGGCCACTCAATAGTTAAATAACAGAGTGTGTTTAAAAAACACAATAGGAAAAGATTACATTATCAAACATAAATATACTTTCATTGCTAATTATATCATTGATACAATTATAAATACAATTGTGAGAAAAAAATGTTTTTTTTAAATTTTCATTTTCTATACCTTAGTGATTTTTATTTGTGCACTTAAAAAATAAAGTAGACATGAATCATTTGTAAATTTCTATATTCATTTAATAGCATCAATAGAAAAGATTCTATTACTCAGCTACTAATTATCCCCCACCACCACACAAGTCATATTTTGAGACAAGCAGCTGATAATTGCATGTAGGTAATTCCTACAGTATGTTAAAATTTAACGTTGAAAATCGTTTAAAAGCAGACATGTAATACTTTCTGCACATCACTTTTTCTTTGGGTTATTGGAGTTTTTTTCCTGTGTATATATTATTTTAATATACTATTTTAACCTATCTATGTTATTGTAAATGTTAGCATTTTTCCAGGGAATCGATGGTAATTTTCACTAACAAAAAGTTGAGTAGAAATGTACAATTTAAAAAAACAGGTTTAGCAAAGAAAAACTCTATAAAAAAAAAAAAAAAAAGGTTTTTAGTAATCCTCACTAAATATTCCATTAAAATGCTAGCCCAATACATATGCCAGGTGTAAAAAAAAACACGTTTGGTAATCCATTGACTTTTATTGACAAATAATATCCAATTTGTTATAAATATATTTTTGAAAAATATATATTTTTAGTTAAATAATATTGTGAAGTTCTGCAATTTAATCTCATTTCACGTGTTATGCAGATTTTAGGCTATTGGTAACAATTAAGAATATCTCCTTTAAGAATGGGGGTCATAGAGTGACCTTTTTGTGTTTTTCTAAACCATTATTTCATTGAAACTCGCAAAGCATGACTAATCCATAGAGGCTAAAGATTACAAAAGAGCAGACTGTTTTAACTATCTGAGGTTTGGGAACCAAATGCTTCAGTTTAGAATTAAAAAACAAGAAAAAAAAATAGAATTTTTATATATGTTTTTTTCTTCAGGAAGGGCAAACATACATTCAGTGTTTTTACATATGTAGACAACAATTAACAAGGCCCTGCTGTTTCTAGAATCCAATGTCAAATTTGTCTTAGGTCTGGTGGGCATCACATAAAACATGCCTAAGATAAATCAAGTTAATGAAAAGTTTCCTTTTCTACTAAATTGTGTATTTCTACGAGTTAACCGTGGGTTGATTCGGCAAAACTATTTGAAAAGACTGAAAGAAAAATATTTTCTTTAGAAATTAATTATTTTTATGATTCTCCCTTTCGGGCCCCTCGTGGTGACTTTTTCCATCAAATCTCAACATGACTTTATCTTGGTCTAGCTCTTTGAGTTTCAACAGTACATGCAGTGTAAGGCATGTTGCACACTTTGTTACTATTGCAAGCAGTTGTTTACTAAGAATTTTACAGTGGGCACTCCATCCACCGTTACAAAAAGGATCTTTAATAAACTGTGCTCACTTAATAGGGCGCAAACAAAAAGTACAGGGCAGTCATAAAAAAAAAAAAAATCAAACAAGACGCCAAGTAGTGATGATAATTGAGGCAAGATTGCAATCCAAAATGTTCCTTTTAATCAGTTCCTTATGCACCCAAAAACATGTAAACATATATTGTTTCGATAACCTTGTTTTGTTACATAATTCACCGACCTGTTTTTCCTGCATATAGGTACTAGACTGATCGAAACATGCATTCTCACCGGCTTTTTGAATATTTTTAAATGCCACGGAGAAATAACTTAGCATTCATAATCCACATAAAACCTATGAGTACTAAAGGTTTCACCTTTTTTTTATCTGAAGTATGTTTAGCTGTCTGTCACTGTGCATTAACGTATATAAAACAAACTATTAAAGACATCTGTAGAATTTCCATGTAGAGAATCCATTAAGTATTTTTTAAATGTGGAGAAGAAGATAATGTTTCAGATCAGTACAAACAATTTGAAAATACAAACAAAATAGTTTTATTTTAAATGTAAATGTTTTTATATATATGAATATGTAAGCAACAATACTCACATTTTTTACAGGTAGAAATATATACACTAGAATAGACAGCGGCCATTAACGGTCTAAAAACAGTATTTACTTTTTGTGTGTGCAACCTTGGCTATATATAATGCTACTAAGACTGGCATTGTTTGCATTTAAGGCAGTAAAATAAGTGCATTTATTTTGTGAAATATAGTGTCTTTTTTTTGGCTTAATTATGTGGGGATAGGCTTAATCACTGCCCTTTAAATACGTACAGAGCTTAGAACATAATTTACAGCTAAGATTAGGAGGTGCTTTAGAAAATAAATAAGTATACTAAAAAAATAAATAAACAGATGTGATTCTTGTTTATACACTCAATATACCATTTGTTTTTAGCCAGTAGGGGGCGCTATGGCAGTTTTAAAGAAATCTACTCAGTACATTTTTGAACATCTAGGTTATTTCAGATACCACCCCAACATCATATGTTTTTGTTAAAAAGGATCAATTATTAAGTATCATACAGAGATCTATGTTGTTGTCAAATGTAAATTGCTATGATAGCTGTAATAAACTCAACATTTTCTAATAGCTAATTCTCAAGACTAACTTATTCGTAAATTAGTTAAAACTTTTTTATGTAAAATGTTTTAAATAATGCATTGGGTTGGCTGAATGAGACTTCATACACATAGCAGCAAACATATAGTAAATCAATCATCAGTTTTATTACGTGTAATAATGGTTAGTTCTTTATTACTGTACATTAAATTATGTTAAAGACTATATCAAATAAAATAACATTTTCTCTAACATACTTCAGATGTAGCTTAAATTGTCCACCATAATTAATTATGTTTACATAATCATGTTTTATACTATATTTAAAATAAAAAACGAAATGGACAAAAAAGTAAACTATGACCGTAAATCTGTCGAATTTCTTTCTGTCTGGGTTTTACATCTGCAAATTAGCTGTAATACTGAAATTAATTCCTAGTTATAAAGTCACGTGATATGTTCAACTCCTAGAATATGAATAGGGATCCCCCAATCTTGGTTCAAAAATGAGAAAGAATAACTCATGTACAGTTTTCTGTTTTCCAACCTACACATCTGACTTAAAAGCATTTGAATTTGTTAGACTTAAAAAAAAAAATGTATATAAAATAGCTTTGGTTTATATATATATATATATATATATATATATATATATATATATATATATATATATATATATACATAGATATACAAGTAAATAAATACTTCAAAAGAATAAATAAATTGCTTGTTTTCTTGTGTTAAACTGACTTCATGGCCACTAGGGGGCACTGTGGCAGTTTGAAAGAATTTCCCTCTAGCTCTGTTGCGCATTCACACAAAAAGTACTCCTCTTGAACTGACTTTGAACTAAAAAAAAAATCGCAAAATAAAAAAATGAAAATTAAATTGTTACATATAATGAGATACAACCCCTTTGGACTTGGGCTACTGATAATTAGTGTTAGATTGTCTTTTTTTATGTAGAAGAAAAACAAGCAAGGAAGGCACAATTTATTTAATTTATTTAACTACACCAGAAATAAATATCTTTAACAAAAATGAAAGAATAAAAAGCTTTATGAATCAAATTCTTCAGGTTTTCAGATAGCGTCATCTTAGAACTTTTGTCTAATAAATAAAAGGTCTGTGAATTATAACAGATATGCCCCTTGAGATCTGCTTTGTGTCTCTTAAAGGGCGAAATGGATTTAACTTGGAAATGCATAAATTATTACAAATTATGTCCAAATTCCAATTTCTATACTAAACACCACGATTCTCCTTTCTCCCCACCCCATATAAACGGTGCCAATCTGCGCCTTGTAGGTCCCCGTTCCTGACACTTTGCAAACTAATAATTTCCATGACCAAATCTATTTCTTTTTTTACTTGTGAAATCTCTAAGCCATCAGCGAGGAGGATAGTTCACATGAAAACTAATTACACAAAATCAATATTTAATCACAGCTCAGCATCCAGATCCTGCAGGAAAATCCTTTTAAAAATCTACTGCAATATACAAATGGCCTCCCTCCTCCTTCAATCTACACATGCCTGGACTTAATACAACCTTATTTATCATTATTAGTATTATTTTCATTCTCATTTTTATTATCTTTATTTTCACCTATTAGTTTTGTTTTGGAAGACAAAACACATTTCTTTAGATGACCTTATACTGATGTCTTAGAAACCAAACAGGTATATATATATATACATTCAGCTCTGGCACACAAAGTGTCAACATCATAAATTAAATTATTTTACAGTGAAACAAATGACTTGTGGGGCACTGGATATCTAGAAAATAAATGGTTCTAAAAGTAGCTAAATGTCCTTTTACAAAAAACAAACAAACAAAAAAAACACTTTGAAATAACAATGCTACAGCAAAATATTTCTATAAGGGTATTTTATTCTGAAGAGTGCATCAATAGAATCATATTTGTTCTGAAGCATTAAAGAAATGATAGAATTTTATAGGAGCTATTTACATTTGATTAACATGCTCAGAATCTGTGTCACTTATTTTTCTGTGTCTCTATTAAGCTTTTTTTTGCAATGTCTTAATTCCTTGAATAATTGATAGGGTACATTTCACAAAGTGTAGAGAGAAATCTGAATAGTTTAACTAAAATTAGTGAGATGATTTTTTTCATAAAGATCAGTGCAGATATTAAATTACACTTATTGATTTTATATTTCAATCCTGCCTCGTAGTCTTTCCAGACTAATTGATCTTTAAGGAGCCTGAACTCACTGTGAGCCAATTTAGCTGCTTAAAACAAGCATATCTCCGTGTTATTTAATAACACAATATTGTAGGTACTAGGTAAATGTCAGAATCGAACAGGAAACTAACAACAAGCATCCCAGGACCAGTGGAGAGGTTTGAAGCAATAGCACCACACTCCCAATATCAGCAATAGTTAGGTACTTTAAGCACAATTGCATGTTGTCCTGTATTGTATGTCTCTGTCTTCTGCTAACATATCAGTTCTCTTGGTAAAAGGCACATTCCATTACATATTCCTGTACGCCGGGTAAAGGAAACCTTACACTGCATGCATGTTTGTGTTAGATCAAGTAGGCAGATGATTTACGCAATAAGGCAAACATTCAAATAAATGTTTTACTATAGTGTGCACGTATGTATGCATGTTACGTACACTTTATATATATATCAAGTGATTTAAATATTAAACTAAATAAAAGCATTTTAATTTAATTTAATAACAGTAACAATGTGTATATCTCTCTCTCTCTCTCTCTCTCTCTATATATATATATATATACACACACACACACACAAACACACACATACATACACTCACAATTATTTTATGTGTGTATACATATATGTATATACACACAAACATGCATAAAAAAATGTGTAGTGTATATAATATATTGTTTATACACAGACATGTGTAATGTAATTTTATATATGTATGAATGTATGTATGTATATATATATATTTATGTGTGTGTATGTATGTGTATATACACAAGTAACATTTAACTTTGTGTAGTTTACAAGTTTGCATACACATTTATAACACATTTCCAAAATGCATGCTGCCTATTTTGCATAATTAATCAGCTTAACATTATTTTATTTTTTGCAACATCCTGACTTCACACGTGCTGTATGTTCTTACATATACATATAATGAGAAAATCATGTATGTAGTGACTGAAAGACACGTTAACATTAATACATCCACACATATTGTCAGGCAGATACGGGAATGAGAAAGGTACACATCCGAGATATAATCAAATGCACTTAGCAGTACCAAAAACTTCAGCAAGTGCAATGTGCCCAGCCTGGGTAAATCCTAACACAAGCAAGATCTGGGCATAATTAACACAAACAATCCACTCTGTTCTCCTTCACTCTAACCCCCTTCCACCCCCCCCCCCCCCCCCCCCCAAAAAAAAAAGCACATTGTTTTCTCTCTTTGTGCCAGTTCTTGGTCTGATTCTCAAAGAAGGGGGAGCCCGTAACAAAAGGATACTGCTTGCTGTTAGACAGAGCTGATCTCTCCCAGTAACCAGCTGCACTTCTGGGAATACAACATGGTCATGTACGTAAAGACAGACGGACAGGCTTGATTTCACCCAGCTATATTGTTATATGATGGAAATAAATGGCAGATCTTTATAGGTGTTTTACTGTAGTAATGTGGCAAGACCACCTTAAGTGATAGCCGCACCCCCTCCCTGCTCTGACATTGGTTGGGGGCGTGTGAGAGAAATTGATTGCTGTATGCAAAACTTGTTGCTGCTCTGTGGGGCTGGATGATCTGAGAAGGGAGACTCGCAGAGTGAGGGATCTCACATTAAAATCCTCCTGCCTGTAACACACAGACTCCTCATAGCCCCCCCTCCCTCCCTCCTCACTTTAGCTTCCAAGCCTGGAGCCACAAGGGTTGCTTGTTCATTGTGCACAGCATACAACAAAAGGGATACACTGCTGTGTGCATGGAGAGTGCACTGAGGATCTAGCACTGGCTGGGGACAGCAACAACAGTACTCCGGGGGCAGCAGACAGTGCTTCAGGGTCAGAGACCAGTGCCTCAGGTACTGTGCTCGCTGCTAAGGATACGGCAGCAACGTGTGACTTGGAACATCAGTCTCTGCACTGGGGACATCAGCCAGATCCATGCTCCTTGTATAGACTGAATGAAAGCTTTGCTTACAGCTTGACCTGCATATCCAAAAATCCCCTCTCCAAACCAGATGGCAGCCAGAGCTATTGTGGGGCTTAGACAATTTCTACAATGCAGGTGGAAAAGCTGAAAGTTGCAATCAGTTGGACATATCCAGCTCCGGAGAGATATACAAGTGACTGAAAGCTAGTGCTACTTCCCTGCAGAAAAGCAGCATTGGCTACACACGCTGTCAAGGGACTGGACTGCACAGATTCATTATTTTAATCTCGTGTGTATTTTGCACAGATTCATTTGGACTACCGATACCAGAACTTCTGTGTTGCTGAACAATCACTTTTCAGACTAGCCCGGTGTACGTTGGATCTCTGTTTTTATTGTTGAGTAGAAGTGAAAGCGGCTGTTTAAACCGATCCAGCTCTGCATGAAATCCCAAGAAGAAGAAAGTGTTTACTTGTGATCTCACAGCACAAGCCCTATCAGATTACAACATGTGAGCTCATCTGTGAATACTGCACACAACATTGCCTCTACGTCTCACAGTCGGATTTAGCCTCCAAAGACTGTGCAGAGATCTGTATGCATTTGGTGAGTCTTTGCCCTTTTTATTTTAAACAGACCTGCTTTGATTTTCTGGCATTGGGAGAACTGAGTGTAATAGCATTATTGGTGGAAAGAACTGTCATGCCTTATTGATCAGTTTGGAATTATGTTTGGGCTGGAGCAATTTGAGCCACAGATCAATAGCAGAAGCGCTGGCCAAGGAGAGAGAAACTTCACCCAGCCTGGGATGAATATGAGCTCTCATTTCAAAAACCCTGCATTCCATTCTGGAGGGACTTCAGGGACTGTGGATCCTGCAATTGGAGCTTTAAACGAACCTGCCATGTTAGGCATGAATCTCAACTTAAACGGTGAACCCTATGGGTACCATGCCAGGGGGCACTCAGAAATCCACGCTGGGGGAATGCAACCACAGCCTGTTCATGGTTTCTTCAATAATCAGCAGCATCACCATGGTCACCCTAATACTCATTCTCACCAGCACCACCCTCACTTCAGTGGCAGTTTTGGTGGGCCTGATGCCACTGCATCTTGTTTGCATGGTGGTCGGCTTATGGGTTACAACAATAATCTTGGAAACCAGCAAGCCTTTGGTGAGGGCTATGAACAAATGGCAGAGAATCAATCTTCCGGAGAAGGATTTGGACAGCAGAGATCAGGTAATATTCCTGATTTTCAACACCCTAACTCTAGTGCTTCTAATCATGCTGTCCCTGCACCCTGTCTTCCTTTAGACCAGTCTCCAAATCGTGCTGCATCCTTTCATGGGCTTCCTTCATCCACCTCCTCTGATTCTCACAATTTGGAACAAAGGAGAATCCATAGCCAAGGAAGTGTTGATCCCTTGGAATACAATTATCCTAGTGATGGCCCTTCTGGACACTTTGAGGTACCTGTGTACTCTCCTTCAGAATCTGAGGGCCATTATGCGGCCGGAAGGCAGGTCCCCAGTGGTGGCTTCCCTAGCACTTCTGTTTTACCCAGGCCTCCTGGCATAGTCGGAATGTCCAAAGTGCATCCACAGCCGCAGCACGGGGTTTTCTTTGAAAGGTTTGGGGGGTCACGAAAAATACCCGCAGGCATTGAGCCTGCAGTCAATGCCAGACATCCCCTCCTACAGCAGCAGCAGCAGCAGCAACAGCAGTCTGCTTTACTTGCCAGACAAAACTCATGCCCCCCAGCAATTACCAGGCAACAGCAAACAGAAGCCAATAACTCTAACCCAAACTTACAGGACAATGGACCAGTAATGCAGAACCAACATTCACAGTTTGAATACCCTATTCATAGACTGGAGAATAGAAATATGCATCCGTATTCAGAATCAATGTTCAATATGCAACAAGGACCTCCACAGCAACCTTCAAATCAAAGATTGCAGCATTTTGATGCTCCTTATATGAATGTCACTAAAAGGCCCAGGTTTGACTTTCCAAATAATCATGGTGTGGATAACTGTGCTGCTTGGAATAACAGTAGCATTCACAATGCTGGCATTGACAGTCATTTATCTCCCTCTGCGTATACTGGCCTTCCAGGTGACTATACTCCTCAAGTGCCAGAAACTTTTCCCCCTGGCCCAACTCTGCAACACCCCAGCTCAGATCATCAATCCCTTCAACAGAGACAGAATGCAGCAATGATAATTAAACAAATGGCTTCCAGAAACCAGCAGCAACGAATGAGACAAGCTAATTTACAGCAATTGGGCCATCATGGGGATGTTAATCAAAACAGCATTGTTCATGGAGCTCAGGTGGGGAATCTGCCGCAGCCTAATTTTGATCGAGAAGGGGGCAGGATTGGTAATTTTGACCCCCAAAACCCACATGTGGCTCAAGAGAATGCCTGGTTTCCTGGCCCTCATCCACCTGGAGATATTCTTCAAAGGAGGATGGGTGGGTCAAGTCTTCCTCCTGATCCTGCATCTCATGACATTAGTTTACAACAAAATGGGTCAAATTTGCTGTTCAGGCCAGGTGTTAATAGGATAGGTATGCAGGAGCCTTTAGGGATACCGGGAGAAGGACACGTTCAGTCTCTGCATTCTCCCGGAATGCACTCTCAGTTTGGAAATAATATGGCTAACCTTTCCCAAATGCAGTCACCAGGTGGAGGGGTGGGTATTAACAGTACCCCGACAGACAGGAGGGGGGCTCCAGATTTCACAGGTCCAGCCATAGGGGGGCAGCCAGGATTTCCATTTGTTGGGTCAAATAGACAGTCAACCCCACACAATCCACAAGGTGTAAATTCCTCACCAGGTTCTTATCCACCACAATCAGATTTTCAAGCCAGCCAGCGGTCCACAGCCAGTAAATTGGGGGCACTATCCCTTGGTTCATTTAGTAAATCTAATACTAAAGAAAATATGTTTGGACAAAGCTGCTTAGCTGCCCTCTCTACAGCTTGCCAGAATATGATTGCTAGCTTAGGTGCTCCAAATCTTAATGTAACATTTAATAAAAAAAGTCAAGCAGAAGGAAAGAGAAAATTAAGCCAAACAGAGAGTGACATAAATAGCAACACTGGGAATAACACTAGTTCAGATTATTTTCCAGGGGGCTCATCCCAGAGCAACCAGGTGCCGGGTGCTTCCAATGCCAACAGTAAGTCTGTAGGGCAAAGTGCGGCAGCTCAGCCCACACAGGGTGAAACTAGTTTATCCCCAAACTACAGTATTGAAGCCACTCCTGGGAATGATGGCAAACCAGTGACTGGTGGTGGACGAGGGAGGGGCAGGAGAAAAAGAGACAGTGGACATGTAAGTCCAGGTAACTACTTTGATAAGTATTCTGCAGATAGTGGTGGTACTGTGGTGAGTCCAGGGCAGCAGGGTCAGTCAGCCAACCCAGGAGAAGCTGGGGGGACTCCAAATGACAAGCCCTTGACCTCTCCGTCTTGGGGAAAAGGGGGTGAGTTACTTCTTAGTGACCAACCTGACCTCATGTCATCTTTGGATAGTGGAATTCAAAGTGTGACTAAATCTGACAGCAGCTCACCTCATGTTGACTTTCCAGAAGATGTCAACACCACTTATGGCAATGAAGATGAAGTTTCATCTAGTTCAGATAACAACATATCAAAACCCAGTAGCTGTCCTATGGTAACAGGGTCTCCAAAAATTCAGCGGGGTGAACATGGAATTCTTAATGGACAAAAAACAATGGGTCTAAACTTGCTAAATAACACTACCTCTCTCCCGGACAGTTATGGTTTGAGTAGCACTGGTGGGGGTCACCCTGGGACCCCAGGGATGGAACAGGTGCGTACTCCAACCAGCACATCTACCCAGGATGAGATTCACCCTCTAGAGATTCTCCAAGCACAGATACAGCTTCAGAGACAGCAGTTCAGCATTTCTGAGGACCAGCCCTTGGGGATGAAGAATAAAAAAAATGACTGTACTTCTCAAAATGTGGACAGTGATTTGAACAGTTGTTGCTCAGACAATGTCAAAAATTCTATGAGTACTATAGACCTTGACTCTCTTATGGCAGAACATAATTCAACCTGGTACATGCCTAATGAGAAATCATTGATGGAGGGAGAAGAAGAAGACAAATCTATTACACCTTGGGAAAAATCAAAGAGCCAACAAACCAACAAAGAAGGTATATATTTAATTACATAAATTGAATATATGCATTTTTCCTTATTTTTTTACAGTTGTTAACATAATTTTATAGCATTTCGATGTTCATGGTATATCCTTTCAATATATTATTTAGGTTCCCAGTGACCAGAAATGAAAACATCCATATAGAAAATGCAGTGACTTAGTTTTACTAATTCCCCCTTCTAAATTAATTTCAGGTTTAACTAAGCAAGCATTTAAAATACTGTGCAAACTGTTCCTTATGCATCTACATACAGCTAAAAGCTAAAATCTAAATTCCCAGTTGGAAAACTGTGAGTCAGTACAATAAATATTACGTGGATGATTTAGTAATAAAATTGAAGCTAAACCGCAAACATCCAGTCCATTTCACCCCCTAACAAAGAGCCACTATGCCTACCTATTATTGTCATGATAAAATGCTATCAGTTAATTAATGGGAGCTACCTGCAGGGCAAGGACAGAGGGTAATCAATGTTTACAGTTCAATTTAAAATCCTGGGAAGAGAAACATAGATTCTTATCATTGAGGGAATCTACTTTGTTTTTACCTATATGTGAGATTGTTTTAAATGTGTATGTATCTGTGTGAGTAACATATATATATATATATATATATATATATATATATATATATATATATATATATGAAACACACACACATATACATTTTTTATTCTTATATTAATATGCCTAGATATGTGTGTGCCTATGTATACATACACACATAAAATACCAATCTATGCATAAAAAATATTATTTAATGTTGTTTTTTGGGATAACAAATATTTGTTGATGACGAAGAGAAAAGATGCTGTCGTTCAGGCTTCCCTATATGTTAAGAAAGTTGTACAACAGTGTATGTAATCTGTACCCTTTCTAATATATATTTATACAGAGAAATACAT
This sequence comes from Pelobates fuscus, assembly GCF_036172605.1. Classification (NCBI taxonomy): domain Eukaryota; kingdom Metazoa; phylum Chordata; class Amphibia; order Anura; family Pelobatidae; genus Pelobates; species Pelobates fuscus. The sequence continues at coordinate 160,449,059 of NC_086321.1, forward strand.
TGATAGATATTATTGATAGATGATATTAAACAATATTATTGTTGCTGGATTCTATGGGATGTTTTGTTGAATGTTTTATTCATGTTGAATAGTTTTGATTATTTTGAAAATATTTAAAGTTTCAGAAGTATGTTGCTGTAATTTATTTTTTAATTTTATTTTGCATCAATATATTCTGTATGTTCTTTACATTCAGTTGAATATAACTTTATTTTCACAAGTTTCCTAGTTCATTGTGTTTGTTTTATTCAGTTTTAAGTTACAGGGATTTAACAAATGATATGTAAGCGTGTGTAGAGAGGACTGGTGCCTAAATATCTTGTACTTTAAATGCAACGATTAACAAAAAAAAAAAAAAAAATCTGCCTTAAACCAATTTTTGGTAATAAGGTGAAATTCAATATAGCAATAATAAAGGTTTCCAACCTTTAATCAGTGTTAATCTATGGCCTTTATTGAAGAAGGCCATTATAGGATCAAAAGATATTCAAAAAGATATAAAAAATTAAAGAAAATATTATAGGGGGAAATAGTTTAGACGGTTTAAAGTGCAATATTTAATGGCCATGGTTTTGGTTGGCTTTTTAGCTTTGGGTTTTGAAGCGTGAATAGTAGCCCCCACTGTTCGCTGTTTGCCTCTTTGTCCCTGTTTAATGCTCAGCTCAGGAGGGCTACTATTTGAAGAATGAGTCTTTAGCATGCAGAGCAGATTCTATAGCACATCAGTATTCCCATGCTTTGCCCAAGCCAGAGCATAAATTGGTCTGTTTGGATGCTTTTCTTTCTCAGGTTTAAACGGGGTTACTTAAAGAAGTGTCTTTTTAAGATTATTTTTTTAATTTTGCCGTTACAGTATTTGACTAATTGATAAGAGACAACAGCATTTCAGTCTCCTGAAATATCATACAATCCATTGAAACGTACTTGAAAATAACACTTAAAAATTATGATATTTACTGCAGCTACTCAAATTTACATGAAAACAAATGATTTTTGTTCATTTTTTATTATTATTATTTTAAGATCAATTCCCCTGTATTGTTTTTTTTTTGTTTTTTTTTAAATAAAATAATAAGTATGTTCGAACCAGGAAGACATTTAATTTTTTTTAGAGCAAATGCCTTGAATAAAAATATTTATTTAATAAAATCTGCATTTAAGTGCATTGTTGATTTATTAGGGTGTAAAATATCAAATGTACCATACAGTATGACTATTCAGACTACTGAATTATGCTCACATACCTTTGTACAGAATATATGCCAGAGACGTGGAATTAAATTTTGAATAAATTTGAATAGTTTAATGAGAATTAAGTATTACCATGTCATGTAAAATATATATTTTTTAATTTTAATAACTTAAGCCAAATACACACACACACACACATATATTTACACACGTATGCACAGTTGCACTTTTTCTATTAACTATTTAAGGGATTCTGAGATATATGATTAAATTAATCAATGATTAAATTATAGTACTTTAAATTCTTAGTTACAAATCTGTGTGATTTATAATATTTTTTTTTCTTTGAACCATTTAGCTCAAAACTAGACTTAAGATTTTTTTTTTCTCTCCCAGGTTTTAGGTGTAAGTGAGCAAATATAAAGCTGTGAGCACCAGCAATAATACCAAGTGTTTTTCACGCCCCTGTGGCATGTAGAGTGTTAATAACCAATAGTAAAAACCTAATTATATGAGAAAAAAAAAAAACTATTTAAGAGTACGTTTTTCTGTCTACTTTTTTCAAGGAGGCTATTTTTGTTGTAGAAAAATAAAAAAAAATAAACACAGTTACGCTATATTCAAGATCCCATTTTTGGATGCCGGATTGCTGTTTATATGATACAATCTGTTAAATCACAAAAAAAATATACAATTGCTCTTTATTTAAGCTAGATGACCTCTACTATTTATTGTAACTGGCCACAAGCATTTAACCTTACAGCACAACCTTTGCACTTTAGTGACATGCTTTAATTTAAAGAAAAATAATTCCATTATTCAATAAAAAAGGTGCCTTACCTATGTGCATTGCAGAAAACATATAGCTACAATTTCTTTTAATATGTCAATAAATGAAAAAAACCAATGTGAAATTTTTTTAATTTTTGTGAAGTTTGATTTTATCATTATCTATCTATTGTCATTTCCTTCTCCAACTCTCTAGTTCTTAGCTATAGTTATTCCTTCAAGGTTCTATGTTCTAAAACTTACATTCATTTTCACATGCCAGGCATAGACATTTGTTCTTCCAAACCAATATTGCCTTTTTTGATTTGAGAAAAAAAAAAAGTTCCAGTAGTTTAATAGTTAAGTCCATTATGTTTTCTTTCCCCAGAAAATTCCTAAGGTCTCTGCAAATTCCTTTATTTGACATTTGCTCTACAGGAACATGTAACTTAAAACCACACAGGTGTTAACCGAGCTAGATGTAAATGGATACAAGTTGCCCTGAATGTGTACGATTGGGTGTTTTTTTAAAGAAAAAAAAATACCTTTTTTTGTGCATGCCCCCAATGTCCACAAATCAGTGACAAAATTCTAAATATTAATATACAATATTTAATTGTCTGTGTGTATTGCATTTGGAAAACTATATCTAATCATCTTGTACAGAACTAGATAATATGTTGAAGCTTGGAATAAATGATTCATCATAATTAGGAATCTAGCAGAATTGTGCTTTCTTTCACAATAATTTTCAATTGGAAATAACTTTCCAGTTCAAGTAAACAGTATTAAAATAAACAAAAAAACGATATTGTCGCTTTGTGTAAAGAACAAGTGCATTTACAAACAAACTCACACACACACTCACTCACTCACACACACTCACTCACTCACTTCCTGATTATAAATGCAATATAAATGTTATTTAACACTGAAAAGAAGCAAACAATTCTCTATATGGTATTCTTTGTTTTAATTTTTTGAATGTATTCTACCTATGTAGAGTGATGACTTGCCTGCAAACTACTCTATATGCTTAACCCTGCAGTCACCAGGGTTTTTAAGGCATTTCTAAGCAATTTATTACAGACACTCCAGCCTGTCATATGGTTAATAAATTATGTAAATGAGCTGATTGCATAATAAAGAACAGATATAGACAATTCTCTCCATGTAGATTTGAGAGTTGAGATTTTTGTTCTTCTTATTTAATGTCATACTATATGATGACTACATTAAAAAAAACGACTTTTTTTTTTTTTTTGCAATTAGCCATCTAACCCATGGGCAATTAAAGTGTGTCTAAATTTCAATAGCGGCAGGGCACACTCTGTGACAAATTATAGTCATTAGTAAAAATGCTGTTAAATGTAATTTAAATTGCTTTTTATTTATTGACTTCTAAGATGAGAATAACTGAACATTTTAAGGTAATCTCTCCCAGAAAAAAAAAAGGGAGACGAGAAAAATCACCTGTCTAATTTTTATTCGGAGTTACCTATTGTCAGGCTGTCTGTTATGACATGCCATTTTAGACATTATCACACATTTACATTCATCACGACCATCGCTTGATGATAAGAACCTAGATGTCTATAGACAATGCTAAAATTTCAAGTATTGCCACTAAAAAAAAAAAAAAAAACTAAGACATGGGTTTAGTTATTTCTTTGTTAACTTTACACTTCTGCATGTGATGAAAGGTTTGTATTGTACAAAACACATGATACATGTATAGATCCAGTGTTCAGTATTGCAGTAATAAGGTATGCATTTGAAGAACACCATTTCGTTGCTATAGAATGTTGCAGGTGGGTCCTTTGTGTAATGATATGCTATAGTACAGTTAACCCTGTCAGTGCTGGAGACGTGAACAATTCCAAAGGTTCGATTCTAGTATAGTGTTTTAACACGGTAGTGACAACCACCTTTCAATGCTTGGCCTTGCACTGCTAAATTCCTCAATCAATTAGAACCTCTATAAAGTATCCCATCAGGCCATACCTGTTTATGTATCATTTAGGTCTGCTTACAAGATTGTAAAAACTTCAAGCTACCAGTGTTGTGTAACCAGTAAATGTTCCATTACTTATGGTCTCATTCAGTGTTTGCAATTTAAATGACATGTTACCGCTAACTACATGGGGTGCTCCAGACTGCAACAGAAAATGGCAGATTTAGGTGAGTTAAAAAAATGTATTTTTAAATGTAGGCATTACCCCTTGACTTGAAAAAAAACAAAATATTTTTATGCTAATATTTGAACAACGAGCGCGTTCAGATGAATGGCAAACTATCAGTTTAATCGTAAAATTTAAATGTGGTGTATAACAGTTTCAGTAAGTGGTATTGCCTTTTTAGACAGCTATTTAGATGTATCATCTTAATTGCGGATAGCTTTAAAGATCATTTTCTTGTAATATTAATAATGTCTGCAAATAATGCTAATGGAAAACGTAGCAATGTATACTTTAATTATATATTCATTTGATTTTATTTTCAACACGTAGTCATGTTTTATATAATTTATTGACCCTTGCAGTAAAACCATGAAAGTACATTAACATTAATGGGCCAGGGTTGACATTGAACTTACTGCCGTAACTTACAGGCATTCTTGTGTTGATTAGCCTAGATATTGTTTTGCTTAAGAAATATCCACTGGATTAACAAACAGCTAATATATAGAACAAATAGATATTTGTTCAGGTCAGAGAATTATTTGTCAACTTCTGAAATGTGTTTTTAAAATATGTAACTCACATTGTCTGTGAGTGTGTGTATGTATACAATATTTCACAGTGTACGTGGATAAATAGTGTCTGTCTATCTATCTATCTATCCACACACACATATACTCACACACACACATTTTGTTTCACAGACGTATAAACAGTACTCTTGGGAATTTAGTGACTCCAATACCTTGTACACATTTCTCCTCCCATTTATGCATCACTGGCGAGAGAAAAAAAAAAGGTCAAAGATCAATATTTGCAATCTTTTGCTTACTTTACAGCGAGCAGACTGGGTGGAATAGAGAACAGTCTCTCACTATTCGCACCAGAGTCGAGCTGTTCTATTTTAACAATAATTATAGTAGCACTTTAAATAAGATATATAGACAGATGTCTATATGGATACACATATATTATATATATATACTATATATATATATATATATATATATATATATATATATATATAGTGTGTGTGTGTGTGTGTATACATATATATTGAAAAAAGTCAGGCAGGACTGAAACATTGATGTTCAATTGTGCTGAATAAAAGCATCTATTTACATTTACTTCAGACCCCTGAGTGCACTTGTCTCTTTATATATATATATATATATATATATATGTGTGTTTTTATGTATTTCTTTTTTCATATGCACATCAGATATAACAAGAATAGCCAGAGTTGCTTTCTATATTTCCTGCATTTTGTATTTATATTATTTCCACTTTATAATTTATTGGAAGGCACACATACAGTGTTAACAGGATTGACATCACAAACTTTAGCAAACAAATACAATAAGTAAACGTTATTATGTCATTACCATACATTATTTAGAGAGGCTTAGTTACCGCTTATTCTAACCAGTTCGCCTAGGTTATGAAATATATACTTGTCAAATCCAAAATATATCATACCTTGAATTCATTGTACATCAAGAAACAAAGATCAGTATACAATACGCTGAACACCTTAATTCTGGAAACCTGAGTTTTTCTTTAATGACAAGAAAGCTATCTTTCCCTTCTATGAGAAATATAGTTAACATTATTAAATAAAGGAAAATCACTTGGTTTTAAAATTGTTTGTATATGTAAGTGACTTTGGCCTGGATAAACAATGCAGACTGGAACTGAAATAAGAGATCGAATGAAGCTAATTACAGTCACATGTATAGTGGCTAAATGGTGTAACTGATATGTGAAAAGAAAGGACTAAAACAAGTATAATTGTATTCATTACATATATAGAGACAAAGAACATGATGGCAAATAAGCCTATGTAACCCCCCCAAAGCACAGTGTTTTTCTTGATTTTGTTTCTTGCCCTGGGTGCGGAGA